>NC_091395.1:46892911-47197465 GCF_032191515.1 Phaenicophaeus curvirostris | reverse complement strand
AGCTTTTGATTTTGAGTTGAGCATTGCCATGGGTGTTATTTTGTTTGGACTGCCAAGGAGATGGTCTGAGCTAAAGTTCAGCCATCTTTAAGTCCAGAAACATCCCTTTGGTCACCATTGACCAAACCCCTACACTTCAAATGTCATTCAGTGGAATTGCTAGGCATCAGTTGAGGCAACGGTTAAATATCCTGGCAGCTGCTTGTTTTCATAATGTCAGAACCAATATCAAGTTTGTTACTGGATCTAAAACTGGACCCACCATAAGTGAGAAGTGAGGGAGCATGGTAAAACCTTACAGCATAATGGTAAACATAAAGGTAAACATAAGTTTCTAAGAGGATATTCAGAAACTAGAAAAGAAGATAATGGGAAATATAGCTGAAACTAGAGTCCATTAAAATAACTATTAAAATTAATTCCTGTAACACTTCAGTAATCACTTCAATATATGTCTTTTTAAGAATACATTGAATAAACAGTGAGAAAATGTTGAAGTTTAATCTTAGCAAAGGCTGAATATTCTTCATCTCCATTTTAAACGTAACCAGAGAAGTACAAAGTGAAAAAAAGATTAAATTGTTCAAAGGCATTTAGGTCCAGACTTTTGAACATGTGGGGATTCTAGCAGCACAGAAAAAATGACAGATGTCACTAAAATCACTGGAGAATAGGCTACTGCCTATATTACAGTTTGCAATCACAAGGATGTGTCAAACAGAATGCAACATTTCAATTTCATACATCTCATCTGACCTACAGACAGTGCCTGTATCAGCACATTGACTCTTTATACTATTATTTATTCTTAATTAAGTACTGACATGTGTGCCATGTCATTAACCATATTCAGGCACCATGTCAGCACATGAGGACACAGTTCCATATACCAAGTCACCAAAGATCTATTTGCTTAGAAAAGGCTAATGACTGATGGAGAGAACTGCTAGTCAAAAAGAGAAGAAATGAGATGTTAATGCAGTCAGCCAGTCATTCCTCTGGAAATGTTGTAGAAAAAATAAAATAAATAGAAGGAGGGAGGAAATACAGGACCTAAAAATAAAAATAAAAATAAATGCAACTAAACTTATAATTTGTTTTGATTGAAATGGGAAAACAATGTGATTTTTTCTTCTACCAAAAGTAGTGTCTTACTACCCTTACTGCCATATCCATTTCACGTATATCATGCCAGTGCCACTTTGTAATGAAAGAGACAAATATCACCAAAACTCTTATTTTTGTACTCTAGAAAATCTTCTCTAGATTAATTTATAAAATTAACATGGACTCAATTATATATAAAACTGTGATGTCACATATCATATAATGCAGCCAAGATTTTGTTTACAATTCTCAAAGCATTATTAGGCCACCATGTAGTCATTAAAGTTTATATGTTTTTTTAAATTATACTTATGTCCAAATAATTTTGTTCTTACATTGTTTCTAATGGTATTCCTCTTTTCTCCATGGCCAGGATCTCTTATTTGAAGACATAAGTGTTGCAAGTCCTCCAGCTGGAGCAGTTGTTGATGCTTTTTTGTGAACTACTGCTCTATTGTGAATTTTTAGAGTTCACAATAGTACTATATTCTGTATGCGTAGTTTTCTGTTTCTGTTTTGAAAGAAAAGATGCCTGACTATCTGAAAAAAAAATAGTCTGTGACTTTCTTTTTGTTGTTCAGGGTACTTGGCCCTAACTTTTTCCTCACCCTTACTTTCTACCATCACCTCTTATGAATTCCCCTGGACAAAACGAGCTCAGTCGCTGTTAGGTACTCCCAGATTTCCAATAAACTCGGGTCTATTCACCTCTGCACTGAACTCCATTCATTACGATTGCCTTTTATCTGCTGCTAGACCCTCTTCCTTCACATTTCCTTCCTGCCTCTGACCACAACTTCTGGTGTGATCAGAATTCTCCTGCCCCTTCTATGATTTCCTTATTAAAAAAACCACTCAGACAATGGGAGAAATCATGCTGAAAATGGAAGACGAAAAAATTATCAGACAGCTCGAAGCAAGGTCAGCAAGAATTGCTTTTCTAATGTCCTAATTGGGTCCTTCCCCCATAGACCGAAGTGTGAAGTCCTTAGCAACATGATAAACACAACTCTATATAAAGGGTTTCTTGCGTTTATCTGGGAAATATTTTAGCTCTATGAACTACACTTCTAGCTCCTCAATCAACACCCTGTACTGTTAAAACATACTACACTGAAAAAACTAGCACCAGAGTTAGCTATCAAGTCCATTTTTTGGATGAGGTCAGGTTTTTCCATTGTTCCTTAGATACATTTGTGTCTTATGTACTGTTTTTTAAAAGCCATTCCAAGGCAGAACATACCACCACAAATACATGAATAAGCTATAAAGAAATACAGATTCATAAATTCCTATAATTTCTTGTAAAGGTAAAATCTGATCTGCTGAAAACATTCTCTGTACCCTGTAGAGCTTCACTGTGAGGTTTGAATGTCATTCTCTGTTGATGATTTCCATTTTTGTGTCACTTCTTTCAAGCACCTTATACAACTACGCATCATTCTGTTATTGCATAATTAGCTATACGTTAGGTTGTTATGACTATAGGAATTGCATTTTTCATTTAAATAATCACAGGATTCCACAAAGTTTCCTGACTGGGAATTATCCCATCTTTCACATATAGGGAATATTTATTATTCTGATTTTATACCACAAACAACGGAGATTGTCAAGTCCACTCTTATAATTTGTTTTGTTATGTGTTTTCTTCAATCCACTATATTAAGCTACAAACGTATGATGCAGAAACAGAAAGGAATGTAGTTACTGGCACACGAAAATAAAATAACAGACCGATTTTGCGCTTATGTTATAGAAGTCATGCAAACTACACAAGCTGAGAGTAGCTGTCTAAGAGAAGCCACCAAAGAATTTACTTCAGACTTTGGCCCATTTACTGTCTCAGACACACGTACCCCAGTTTCCCACATAAGATGGAATCAGCTAATTAATCATTGTCTGGTGCATTACTACTATGTTGCTACTATCTGGCGTTTTTTGAGGACAGCTTGAATTCTGTAAAGCTCTAAGTAGTGTGAGTTCCTATTTTGTCTGAAACTACATATACTTAGCAGGCAGGCTGAACAGAAGACTTTGATTTTGTTTGTCTTTTGTTGCTTTGAAAACTGATGCTGCCTAAGGAAAACAAATTATGGGGCCTTGAATGCTACTGTTGGTATCTTTAGAGAACTACTAGCTTGATAGGGCCGCTCATTCTTAAGGCTTTGTTGTTGCTGTTGTTGAATTCTTCTGCACTGTCTGAATCATTGCAAGCTTGGTCTTAATGCACTTTTTAAAATTCAGAACTTAGCTGAAGGTTATTTTCTATATCACATCACTGAAGCTTTGCATCACTTCTTTGTCTATTATGAAGGTTCTGAAACCTCCCTTGGCATCACTTGGTAACTCTCAGTTTAGCCTTTGAGATTCTAAGAACATATTTCCTCAACAACTCCTATATCTGTTTTAGTTTCAGTTTAAATTAAATACTACAACTGGTAAAATTTGCCTCCAAACAAGCTCATGATGAATATCATTTATCACAGTTGGACGTTCCCAAAATGAAAATTATATAGATTGCATCAGACCTAAAGGAGATGCTAAAGAGCAATACCAGCTCCTTTTGGCATTTTTTTCGGGGTACTGCCCCCTCACAGAGTCATAGAATAGCAGAATCACAGAATGGTAGGGGTTGGAAGGGATCTCTGGAGATCATCAAATCCACCCACCTGCTAAAGCAGGTTCACCTATAGCAGGCTGCCTTGGAATGTGTCCAGGTATGTTTTGAATATCTCCAGAGAAGTAGATTTCACAACCTCCCTGGGAAGCCTGGTCCAGTGCTACATCACCCTCATAGTAAAGTTTTTCCTCGTGTTCAGGTGGAACTTCCTGTGTTCCAGTTTCTACCTGTTGTCCCTTATCCTGTCACTGGGCACGACTAAAAAGAGTCTGGCCACATCTGCATGACACCTGCCCCTTAGATATTTGTAAGCATTGGTGAGATCCCTTCTTAGTCTTCTCTTTTTCAGGCTAAACAGAACGAGCTCACACAGACTTTCCCCATAAGAGAGATGCTCCAGTCCCTTGAACATCTTTGTGGCCCTCCTCTGGACTCATTCCAATAGTTCCTTGTCTTTCTTGAGCTGAGGAGCTCAGAACTGGACACAGTACTCAGATCAGGTCTCAACAGAAAACACAACTACCCTCAACCTGCTTGCTACAATCTCTTTTATGCACCCAAGGATACCATTGCCCTTCTTGACTCTGATGGCACATTGCTGGCTCATCATCAACTTGTTGTCTGCCCGGACTCCCCAGATCCAGCGTTAAGACAGCAGTTCAGTGTTTCAGTTAAAGGAGGATGTTTGTTTAGAAGCTTACTGATTTTCTGCTTTCTTTCTGGTCATTTTAGCCTCAAGTACAGGCACTGTGACTATGTGGAGACACTGACTATAACCATAACAAAGAGGTATTACTACTACTTTGTTTTTTGTCTGACAGTGCTATAGCAACCATTGTCGTCACTGTGAATTTGTTCTGACAATACATTCTGCCACCAGAAAAACTGCTACTTCATTTTTTTTTTTCATCTGAAAAATAGCTATAATCTATTTCTATTCTCCTTTGGTTTTCTCTCCTTATCTTACTTTTTTTAATAGAAGCAAGGTAGTAGCTTATTATTTCTTGCTAGTCGAGGAAGACAAAAGACTCTCTCCCCACAAAACAGCACTTCCCTTTCAAAGATGTAATCATCATCACCACCACTGGTGTTACCTTTCATTTTTTGGCCACTGTCTCCCCATAAAATCAACTTTGCTCACTGCAGACATATTTAACTCTCCAATATCTCCTAAAGCTAATAAAAAACAACTCAGCATGTACTGCAAAGGTTTCCCAGATCCCATAACTCAATACTCTCAGAAAAATACAGTGTGAAGCTGTGAATGATCTTCTGCTGTTTGGACAAAAAATGAAAACCTTACAGTTATCCAAAAATAATGATTTTGCCCCAGTTCCTTTCCATGATTTCAATTTTTTAGAAGGTGAAGATCTTTAGTCAAGGCTAAATTTTGGTATCTCTCTTAAGATCCTCCATCATCATACTGATTTTGATTGGACTTTTCAGAAATGATGATACTTTTCGAACTGGCTAAGCCAGTCAGCTCCATGTGAATATTGATTCGCCTGCAGGATTTTTTGAACATCTGCAGCGATGCCACTAAAACTGAAAGCATGTGGAAGAAAGAACTGTTATGGTAGCTGCCACTGAACTCTTCACTATGTCATCTTTCTCAAAAAGTGAAAGATTCTGAAAGGAGTCTATTGATTTAGTTTTTAAACTGTTTGACGTTTTTGTGCAAGGACTATGCTTTTCATGCAACAGCTAAATATGTAGAGAAGAGAAAAAGAACTGTGCGCTCGCCATGGATCAACAGAAGTCAGTCTTCTTCTTGTAGACACTGAATTGTTAAACTCAGAGCACCAGTGATCTGACCACTACTTTGAACAGAGATTTTAGAACTACAGACTTCAGCATTTCTTAAGGACAAAAACCCCTAAAAGTGCTTTGGGAGAAATTAAAATCTTCAGAAGAAGATAGAGCAAGGTTTCCCCCTTATGGAGAAAAGGTAGACTTTCCACAGACTCCTGTTTCGGCTTTAAATGCAAATCGGTATGATAACAGGGAATATTTTTAGTCTCAGGGGAGTAGCTGTGGTCTCACTAGTATTGTTAAGGGCAGCTGGAAATAGGAATTACTAAACTCGAAGGGAAGTGAGTACAGAAAAAATATAAAACTGAAATTAATGTTTCAGTTGTTACAAAGTGAGACAGAAAAATTAAAAGATATGGTGTTTAAATTAAGAATTGAATATGCCAAAGCATGTTCAAAGACCTCCTCTCTTGGCCTTCTATTACTTATTACTGGAGTCAGTGGCAAACTTGGTAAAGACCCTCTGTAGATTTTGGATTTCCTAACCCTGCACGGAGCAAGGTGAGGACTAGCTCCTATCCACAGCACTTTCTACCATGCAGATCAGTCAGTCTGCAGGCATCATTCTATTATCCCATAAGACAGTTCTAATTAGAAAACTGAGATCCAGATAAGGTCTTCAGTGTTTGAATTGTATTTATCAACAAACATGAAAACTCCTTATTTTTGTGCTTTTTTTTTATATGTGGATGGTGTTCTAAACTCTCTTCTTAATAACATTATTCAGAATTCATAGCTGAATTCCTGATTGCTTTGAAGTAAAGAACATTTTACATGTCATGTTGACAAGCCATTTGCTAAGTTATCTAGTATAAAATATCTCATATGTTTATACGGAAGTATGTAGCTACACAGACTTTCTTGGAAAAAATCATACCTACAGAATAATTCCTATTAGTACTATCACTTTATTGTGCATCACTGTGTAGGGTTAATTCAGGTAAGTATGTTATAAGAACAACATCTGTCAGGGGTCTAAAAGTATGACCAGAATAATAGTTTTTCAGACTTATTTTCCTAAATGATACTGCAAATTTTAGACACTATGCATCTTGGTCTTTCACCTAACACTATCATAGTCCATTAAGACAGCACAAACATTTTTATGAAGTAATATATAGTCCCAGAGACAAAAAAATATTTATTTCAGTTGGTAAGACATCCTTTTAGTTTTTGTGGAAATGGAGTTTACTAATCACAGCTATATTTTTTGTTTGCATCTCTACAGAAAAAAAAGAAGAGTGTTTTAATTAAAAACAATGGGAAGTCAGCTGATATAATGGCCACATGAGATCCTGTTGGATTCCCATTTTCTTCAAAAGCATGCAAAAGCAATTAAAAGAGAAACGCTTTACTGACCTAAACTTAAAATCTATAGCTTTAGTATCCACTTACTCTGCAAATAACAAGCTTACTCCTTAAAATATGATGACTTGACATACATATGCGCCATTTTCTACCCAGTCATGCTATTTATTATAAAATATAAAATATAAAATTTTAACATATAAAATAACTGTAAGCAAAATTTTCCAAGGTTCTCATAATTTGCAATAACATGCTATTCAAGATGTGTCCTTTTCCAGAATATTAAAGACATTTCAAAGGAGTACATATAAACCACAGACACTCCTATTCTGCATAGCTACAGAAGGACCTGTTTAGTCAGACAAATTTATTTGCCTTATTCCCCAAGCGCTTGTCCCTGACGCAAAGCCCAGCAGGCAACAGCAGCTATTGAATCCTTGTAACAACAGTTCCTTATTAACTGCTTCTGAATAAAATTATACTTTGACTTTTCTTCTTCCCAGAACAGGTACAGGAATTGATTTAAGCTGCAAAGCCAAACAGATGCAGTTGCAGGAAAGGCCATTCAAACAAATCACAGCTAGTGGAACAGCCTAATGAATACAACAGATTTACATTTCATATGCAGAATTCAAGCAATGCCCACGTTTGGTATGTGGAAGGCTGTGAGTACAGCTCCAAGGAAAAAATAATTTGGTATGAAATAGACTGATCTCAAAATCGTTAACTAAAACACCCCTATGATCTGAAGAATAGTTACACTTGGATTCTGATTCATGGCATGTGCCCAGTTATGACACTACTTCCATCACAGGTTTTTATGGAACTTCATCCTCTGCTGTTTCCTCTCACTGAAGAAAGGAAGAACCTGAGAAGCTCTCTGTTAAGTGGACTATCTATAAAATCATCAGAAACAAATTTTTGCGGTCCATGAAATTTCTCAGCAGCTGGTCAGATGGAGGAAGAAAAAAGAAACTATTTTTGTCAGCTTATGATTCCTGCATTGATTGGCTCATGGTCATAAAGATTATTCCGAAAGAATACTGACTAACTAACTTAAAGCATAAAGAAGAAATCATGTTAAATGTCTATGAAAAGACAAAATAGTATAAAAGACATGCGGGGGGGGAATCAAGAAATATGCTCAACAAATGTAATGTTCCTTGAGAATGGAGATCATGAAATTCACATTTGTGCTCTCATTTAGCCATGCTATTTTGCAAATAAAAATGTTGAAAGAGTAGAATACTGGGAAGTCATCATTAAATTAATCATCCAGTATTATGCTTATGAATTATTATTCAGTTGCATGATTCAAGGCTAAAGTTGACATGAGTTTTCATTAGTACATCCTACATAACCTTTTCCTGGAAAATTATTTTGCCTGAAATTGAGTCATTTAACTCGAGGCCAAACAAAAGCAATGAGACCCTTTTGTTGGTCTTTGAAGTCTGTAATCACAGCACAAGGATGTTGCAGAGACATCCCACCTGACCTGACAAGCTGGACAGGAAATCAACTTGAACTCCAAGGTCTTCAGTGCTGGTCTTCTGCTGGTCTCACCCCTTAGCCTTTGATGTGCCTTTTTATCCTTTCAAATCACCACAATCTGTGGCCTTTTGTACTCTCTCACTCAGTCCAGGCTAACTCTTAAGTGTTCCTGGTGAGTCAGTTCCAAAATTGATACAGAGATAACTGCTTACTTTGAGCTTGCGCTGCAGTCACGTTAATTGCAATATTGTTGTATTATTTACCTTATGGCCTGCTAAATGTTAAGTCAGCAATTTGCTAAATATGCTTATGCTAAATCTTTGTAACCATAAGGCAGTAATCAAACTGCTGATTTAGCGATTAAGCTAGTCTCTGTTTTACCACTAGAAATGCTAAATATATCTATGTGAATTTGGCAATTCAGGCAACTCATCTCAGCTTAAGACTCTCTTTCCCTTGCATTGATCTACAACCTCTTGCTTCCTTCAGATATTCCCATACAAATGCAGGACTTTGCAGATATTGAGAACCTGAACAGGAGGCTACCTGAGCACGGTCCCGGCCTTTTTGTGGTTTTCCTAAATTGTATTTCATAGAAATACAAAAGTAGAAGCCAAAACAAATTCCAGAAAGCAGTCACCTTTGCGCTGAAGGAGTGAGATGTTTACAACTCTCATACCCATGACTATATAAAAAAATCACACGCTACATGTACATGCAATCATTTTGATTCTGAATATGAACAAAAAAGAAATGGGAAGCAAGCAGAAAGAGCGGGAGCATTTACAACAAGATCTGTAAGAAGAATGACAGCAACAAGAACTAACAGAGAAGTAGGAGTAAATGGGATGAAATGGAATTTTGAGTTCTGGGAGAAGAGAAGGGCGGGTAAGCATAGAGTGTCCAGTGTAGGAGAAGACCTTGACTTGCCCCCAGTGTTGGTCTCACCTTCTCCAGACAGCTCTGAAACAGATGGAAACTACTTCCACCATTTGGCGGCCACGTGGTGGCTCTGCTCAAACATATTTAAGAAAGTTGTAGTCTCAAGGGGCAGGAAATGTGTGAGAGGAAAATGAGAGTACACATGTAAGAAAATACATGAAGAGATGTCTTCAGAGAGTTGTAGGAAAAAAAAAAAGAGAAGAACCAAAGGAGACACATGGAAGGAGAAATTGCAGGGGACATGTCTGGAGACGTGCTGCTGGAAGGAGCTGCCCCATGCCAGAGGAAGGATGTCTCTGAGGAACAGCGGCACGTGGGCAACATGTACCAAGGCAGAGACATCCCCACAGGGACTACTGCCCATGAGCAGCTCATGCCAGATCAGATGAAAATTCTTCAGAAGCAAGGAGCACTAGTGGTAAACAAAAAGTAAGGAACAAGAGAAAGAAAACATTATATACTGACCTCAGATTCCTGCGCTGCCTATCATCTCACCAAACAGACTGAGACAGACTGAGTGTTACACGCTGCAAAAAAAGGAGAGTTGAGAGACTAGGAAGATGAAGGAGAGGTGTTTGACTGAAGTTGAGTCTGGAAAAGGAGGGGGAAAGGTGATTCCTTCAGTGTTCATCCAATTGTTTGCATCCACATTTTTTCCTTCAATACGCTCCTCAGTAACTCAATATCCAACTCAGTAATTAAAAGTTTACATTAATTAGCAATAACTTTTAATTAATTTAAATTCCCCAAATAAAGACTGGTTGTGTCTGCAACAAGGAGTCAAGGATCTTTTTGTAGGGAACACTTGATCTCCTGTGAAGAGACATGGTGTCAGAACTACTGAGGAATCATGATCACTTAGCTAGCTCCCCCTTTCTGAAGTTAACCTTCCTGCCAGAGTAGCTACATCAGCTGATTTTCTTGAACTACTCCATCTGTGTTTTTCCATCTGTAGAAGCTGGCCATATGTTTCCCCTCCTGCTCACTTTGGCCTCACGTTCCACTGTGACACTTGAACCTAATGAACAGCTTTGGAAGGTTTAAATTGCCAATATTATTAGTTGCTTAAAGCTCACCATTGCCTTTAATTATGATGTGGAATACATTAGAGCCAAATATACATTTTAATACTCAACTTGGCATAAAGGCAGAACTAATTTGTCATGTTTGTCATTCCACAAGCAAGCTTACAATTTAATTTGCAACAAAGATATATGCACTGACTGAACTAACACTATGAAAATAATCATCTCCCTCTACCTACTCCTACTTCTCGGAATATCTGTCATACCTTCCAATGCAGTAAAAATACTTAAGTGATATACTTTAAAAGTAAAGACAGTGAAGGAGGTTTGAGTGTCTCAATCCAGTGCTAGATTTAGATTTCCATTCTGGAACTCAAGTTTTCCACACCTCCTAGTAGCAGCCTATTTTCTGGTTTTACTTTCTAAGCAATTGCACCCTTTTTACTCCCCAACAAAATCACTTGTAATGCTTTTTTGCCTTCCTAGTGAAATGTTCTTTTCACTATGAAACTGAATTCAGTTCTTTGTTGAGTGAGTATCAACTAAACTCAACTGGAGCGAAGCATCAGCCAGTCTAGCATTCATGAACACTAAGTAACAGGCAAACTTGTTCCAAAATATTTGATTAAAGGTGTCATTACACTCTTCACCTAACACTTCTTCCTTCACTCTCTACATTGCTCATATTTTAAATACATTAATTTTTTTAAAAAGACAGAGAAAATAAAGTAAAGACGATCTGAAAATGTGCTGTTCTCTCTCTGTTTCGTGCCTCCTTCGTAAAACAAGCATTTTGTTTCATCTGGCAATCTGTATTTCTGTCAGTAGAGGGAGTATTCTCTTCAGTGGAGCCACATTCAGTTCCGTTCATTTACTCTCAAGCTTGATATTTAGGGCATAATTGATATTAAAGGTCAAGGCCAGCAAACCCGAAAAAGCTATCAAGCAGAATGTTTTCTCTTTCTTTTTTTTCAGGGGAGGATGGAGATCTAAGATCTTTTGCCATCTAATTGTCAGTAATTTTTTTCTTCCAAAAAGAAAAATGTTAATCCACTCTTATCTTTCCTCATCTCAGCATTGGTTTGCAAAGGCCTTGAATGTTTTCAACAAGAGGTAGTAAAGATTTGGCTGCAGAAGACAGAAATTTTTTTTTTTTCAGGACATGAAACAGCAACTCTTGCAAATAATGGCTATTTCCCCCCAACTCTTTGCACTGTTGCCTCTATCTATGTACCGTTGCCATTAGCATTGAGAGAGCCATTGTTCATTGTAAGAAAATATAAAAGAACATCATTATAAGTTCAGATTTCTACAGTGGCTTTCTGGAGTGGTTTTGATCAATGCAGAAGGCCTGACTGAAAAGAGAAACATTTTCTAAAAGAATGTATTACACAGAAAGAAAATGCCCTGACACTGAAAGAAACTGGAAAAAAAACCCCATACCTACCAGTAAGCTAGACAAAGGGCACAGGTCGAGGCCTTTTCTTTGAAAGCACTGATTAATGTGAGGTCCTGTTACCTGCTATAATCATTGTTTTGTTCCGAGTGAAAGGTTTCCTACATTTCTAATTTGTCTTAGGGATGGTAAAAGAGAAGAAACTGTCTACCTCGGTCCAAGGGTGAGACAGTTTCGTTTTGCATTCAGTTCAAAGTGATGGATACAAAGGATGCAGGTTGTAGTACAAATACTAACTGAGTGATTCCCTGGAAAAGCAGCTCCTGTGGCTCACATCACTCAACTATTTATCTTGATGACAAGGGGCATTTAAATTGTTTCTCAAATATAACATTACTGTGGCAAAAACTGCTAAATCCTAACAGAGAAAAATCTCCATTTTTATGCGCATGTACTGTTATATGAAGGAGAGACTAGATGTTTGCACAAACTAAGTTTCTACACTTGATTTTTGTCCATGAAATGTAAATCATGCTGGCAATTCCTACTTTCCTTAGACTGATAATCTAGGTATATAGAGACCCTAAAGCTGTTTTCACTTTTTCACTGAAGCCCGTAGATGTCCAGTTAATCAAAATCGGATTCACACTGACATTTGGGAAGGCAGTGGGGGAGTTCAACACCATTCTCTAATAATGGAACAGCAAAACAGGGCTCAGGACAGACAGGCTTCTAGGACTCAGTTCTAAGTGCCTAAACTAATGTAGAATAAATACAGATCAAGAGCCACAGAATATAGGAAGTTAATTACAGCAAAAGTCTCCATTAGGTACAACTGTAGACAGAGTAATATCAATACTCAGATTTGGCCTATTGCAACAGCAATACAAGATATTACTGACACTAGGGGTGTGTCCTATCTAGGGTGCAAAACTCTGGAGCCAACACCATCACCAACATAATGACTTTCTCCATAATCAGTGGACATTGCCCCAAACTCTAATTTGGTTCAATGAAGGTGTGATGTCCCAAGCCATACAATCTCCTAGTTTCTGAGGACTCTGCCCAAAAATGGGAGCCCTACTCTTTCTATTCTATTCTATTCTATTCTATTCTATTCTATTCTATTCTATTCTATTCTATTCTATCAGAACATTTTGACAACTAACTAAATGCCAGAACTCAGGGACAGAGTAGAGTAATTTACTTCTGTGCTGTAGTGAAGCACGGAAATGATATTACTCACAAAGCATGTACATGATCTGCCACCTGATGTAAGCATACAACAAAAACTCTAATTTTCAAAAAGAAATATATTTTAAGACTTCAGGAAGGGTCAAGAAGCAATATTGGATACAGTTCACTGGTTGTTACCATTCATCCCTAAAACTGGTACTGCCAGGACTGAAGGGGATATGAGAAAGTCCTTTCACAAATCCATGGCAGATCACAGTGAAAGAAAGGCACTTCCACCTTGATCTTTACTTCTTCTATCAAATGCCATGAACATCATTATTAGTTGGAAAGGTGTATAACATTTTGAATGTGAACTGGCAACCCAGGCAGAATTCAAGAGAATTAGGAGACTTGAAATAAATAAATAGACTCTAGTACATTTGGTTTCTTACAGTCAACTTCATGCGCCCTCCGTGAGCCATTCTGAACTACAGATGGCGAGCAGTACTGATCAAACGAAAAACTCTGTATTTTATAATAATGGGAAATACCAAAGCTTCCAGAGGCCAAACCCTCCACAAGCACCCCACAGTACCAAGTAAAATGCAAATTGTATCTCAAAGAGAGTCCCTGTTCCTCACCTTACATCTCAAGTTACTGATTAAGGTAAGATTGCTAATTTATTGATCTGATAAATCAAGTTAAATATTGCTGACATTTTATGCAATACTTCAACTTTTCTCTATTGCCCTTCTAAACTAAGCTATAGCTTGTTTGCACGTATATGAAGCTCAACGCATTTGCCATTTTAAGGCCCATAAAACACTTCAGCAAATGCCACCTGCACCTGCCTCAGGATGGCTTACAGGACCAGAGAAATCATTTTGGTCATCCACAGCACATGCTTGTTAGCATTGAGCTGCTACAGGCAGTACAAGAAAGCTATACAAGGGAGCTAAATAAGCCAGTTTATGTACAACATGGTATAGCTAAGTATCCCACTCCCACTGACTATGAAATGGAGACAAATGAAAAACGAGACTGAGGAGGTGAAACAAAGATGTCTACTCTGTGCTCAACAAGACAGAGGTCCCCACATGAGTTACTCCACTCTGACAGTCAGAGGTGTAGATTTTGGCTTGTCTTTTTCTGCGTATCACGTTTGTGATCTCTTGTCAGAATATTGCAACTCAATCATTCTTTTTAAAATTGATGAGAGGCTTAGAACAGGACTGCAGTACGTTAGTCAAAGATTGCCAACCAACATTACTGTCACACATAGGAAATATAAAACTTTACTTGATGCATCCTGCAAATATATAATTTTTTTGTGGTTTTTAAGTTTGTGCATGAAATTTTATTGGAGCAAATTATTTTCTAATAGGAGAAGATGCTATTTTTTGGTAAATCAATTTAATGTATTGATTTATATTATTTTGCAGTGTAGTATTTCACAGGAAAACAGAAAACAGACTTACTAGGTCTGATGACTAGCCCTGATGTAAAGCATTTCCTCAAGATGTGTAGACAGCTTCTGACTTCTAAGGGGAAGACACCCTTCAACAAGGCAAGATCGAGTCACAAGAATGTGACTACAGCTATCTGCAAACCTAAATACCATTTTCTGCCCTTTCATTTTCACTGAAGCTTTGAAGTAAATACGAAAGGAGCCAGAACTGAGCAAATTACCTGAGGACTGAAACATTTTTGACATGAGTCTCAAATGCAGTTCAAGTCTTTTAAACTACTTCTTCGTTGTTCCAGTTTTGTTTCATCTCAGAATGCGAGTGATGGTAGTGATGATGGAAAGATTGGATAGCTGGCCTCAGTTCCCCATGTTGGATACAGATAGAAACACTGTGAGATGCCCTCTTTCAGGGGACTCAAAGCCTGTGCAACAGAAACATTTAACTATTTCTTGCTGAAGGAATTGAGCAACAGGAAGGATCCATTTCACATCCACCACTTCAGCAGGTCCTGTATGCTAAAAGATTTCCTCTCTAAGTGGAAAGGCTGTAATTTCAAACCCATTTGCAACTGATGTGCTGAATTTTCTGTGCCAGCATGAAAAATTCTCAAATCTTCTTACTGCTCTAAGGCCCAATAAGAAGTTGCTGAGCAATCTCTACTTTGATCCATCCACCAAATATGGGAAGAAAGCATATGAGTTCTTCAAACATTTTTAAATATAATCAAGTCTCGGACAATTAAATCAGTATGAAATCTGGTGCAGAAGTCAAAGAAATTACTTATACCAGGTGTTGTCCTCTAGAAGATGGTTTTTAACTACTTCTGTCCCTCTCTACCCAAATGAGAGTTGCCCCTATTAAACTACTTTACCAGTCTGTGTTTTGCTTCAATTACCATTCACTGCATATCCCAAGGGGCAAGGGTATGATTTCCATCACGACATGAAGGGGTGGAATGAAGATTGGACTCTCATATTTTCTTCCTTAGTATATTTAAAATATGTAGGGAAAGGTAACTCATGTAAGAGGCCAATTTATATTTCCCACTATCAAAAGGTCAGTTCTCAGGCAGGTAACTGTAGGCAATTCTGGCTTCGTCTATGCCACTGACAACTTAGAAGTAAGTAAGAAAGTCTATCCATGCTCTTGCTGACATAGGCAAAATAGGGGAAATAATACACGAGTTTTAAAGCATACAGGGTTCTAATGGAGAGTTTGTATGCCAAAAAGAATTTCATAAATTTTTCATAAAGCCTTAACTTATATACTTAAATCATCATAGATTTAAGGTTTTTTAATATCATCAATAAAATGTTAGCAAATGTGCAACATTTGAGGAATAGGGGAGTGATTCTACAACACTATTACTTTTTAATTATCTATTCTTCTGGATTAATAACATATCATTATTAGAGGCATACAAAGTATGTCGTGCTAGACATAACAAGAATGGGGCTGTTCCACAAGGTAAGGTTGCTGGGATTGACTCCAGAAGAATTCAGGGCAGTGCTTTCACTGGCAAGGGATAGTCCCAGGATCTGAGCAGGCTAGGGGTGGTAATTATCACTTACAGGCAGTGTGACAAGTCAGGTCTGAAATTAGCCCAAAAAATCTTGTCAGGGCCAGCAGAGATAGGACAAGACACAGTTCTGCTCATAGCTCTGCTGAGACGAAGGCTAAAGCCCAAACTCACCTGGAGCCTCAGGCCCACGGATCCATGAGTCCTGGTTTGAGCAGTGCAGTTAAGGACTGTCCCCCAAAACTATCAATTATGCCAATTATAGCGCTCTTAAATTTACTTTGAAAGAAAACAGCAAAACTTATAAGACTGACAAAGGAAATAAAAAGGACAGTTGGAATGTCAAACCACCACATAGATTAGATCATACACAAACTCTCCAGTGTGGTCCCCTCCTCATTTTCTCTTCCAAATAATACTGGACAATAAGAACTCTAAAAAAAAAAATACCTATAATTTATTAAGATTCAGATACAAATATTAGTAAGTTGTCGTGATATCTTTTTCATTTTCCTCTTTTTTTTAATGTGGCCAAAAAGGCAAGCCCATTTTATTCAGCTTTACAGTGTGTTTGACTGACGTTTTAGTGGAGATTAAATCACTGGTGACCCTGTCCTTTCTTGCACTTCAAGTTCAAAGTTATCCGGCAATAAACTCAACATCTTAGCTTCTTTTCCCTTGCTCTGTTATTGTCCACAAGATTACTCACCATTCCTCACATCCCCAAGCAATAACTCACCTTAGCTGCCTGCTTTTGCTGACTTGATTCACTTCATAACTTTTTCTGCCATATCAGATTATTTCTATCATTCAGTGTCATTTACAGTGATACTATGTCTAGCAACAAAATATTTAACTAAAACAGATGGAGAAATAGATAATGCCATATTCCTGACCTAATATAATTTTTCAAATATGTGTATTATCAGTGTTTACTGGTGGCGTGTAGTAGAGGTACATCTTTCCTCATTCCTGAACAGCTCTTAGCATTTCTTATGGAAGTTGTATTAAATATATCATCTACTAACCCCTCCCTTTTGCTTCCATGCTTAATAGAAAGGTGAGGTACCATCTCTTGTCCTCCATGCAACACCCCAGATCAACATTTAGACTACTCTAACACTTGAATTCCTCTCTAAGGTATGGGAATTTTTATTAGTTAGGTTTTGCAGGTGGAAAAGCCAAAGTCTCCAATTCTGTTGCCTTTGTCTTGCTATGTAGGGTATAGTAGTTATCCATGTTGCTATGGCACAAGCCTGAAGGGTTCAAATTTTCAACATCAGATTCTAGTTATACCAATTTTAGTTAAATTTACAAGTGTTAGCATTATTCAGGATTTTTAACATTATCATTCCCTTTGCTCCAGTACAAATGATAAGGAAGTCCAAGACAAGAAAGAATCTGGCCCATTAAGTAACGGCTATGTGTGCAAACAGAATGAAACCATCCAAAATCAAGATTATCTGAGTCAAGCCTCTTTCCCTGATATTACACTCTCTAAAAGTATGTAAATATGATTAAAAATCTATTAAGGCAGATAGCGTGTTATTATATCTTAGAAGAGCTGTTTATCACTGTAGCACTCCATAATGTGGAACAAGAGCACCCATATAATTTCACTGCAGGGGAATATAATTTTGCCACCACACTTCACACTTGAGGAATTGTGGCTCAGCTGAGGAATAATACACATTTACCCACTGATTGAATAAATACTATCATCTCGGGAGAATTCTAAATATAGCCTGAAAGGTCTGTCTGTTTTAAAATTCTATCTGTATTTCTGAAGGAAAATAAGAAGCAAAAGCTTTGGAGTTGTGCTAAAATGTATTCATACTACAATGAGCATTGCATTACATTACAGGGTGAGTGTCATATTGACTACTGAATTCCCTTTCTCTACTTCAACTCTAGCTTCAAATTCATAAAAGGAGCCATACATCATACATCTTAGAGCTGAACTCCAAATATTGAAGAATGGAGTTCATTTCTGTGGCTTGTATTGCCATATATACATTTACTTTCATTTCAGGAGCTGCCAACAGAAAAATATTAACTCTTTCTTCCTCCAGTGTTCTGCAGTTGTTCTTAAAAACAGATACATACACGTGTGTATTCTATTAATTCTACCAACGTGATGGGTAAACCTGAAAATAGATGAGTATGTATCAGGGTGAAGGAAAGACCCTTTATTTATAGCTTCCTAATAATCCCTCTATGTGAGTGGTAAACACCCTTCTGTCCGGATACACTGAACACTACTACAAGAAATCCCTGCAAATAAAATAAAGTCTTTAGGAAAGACATCTACTATAAAAACTGCTTATCATTCATTTCATTGTTCATAATTTTTTTGCATTCTTATGTTCACACGCATACAAGTTTATCTGATGAGGTAGAAATTTGGACTTGAAAATATTGTCTATGATAGACTAATTATAAAATAGTTTGTACAAGTGCTTTTGCAGAATTCTAATTTACAGAACTGAAGCTTTCAATGAATATCTACATGTAGACAGTGAGAGAAAATAAAACACAGAAAATCCACTGGACAGTGTATTCAGTTTTGATTGGTTCCAGAAGAATATGAGAATTTAAAGGTGCAGAAAAATATGAATGTAAATAACTTTTAAATACAAGACATCATAAGATAGAGATTCTGGAACAAGAACATTCTAAAAATCAGAAGATGACTTTAGAAGAGCTAAATCTGGTCATAAACTAGTAGGAAAAAGTTAAGAAATTATTTCAGCATCACAAAACTAGTCACATTAGGAAAGGTGGAAACTAAAGTCCACAATGCAAATATTTTTGCCATTCTGCACCTTCAAAATCTGCCTCAACTAGCAAAAATATCCTAAACATGAGCATGGTGAAAACAGATGCACATGCACTGGAGTCTGCAAAGAGTGTGAACAAAAATTTCAAAATAGATGATTTGCTCCATTCATCTAATATGATAACTCTGAAACCTATCTGTAGAAATCTAAAGATACCGTCCTGAAACTGATGCCTTATATAGAACTCAATATCATTAACTCTCTGTGCAAGAAAGGTGGCCTTAATACAATAAATATTAACTATGTGTTATTTTAACAGAATTCTAGATTTAAATAATTTATGTTAAAATCATCCATGCTTTTTTTTTCCAAGCTTTCAAAGCCTTATAACTACTGCAACTAATTTTGTGTCAAATAGGATTATTTTAAATCTTGACACTTTAGAATGAGGAGCACAAGCTAAAATAAACAGAAATCAAACTAAGTGATACATGGGCTGCTGATTGATAGGAATGGTTGGACTCGATGATGCAGTGGGTCTTTTCCAACCTGGTGATTCTATGATTCTATATTTCATTTTAAAATCTCCATTTTCCCCTACTTTTCTGAAACTGAGGCAAAATCTCTGGGTTGGTTATGGTAAATAGTTTATATATGGTAAATAGTTTATATATGGTAAATAGTAAATTTACTTCTGTGATTAGAATCACAGAAGTAAATCCATTTACAAGGAACATGCATGCCTTTTCTCACCAATCACCATTAATAATTCTGCAACATTAACAGCAATATTAATTCCTGTTCTTTGTCTTTCAAGGTATAAGTCAAGAAATAACGCTGTGGAAATAAGAATGAGACTAAGAATGCTGTTGGGCTTCAAAATGAAGAGTATTGCAAAAACATACGTTTACATCAAGGTTCTGGCTTTAGATCTTGGAGAGAATTACTTTGTCTTTAAGAATTTTGCAACAAAATGGTGTTTTGCTCACTTAAAAACTAAGTTTAGAGCTGCAGGGAATTATAACAGCTAAGGGCAGATTGAACATATCTAATAAGTTTATTACCTTTGAGGTGCTGAGACTTGTTATTTCAAGGAGTCAACAAAAGCAAGGTTCTGAGAAGGAAACTTTGCCAGTAACTGGCCAAACAACATTACCTGGCATGACAGGAAATCAGTAAGTGGCAACAAGCCAACTTCTAAAGCTTTCATCAACTGTTTTAATCACCAAAGTTTATTATTCCAACTTTAAGAAGCTTATGTGATTTATCTTCATGGGTTTGACAAAAGAAAGTCAGCAGTCATTCTGACAGAGGCACTGCTATTGTGCTCTGTGATATTTTAGACTGTCAGGAAGTAGCACAATGTACATCATACACTCTGTGTAATCCTTACATTCCTGATTGTATAAGCTCCAACAGAAAAGCTCTGTGATGATGACCACATACATAAGTGTGAAATTGGACATAATGCAGGACCAGTGTTCTTCTTTTCTTTCCTCCTTAATGTAATTACATGTTATGGAAATACAGAAGAATCTATGACTGAAAGAGGAAGGTTCATTCTTGCTCTTAGAAAGGTTACAAGAAAGGTTATATGTTTTCTCAGTAGTTCTTTTGTACCTGTTTTGGAAGGGCTAATGTAAAGAAGTAATTTTTTTAAGAAGCTTGAAACATAGAAATAATTGATGGACTTTTGCTAAAAATTACTATTGATTGTGCAAAATACTTTTATCATGACAAGAGACCACATGTCAGACACAGAACATATAATGTGCAGGTCTGAAAATACAAGATGATCACAATTCCCAAAGCAACTGGCTCTAACCCTGCCGTGGTAGGCAATCCTGCTTCCTTCTCCCAGGGTTCCTCGAGGAATGAAAGTGTCTTCTCCTGAGACAGCAAGGTTCCTTCTTCTGACATGAAGTGGTAGTAACCAGTGATAAAGCCACTGACTCACAGGATGTGGCAGTAGCCTTTGCTTACTATCATTTCTGTTAAGGCAAGCAGTGACCTCCCTAGTCTATTAGATAATAAACCCCCTGGCATACTAGATTTTCCATAATATGCATTAAACATTTTACAAAGACAAGAAGCAAATGAAAAGGACATACCTCACTTAAAACCTAGTCTAATTCTCAGATTTATAGTCCTACAATATTACATTTTGATAGCACTAAACTCCATGGAAGAAAAACAAACTGACTTCATGACAGTAAAGAATAGTCCCTGGGAGATCTCTGGGATTCTTTTTCTATTAAAACTAGCTTATAAACTTCCAGCAATTTACAGGATTAACTTGTCCAAGTTCATATGCAATATGAATTTAAATCAGACAATAATACTGAGTTAAGAGTGTATTCTAATGGAGGTTTCAGGAAAAACCTTATCTTGAATAGGACTATTTCAAAGCTTCAGTTTTGGAAAGATTTTTGGGATCCTTGGTAAGATAGGCTACATCAATGCTAAATATTAGAACAAAACTAGTTCTGAGCTTCTGTTTAAATGGCAGAGTATTTAATACTGTCTGACATCTGGTTTGACTTAAAATTTGGAAGCATTGGGTTCATATTCAAACTGACCCAAGATCTTAAAGGAATCAGACTGTGGATAAAATAAACACTTTTATTCAAGAAGATAGATGCCTCGGTCTTCCATATTAACAATCCTTATGTCAAAATCTTACTTACTATTACATGTTGTTAGAGACCAAGAATGATGTTTAACTTTCTTCAGTAAAAGACATTAGGAAAAAATTTTTCACAGAAAGGGCCATTGGGCACTGGAACAGGCTACCCAGGGAGGTGGTGGATTCACCTTCCTTGGAGGTGTTTAAGGCACGGGTGGACAAGGTGCTAAGGGGCATGGTTTAGTGTTTGATAGGAATGGTTGGACTCGATGATCCGGTGGGTCTCTTCCAACCTGGGTATTCTATGAAAACGTCCACCATCTGCACCATTTACCAAGAAGAAAATTGTCGTGAGGATGCTTTTACATGCTATTCACTTACTACTAATAGAAGATGTCAGGGTAGATATTTTTATCTGCCAGAAGATATGTTTAGGTTAAAAACACAGATCATAAGAGAAGTACTAATGAGTTTCTTTTCCTTTTTGACTCTACACATGAAACAGCATTGGCAAGCAGTTATGTAAGATTTAAAGATGTATTAATAAATACTGGAACTGGGAAATTGCTGAAACTAGATAAAATCTTTTCTTCAGACTCCTTCTTACTTCTATAAAATATTACAGTTTTTTCATAAATATTTTATCGTATCCTTTTTTTATAAAGGAATCACCAGTTTTACACATACAAAAAAGAAAAGTTACCACTTACAGACCAGTTCTAAAATTAAGTTTTATGGAAGTACATTCTTCTCTCTCTCACTAGACAACTGTATTTCTTGTCTCTGTCTACAGGAAGAAGACATTGATCGCTTTATGCTCAGGATAAGATTTACAGCTTCTAGTGAGACAGTTTGTGAACTGGCAAAGAAAAGTTAAAATCTGAAGAACCGCGGTAGCACGGAGTAAAGTTGCTATGGAAACATGTCTAGAAGAAGAAAATCGTGTGATCTTTATGTGAGATTTCACTCCTTCCCCTATTAAAAATACAGATCCAATAAAATACAGACTTTATAAGCAACCTCCCTTAAGGTACAGGTCTACCAGCACTGGGAACACTCCATCCCCCTTCACAGTGTAGAAAAAAACATTGCATCATGCCTTCTTGGATCAAACAGCCAACTGTAAGCCAGAGCAAGAAGACCACACATAAAGAGCAGCCTGTCAAGACTTCACCCCTTTTAAGCTGAAGTGCTGCAGATAAAACTTCTATGTCAATCATGACTAAGGGAAGAGCACACAATAAAAATTTTTAAAAATTGCCTCAGATCGTTGAGACTCAAGCTCATTAAGAGAGTAATAGCATGTACAGGAACAGCTTGTCTGGATCTATGTGATAGTCAGAGGACTATCTGCAGTTTGGACTGGACTTTAAGTCAGTGTTTGGTCTCTCCCTCTTTAACAGTCTCTTCTTTTCAGCTTCACTCCACACCTTTTCATCTTCTTTTGCCCTAATCTGTTTCCTTATATTCCACATTCATTTTTCACTTTGTTACAACTTTATTTACCCCCCCCAAAAAATCATGACTTCAAGCTGATATTCCTGCCATCATATTGTTCCTTCTGTTCATCCATTACCACTTTTTCTTCCTTAAACTGTATAAGTCATAGTAATCTACGTTACAATTTCTTTGAAACTGAGATTGCCTTTACAATCTTACATTTCAAAGGTGCCTGCCAGAAAAGGTATAAAAACAGTACTAAACAAGTAATAATTAAGACTATATCATTATATATTTAAAATTAATCACTTGTATTATCTTTAAGAATTACAAAATTCCTAGTTTAGCCCATATGTGAAAAAACAGTGAGCAAACAGGGACACCGGCATCAAAAATTTGTTATTACATGAGATGAAGTATTGAATCCTGTGTTCAGTTCTGGGCCCCTCACCACAAGAAAGATGTTGAGGCTCTGGAGTGAGTCCAGAGAAGAGTAACAAAGCTGGTGAAGGGGCTGGAGAACAGGCCTTATGGGGAACGGCTGAGAGAGCTGGGGTTGTTTAGCCTGGAGAAGAGGAGGCTGAGGGGTGACCTCATTGCTCTCTACAACTACCTGAAAGGAGGTTGTAGAGAGGAGGGTGCTGGCCTCTTCTCCCCAGTGACAGGGGACAGGACAAGAGGGAATGGCCTCAAGCTCCGCCAGGGGAGGTTTAGGCTGGACATTAGGAAAAAATTCTTCACAGAAAGGGTCATTGGGCACTGGAACAGGCTGCCCAGGGAGGTGGTTGAGTCACCTTCCCTGGAGGTGTTTAAGGCATGGGTGGACGAGGTGCTAAGGGGCATGGTTTAGTGTTTGATAGGAATGGTTGGACTCGATGATCCGGTGGGTCTCTTCCAACCTGGTTATTCTATGATTCTATGATTCTATGATTTTGAGGTTCTTCAGTTTCACAGGTAATGTAAAGGCCTGGTAGCACACAGTGTGTATGCTATGTATCACAAGAGGCATCCACAAGCACAAGTAATTTTTTCTTGACTGTCTTTTGTATTGCTGTGGCTCTTTTGGCCATTTCTGGATGATAATGCTTTTAATTCTGTATCTACCATCATTTAGACAGATAGTGATATTATATATACTGTTATTCAAGAATATTTCCCACAGGCAGCAGAAACAGACAGGATTCATAAGAAAATGGAAAAAAAATACATATCAATGTAAGTATTCAGAATACTGTACGTTAAACTTATCACTAAATTTGAAAAAAAATCATTATTTGATACAAGTTCTTGAATACCTAGAGTCCCTAGCACAGCACACAACAGGACTTTTTATAATTATTACAACTAATTTTTGCATTCGAATACTTACTAGATCCCTTATGGGGGAAGGTACGTGGGGCAGGGAGGAATGAATGACAGGCAGTCCCTACTCTGAGGAATTAACAACATGGTGCAATAGTAACTTAGAAGAAACACTGAAACACTAAGAATTGCTGAAGAAAACCATAAGATTGACAAAGTTTTGCAGCAAATATCATCATCATTGTTCCATCAGAAATTACATCACAGAGAGAGAAGGTGGGTAGAACAAGGGTTTAGATGTTTTGAATTTGAAGAACACTGCTGAAATTCATGTAGCTTGTACAGATCTACTTTTGCCTGCTTTTGGGGCTGTTGAAATATTTTGTTTCTTCTCTTCTGTCCATTCCCTCCTCTGGCTTAATCCCCTTTCATAAGGTGTGAAACACCGCTCAAACATATGAAGCCCAGCTCCACAATGACAGCTGCAAAACTGATAGCTCTTCCATGTTCCACCTGCTTTATACACATGAAAGCAGCTCCCTTCTTTGCAAGAATTCCAGTCTAAATTGAAACACTGCGTATAAAAATGTGCCCAGTCAGGTGAGTGTGAGAGTTACCTCAACTTTTGTCAAATTGTTTGGGAAAGTTATTGTGAACTTATAGTCACCTGCCACAAAACATCTATATGTATACCTTAGAAAACAAGAAAAAAAGGAATGCAATCCAATTTCTAAATCTCTTTGGGTTTAGCCAGTGGGAAAAAAAGAAAGCTTTTACTGAGGTACAAGCTATTCACAGTTACATCTGTGTAAATCCAGCATAAAATCACTGCCTTAACAGAAATTGTTAAGAATTTACAGAATCTTCCATGATCAGTTCTTATGCATTTTCCTGAAAAACCTTCCTACAGCTTCAAACTTCATCTTCAAATTACATTTGAAAACTCCTGAAGAAAAGTTATAAAAATGAGCTGGAATAGCCCTCAATGATTTTTATGCAATCATTATAATTTCCATAACGTTTGTGTGACTAATGGATACAGGGAGAGCAAAACATAGGCAAACCTGCCTACATCTCTGGTGAATGGCAGGTGCCCTTTTTTTTAAGGCACGGGTGGACGAGGTGCTAAGGGGCATGGTTTAGTGGTTGATAGGAATGGTTGGACTAGATGATCCGGTGGGTCTCTTCCAACCTGGTTATTCTATGACTTCTATGACTTCTATGAAAAGTCAGAGCCTCACCTTTGAACTCTCCTAGTACTGCAGTTTAGTGTCTGGTTGTCATTCATCATCTCTTTATGTCACCTTCTTCCTCTACATCTGTCAGGAAGCCTGAAATACAGTTACGACCTGATAATATATTTCTGGGGCGGGGGGGGGCGGGAAATAGCTTCCATTTAACATAACAGTGTAAATGTAAACTTCAGTCAATTAGCAACATTTATCTTAAGTCTTATTTTTAAATTATATCAGGTCTAGATCTAAGGAATTAAAATGTGCTGACAAGTGGTTAATATTTTTTTAATAGAATTTGTTTGAGATGGTTTGAAGTGAAAAAGCACAAAATCACATACAAAGATTATTATTTATATTTTCAGCATATTAAAGCTTGAAAAGTTTTCTCATATACGTATGACAGATTGTTTTCTCTACTTTTGCGTCTGTTCTCTCACAACCATAATCATCTAGGATTACCATTAAACATGTACATGTTTTTAAAGGAGGCTAATCTTACTTCATTTTGAAGTAGATAGGGTTAGACATTGAAGTCTGCATGAATAGTCCATTTCCTATTAGGACTCATGCAAACTACCTGTCCTCTGAGGCTTCGATTTTGCAGCTGTCATCTTTCCCAGCATTTGGGCAATGAAGGAATCTTTTGTTCTACTGAAAAGTAGTGCATTGTTCCCTGCTCAGGTGCCCAGAACAAAAAGTATAAGGTAATAAAATGAGCTTCTCTCCAAACTGGCTTAAGGGCTTGGGGTTTTTTTTTTATTTATGGAAGATTTTTCCCTGAATGAAACTTTCCTTGTGGGCTAAGAAAAATTGCAACTTTATATTTAAGATCTTCAGATACACGATGAAGGTTTCAAAATATTTTTAAATGGCTTTAAGTGTCCATGCCAGATCTAGTCTCTTTACAGACATAGTTACAAGCACAAATGGAATGGTTTTACTTTGTTTGAGCTATCCCCACACTTTGTTTGTTTCAACCACAATATCTGGGCTATTTCAGAGATTTCCAAAACACTCTTCAGCTGCTTTCATTTATTCTGATTGCTATTAGGAAATCTCCACCTTGCGAGATTCCCTTGTCTTGATACCCCTGAATTGCTAGAGGAAAGCTCTTTTTAAGTATCTTTGCTTATTTCATATCGTATTACAGAAAGGGGCAAAAAGCAAATCAAGTGGCTGTCAAAGAAATTCCCTGTGAAACATATTGTCTGATTGATTTTTTAATACCCTCAGATTTATGTTCAACTTTCTACAAGAAGATTTCACAAGTTATGCAGAACCTTCTAGAAAGAGACAGAGATTTCTCTACTTTGAGGAACAACATTCTTCATCGTCAAGAGAGAAAAAATGTGTAGCACAGGTGTAGCAGGTGAATAAATGATAATTATATGAAGGAGGCAAGAACCTGTTAATTCATGGAAAAAGTGACAGTAAGTCTGCAATACTATTTTTGTTTGGATTGGGAACACATTTTTGGTACAAATCCCCTAATGTTGCTCAGTTAACATGCTTTGATTTGCACCACAGAGTTGTTTCAGAACACACAAAATTGATTACTTTAGATGAAACTAAACCAGCAGATGTGCATCTTTTTAATGCCAACATAAACCTGGGTCAGAGTGCTTCAACCACTAATTGGCAAGAAGACCAGGGGACCAGACTAGGCCTAGTCTGAAATAAAGCCTCTGAAACATGCACAGTATTTTTTCGGGTCCTCAGAATAAATTTGTTTTCTTTTTTTTTTATATTCTGTTTCTCTGCTTGTCAGTATAGACATAGTGTGAGAGAAGCAGACAACAAATGTGCCTTACCAGATCGCAGGTGCTTGCTGGGCAGCAAAAAGGGTTGCACAGCATTTGAAGAAACTAAAAAGGCCACAAAACTGGTTGAAACACCTGTCAAAAACACAGGTATCAGGAGGAGAGTTAAGGATAAACCACCTTTATTTCTATTCTATCCTGTCCCTTTCCACTCAAAGAATCAGCTATTCTTATTCCCATTTTAAAAAAAACCTGGCTCCTCTAAAGAAAACTCTGAAGCTTTTAAAAGCAGGAACTTCTATGAAGCAAAGATCTGTACAAACCCACCCCAAAGTCCTGCCTGACCATGGGTCTCATTGCACAAGAACTGCTATGGGGTTGCTGCACCAGCTCAAAACACAGCTCTCAAAAGTCTAAGGACAGCCTCTGTGCCACAGGAATGAAGGCTGAAGGAACACAAAACACAAAAATGAGATGTACACAGAATATAAAGCATCACAGATATTCTGGAAGTATTTAAGCCAATGTCATTTTCCCAGAAGACACATGAGCTTATGGTGTGAAAGTGGCTTGAAGCTCTTCATCTCAATTACACCCTATTGAGCTCCACTCATGCAGTTGTGTATGCTCTGAATTAAAGGGAATAGCATGCTAAAGCACTTGTGATGTAAGTTCTTTTTATATATAAGCTATCCGTTGAGCTCCTAAATACACTGAAATAAATTATGTTCAGTGAATACATTCTGAATATAATATTAAGCACTTTATCAGGAGACTATGGTGTGGTGCTCTTAAAGATTATTACACACATTTATTAGCTGCAGGGTGATCATAAGGTCCTGCTAAACACTGTTTTGCCCATTTTGTACTAGAAGATGGTATTAGGTTTGGACAAAAATAACTTTCATTTTTAACTATCAACTTTAAAGCAGTATATCTCAACTTTGAATAAAATATATTAATTGAAATAAGAATCACTAGAATACATACATTTTTGCTGACAGGTAACAAGTCTATTTTCACAGCATAAAAATCTGAAGTCCTGGAACTTATGAATTCTTCAAAGGTGTTTTGATGTGCTGCTTGGTTGTGATAAGCCTTATCTCACAGGAAGTTGTTGAGGTGCTTGAAAATATGGTAACAGGTGGGTGAGAGGTCTGATGAGTAAGCTGGGTGAGGTATTGTTTCCTATCCCAGTTCACACAGCTTCTGCTGAGTCATTTGCAAGACATTCCATTAGGTGTTGTTACGGAGAAGAATTGGTCCTTTTCAAATGACCAGTGTTGGACATTGCAGTTCTAAGTGCATTTTGTAGATCTCCTGGCAGTGCTTGTCTGCTGTGATGATTTCACCAGGGTTCATGAAGTTGTAATGGATGATTCTGCTTGGCAACCATCAAACAGTGACCATAACTTTCTTTTGGTGCAGCTTTGGTTTAGGGAATTGTTTTGGTGCTTCACTCTGGTCCAGCCGCTGGACTCAATACGATGGAGATTTTAAGTGCTCTGAAACTGTGTTTATACTATCAGTCATTTCAATATAGTAATTATACAGTCCAAATTTTAATAGCCTTACCGCTACCTTAAGTCTCCATGGTATTTAACTCAAACCATTTCTGCTTTGCAGAGTACTTCTGCTAGTAACATCCTTTTGTGAGTCACCCTTATAGCCTTTATCAAATATCTAAAGGTTAGATACTTCTGAATATTAAATTCCCCTAGAACATATGCAAAAATATCAAAGTACATTTTATTCAATTATTTTTTCTCTACAAGTTTTTCTGTAACCCTATCGTGTTGTAATTTGCCCACATTTCTAATGTTGGCAGGTAAATTTTGCACTTCTCAATAGTTTCCTGTTGCTGGGGCTTTAGCTTAAGCTGCTGTATTTTCTAACTGGCTAACCACTTTTCTTTGATCTATGTGAAGCCCTGTCAGGTGGAAGTTCTGTTAAGTCCTTGAGGATTTGGGGGCTCTGTTTGGCTTCACAAGAACATCCCCAGTAACTGTGCACACCCATACCATACATACTTTTTCCCCCAGAGAAATACCTGGCGAGTTAAAAAGTTCAAATGGCTGTAGGTAAAAGGTAGCCAAACAGATAGTATACCTCTACTATGTAATTGAATACTTGCCATAAAGATAATATCAGGCCTTCTTGCAAAACACAAATATATAAAATTAGCCCCTACCCATAAACACAAAAAATAGTATCATTTTTATTAATGTAGTAATAATATAAAGAAGCTTTGCTTTATTTTTATAAGCTCAGGGAAGTCTGCCAGAGGAACCGACTAGAGTAACCCATTAGAGTGATTTGAGGATTTTTCAGCTTAAGATGTCTTACTCCATTTTTTTTGTGCAATAAATTTGCAGATGCAAGACAGCATTAACAAGTTTATTTATCAGCTTTAAAATTAGAGTTTACAATCTACTGTATTATTGTCACTGGAAACTAACTTTCTCCCCAAGCTGTAGGAGGCTTTCTAACTCTCTCTGGTTTTTGATAATACTTTTACACATACTGTTGCCACACAGATAAGCATTTTTAGCCAGGTTTCTGCAGTGTATTTCTGCTTAGCTGGAGATCTTTGCATTGTATTTCATTTTACAGCGTCAATGTGCTTTAATGTTTTCTTACTTCTCCATTAATCTTCTCCAAGTTTGTACAATTCATTGAGCAGCAATGAAAGATAACAGATTCATACAGGATGGAAAAGAGATAACAGTGTCATCTCCAATTCATTTGAGATGTTTCTCCACATTTCTGCATCCAAAAGAGATGGTCAGACTAGATCAGACCAGAGGGACTATCTAATCCACTTTCATCTCTAAAAGTGATCAGTAACAGCTGTTTAACAAGAATATAATAATGGGGATACTTACACAATAGCTCATGCAGAAAAAAGTATCCTCACCATGTCTCTGATTTACAGACTACAAAATTCAAGTTTAGAATGACAGACAATCTTTTTTCTAGGATCACAGAATCTTTTGAATTAATGCTTCTGTCACTAAACTCAAGTATAAAATAAAATCACTGTCTGACACATAATTAGTGATCACTCTCAATTCCTATGTTACAAATACAGAAGCAGCCATGCATTTGAAATAACTCTCTGCAAATATATGAAAAATCCAATTATTTTTCCCCTCTTTCCAAAGAACATGCCCATGAGAAGTATTTGTTGGTTCTTTAGCAGATTTTTAATTATGCAAGACAGCATTGCTGCAGAAAATTGAATCCTGTGATTGAATTTTCCCATGAGACTTGGCTGAGGTGTGCTCCAGGTCTGTCTAGGATGAAGTTAATTTTCTTCATAGTAGCCCACATGGTGCTACATTTGCATTGATTATTGCTTTCCACACAGGATGTATTCAGATAATTTTAATCTCTATCAGTTTCAGTTTCCACATTGAGGTTTATAAACTTGTATCTACAGTTAAGACATCATCATAGGAGTAGCTACAAAAACACTACTTTATAGGCACTGGCCATGACTGAGTGTAGTCCAATTAAGTTATTCTGACCTCTGATGAAGTCGCTGCATTAAAGGCACTGGAAGATATTGCTGCTATCCTTGTGAGCCTGCATTGGCAATGGGTATTTGCATACAGTCTAAAGTACCAGAAAAAAAAGGCACAGTTAATGCAGAAATAAAAAGAGAAGCTGCCTTTTCCTTTATCAGCTAATGCTATTTCTGTAGATTTCACTTCACAAATTTGTTTTTCTATACCAGTGAAACATTCATGAGCATAAAAGAAGATGCTCCAAATCTAATTGTCTACATTCAGAGCTGAAATCTAATCTTCATTTAAACAAATTCTTTCTCCATTTTCCCTGTTCCTAAACCTCATGTACATTTTCACTACTAGCTCTGCTCAAAGTAGTGATTTTTAAGTGCAATTTTCAACTTCTCCTTCATTTTCTTTGGTCTGAAAATTTGAATGTATAATTTTTCAAAAATCTGTCTTTGTATCTCTCTTACCATAGTCCATGGAAGCTTTCACAGAAAAAGCTGAAGGTGAATTGTGATGAATCTATTTCCTGGGCCAACATTTCATTTTACTAGGAAAAGACTAGGACTTATACAACCTAACAAAATACACATAATAATTGTTATTCCAATTCAAAAGGAATGCCATTTGTGTGTCATCAACCAAGTCGCAAGGTTTGCATTGATTTCCTTTGTTAATAAAATGATTCATGATCATAGAATCATAGAATCACACAATGGTTTGAGTTGGGAGGGATCTTAAAGATCATCCAGTTCCAATCCCCTGCCATGGGCAGGGACACGTCCCACTAGACCAGGCTGCTCAAGGCCCCAACCAGCCTGGCCTTGAACACCTCCAGAGAGCGGGCATCCACAATTTCCCTGAGCAACATGTGCCAGTGCCTCAACAACCTCACCGTGAAGAAATTCTTGCTTATGTCTAGTCTATAAAAAGCCATTTATCTAAAGCCATTCCCCCTTGTCCTATCACTACATGCCTTTATAAAAAGTCATAGAATCATAGAATAGCCAGGTTGGAAGAGACCCACTGGATCATCAAGTCCAACCATTCCTACCAAATTCCTCCCCAGCTTTCTTGTAGGCCACCTTCAGGTACTGGAAGGTTGCTATAAGCTCTCCTCGGACATAGTCTGTTGTTTTACTGGCATTTACATACAATTTTCACACACTTAAATGACCACAGTCTCTCTAATAATTACAAATTAGAAACTGTTTTGCAAGTTAAAGAAAGCTTTAACTGCTCCCTGCCTTTGCCCAGCAGCAGAGGTGGCTCATCAGCAAGCTGGAGGCCACACAGCTATCAGTAACGCACGGCTTCATTTGTACTGACATGTACATTTATACAGACATAATTTTTTTTTCTAATTTGTCAGTGTGTTGTGATCTCATTACATCTTTCCATTAGTTACTTTGGGGAAATTTATAATGAAGGGATGTTAAAGATACTGCATTTTATTCAGTAGTTTCTGAAGTACAGCAACAGACATTACAATAGTGGCATGCCATTCATTTTTAAAAAATATATGGAGACTGCGTAAACTCAACTGTGTTTAACAGAGCAAAATAGAACTAGATTTTGTCTCTCTTTAAACCAGCATTATCTATACTGTCTCTATCCCTCAGTGTATATCAACCCAGTTCTTTCAGCAGAGACTGAGCAGTTTCCCCAAAAGTTCTTTCTCTTTTGGAGATCACATATATAAATAAAGCTCAATTCCAAGTAGTAAAAAGTAATTGTGTTGTTGTGTGCCAGCAGTTAGTATTTTTTATTAAAGTAATAGATCAAACAATATTTCAGTTAAGAACTCAATTACTACAAAGATATTAACACAAAAGTTCTAGAAGCATAGACTCATAGAATCACTCGGTTGGAAAAGACCTGAGAGATCATTAAGTCCTATTGTACCTGTCCACTACTATACTGTATCCCTAAGCACTTCTCTACCTGTCTTTTAAATATCTCCAGGAATGGTGACTCAATCACCTCCCTGGGCAGCCTGTTCCAGTGCCTGATAACCCTTTTGGTGAAGAAATTTTTTCTAATGTCTAATCCGAATCTCCCACAGTGCAACTTGAAGACATTCCCTCTTGTCCTATTGCCTGTCACTTTGGAGAAGAGATCAACACCCACCACGCCACAACCTCCTTTCAGGAAGTTGTAGACAGTGATTAGGTCTTCCCTCATCTTCCTCTTCTCCAGGCTAAACAAAACCAGTTCCCTCAGCAATTCGTCATAAGACTCGCTCTCCAGCCCCTTCAACAGCTTTGTTGCTCTTCTCTGGACTCACTCCAGAGCCTCAACATCCTTATGCTTTGCATAAGTCCGTTTGGTTTATTTTGATTTTTTTTTTTTTTTGAGTGAGGTGAAATCCAAGAATCTTGACAAAGTTACTTCGAGAGTACATCTATCATACATTACGTCTTTTGAGAGGCCCTTTAAAATCGGAGTTTTTAATTTTTGCTACCTAATATATGCACTCCTCCATGTGTCTCCTTTTCTCAGTTTTGAATTAAGATTGTGTGTGTGTGTGATTTTTACTTTAATTTTGTAGCTTCCTTCCCTTTCCCTTGGGTCTTGAATGGTTATAAAGAAAAACAAGTGAGCCAAAGTTTCTGTCCTTTTAACATGAAAAATGGCCCTGTGCCGTGCAGAAACTCTTGAGAGTAGAAAGTAGAGCCATCTGTGAAAAGAAAAGGGCTGTGTTTCAGACCAGTTTATCTGATTAAGAAAAGAGAGGCCAGCTAATAGCCAGAAAGCCTTTCCCTATCAAGGAATAGCAGCTTCCTTAAACAAGATACAGTCATCTATGCAGCTTAGCCTTAACATAGTCAGGACCTAAAGGAGGTGTTTCATGGGCCCTGGATAGTAGTATTGATTATTGATGGGTTTTTTGTATTTACTTGACAGCAGTTCCTACCATATCTAATAAACAAGCCAAAGGGAGCTAACAGTAGCTGTATAAAATAGAGTTATGAAAAGTTATCAAAATAGAAAAGCCAGCTTTGGAAAGCAGCAAAGAGCCTTTGTTAGCCAAAAAAACATGATAATTACAGCATAGATCTGTCTGGGTTGGGAAAGGATTGAGACCCGAAGTAAGCTTAACTTCAGAACAAACATACAGATCCACATTCTTTTTTTCCAGGCTGAATCTTTACTTATATGCTGGGGCATGCGACCATTAATCCTGGAGCTAGGATTCCCCGATTTCCAGGTCAGGACATGTTTAGCATATACTGCAAATCCTATCTAGCAGCATTTGTGTGTTTTCTTTCCTTAAACTCAGAAAGCAGGTGTTTTATCTCATCTGAAGTTAAGGCGTCACCGCTATTCACACTGAAAAAAAAAAAAAAGCTAAGTTTTCATAACTTACAACAGATTGATTTCTAGTAGAACAGAATTCATAATGCTACCTATTATATATAACACAGAATTTTATGGCCTGTTGTTCACAGCTAAACCTGAAAATAAAACAAAAAATCCACAATTTTCTCCAATGGTCAATTCCCTTTATATCACTATATGCAAAAAAATTTTAATGAAGGAAAGCACGACAAAAATATTCATTGATTGAACACATTTTCTTTTGTTTTTAAAACACATGGAAAGAAAATATTAGCTTTGGTTTTCAAGAGTGTTCATGTTAGACTATACAACATATTTAGAAGTTCTATTCAACCAATCATACTCCTATCTCAGTTACCCTTTATTTTCATCATAACATAAATATTCATGCTTTTAATGAATTGATTTCATACATGGACCAAATTTCTGCCTTGAATATTCTAATAAAAATACCAAGTGATGTCAAGCAGTTAAACGCTGTCTCTGTTTTGTAAACAAGTTTGTTATAGTATAACTAGAAAAGTAACAAGATCAGTTTTATTTAACCTGATAAAATCTCTATTTTGAAACAAGTTCTAGTGTTTTTCCTCAATGATTTCAGGCTTAATAAGCCATATTTTTCTTAATGACTTTAGGAATCTCTATCAAGAACCAGCAGTTCCACATTATAACATCTCTGGTTTACTTAAAACCTAAACACTGTGCAGATAGCTGCAATAATGGCTGTCTCAGTTGACCTACCAGTAACCCCTGTTTTGACCTGTGGGAATCACCCTCTCTTTAGAGAGCAAATGGTTGTTTCAATTATGGGGCTTACTGATTCATCTGTTTCTACAGAAAACTTTTAGGTAGAAAACATTTCCATGTCTTGCCTTTATTTTACAAATAGAATTTATCTGAAGATTTCATTATGACACTAGAAACAATCTTAATTACCCTTTTCTCAGAAAATAAGATGGCAAAATTTGTTGTAATAGTTCCAGCCACATAACCTGAAAACTGATTTTTTCAATCATCAGATGTAGTGGGAAACACAACTGCAGCCTTTGTCATATTTGCCCACAGAGCCCTACTAGCTGAGCAGCTCAGGAAATCCTGTATCCTGCCATTTGCACTGCTATTTGCAGTCTTCATTGTCACTAAATTATTAAAGTCCATATAAACATCCTTTTACAAAAGGCAGCAGGCTTCTTACTGTGTGAAGAACATCCCCATTTGCTGCACTGTCTATTTAATCAAAACAAATCCACAGCCAATCAAGATCAACAAAGGTATCGAGGTAAACACAACATAGAAATATGACTTTACAAGTAAAGGTGCCAAAGCTATCAAACATTATTACAGCATTTAGTTCACACTGTTTCCAAAAGCAATTATAAGTATATCCATGGACCATTCCTTTTGCAGGATGATGGGAAAGCCTGCCGTAAAGCTGATACACTCACACACTTGCTGACATTGGAAACACCATAGTGCAGCAAGACCAGGGCTGGTACTTTTTTCACAGACAAATTTCAGAGCACAGTGCCTCTGGCCCCTAAGAAATTGTCCCCTGAGGCCTGAAGTGGCAATATATTTATTAAATACGTTTACAACAGCAGTACTCTTTCAGAGCATACGGTAGAACATCATGTTTCTATACACCTGAACAGTCTGTATGAAAACCTGTAGATGGTCTGTGTAACTGAGATAAGAAGAGGATTTAACCCATCATTACAATTACTAATTTTTATATTAGAATACTTTCAAGAGCAGATTACAGTACAACCCTATCTGAGATCGAGTACTATTTCAGTACAACAAGCACATATTACTATCATGTCTTGTCAGCGCAAAAACTAATTACTCATTCAAAACCTTGTAAAATACATATTAAAAAATTATTCATCATAATAAACATTGCCAGTAAATCTTGCATTATATCTCTTGACTTCTAGCAATAAAATCTTTTTGGAAAATGTGTTTTGCAAGTCAAAAGTGAATATATTAATCCCCTGTTTGGGGGGTAAATATGCCTACTCTCGGAACGATTAAAAATATAGATAACCTTTAAAAAGGTACATTTTTAAGAAATAAAGTAAAGTTCATCAGCAGTTACTAGTGTTATGTCCCCAACTACTAGTAACTAGTAGTTACTAGTGTTATGTCTCCAAGTGACATGGGACAAGACAAGAGGGAATGGCCTCAAGCTCCGCCAGGGGAGATTTAGACTGGACATCAGGAAAAAATTTTTCACAGAAAGGGTCATTGGGCACTGGAACAGGCTGCCCAGGGAGGTGGTTGAGTCACCTTCCCTAGAGGTGTTTAAGGCACAGGTGGATGAGGTGCTAAGGGGCATGGTTTAGTGTTTGATAGGAATGGTTGGACTCGATGATCCAGTAGGTCTCTTCCAACCTGGTTATTCTATGATTCTATGATGGTAGCTTAGCAAAATATGATTCTTCTGTGGTTTTCCTTTCATGGCATTATTCATTTTGGCAACAGGAAGGAAGAAGCAGCTGAATATTGGGCATGTCAGCAGTCAGGACACAAGAATCTCTTTGTGTTTACCTGGTGTTTTCTACTTCTCGGTTCCTGAATCTACGACTTCACTTAAAATTTATTTCGTTTTTGCCTGTGAAGGACCTCAAAACCTAGTCCTATTAGCTACTGTAAATTAAGTCTGCGTCTGTAGAAGGAATCTACATATAGCTTTTTTAATTTTTTTAATCTTTGTTATTGAATAAGTTTAAAGAATGAGACATTAAACAGGAAACATAGCTCAGACAATCAGAAACTTGTGTTATTGTCAGGTCAGAATCTCTTTCTCCTGGATGAACACTGGTTATCAATAATGTTGCTGTGTGGAAAATGGGAAATAAGTACCACATACAAATTGAAAATTAGTACATAGGCATGAGAAGAAATAATTGTGAAAGTTATTTTTGCTTATCCAACTCAATTAGAGAGTAAAGTGCAATATTTTTCTGGTTTTTTCCCTTCTAAGCAATGAATAAATACATACAGTACTGTGTTTTATAGTATTTTATGTAATTTATTTCATACGGAGGGACAAATTCTTCATATCAAGATTAAGGCAACAACTTTTTTTAGTGCCACAAGCACTGTGTGTAATAAACATTTAATACAAAATACATTTTAGGACAATCAAATCTTTAAATATGTCTGCCTTTCCCCAAATATCTGCAGACCCCAGGAAATGGGAGATACTAGGTATTTACAAATTCTCTTTAGGGAGTGTCATTTTATGTTCATTTGTTCTCAAGTCAGCAACTACAGCATGCTTTTCTTCTCTTTCCAGAAAGTTGTCTTGGGAATTTTATAGCTTTGGTATTCATGCTTCTGGTCCTGTTTCTAGCTGGGACCCGAGTGTGGTCCATACTTTAGCAGGTTATGTTTTGTAAAAGGTGGTTGTCTACCACTATCACATCGCTCCATGGAGCTAACTAGAAACTGGTCCTAGTGACACAGTTTCTGTATTAGACTGCCCAAATCACATACATATATACAAAATTGTTCAGTAGAAGTTTAATTAATTAATTCAAAATAGGTACTTTCATTGTGCCAACCTGATGTATTACAACATATGTTAAATCACGTAGGTACCTTGTTGCATGTGTGGTCTACAGAAACAAAATTTAGAAAGTAGCTTGCCTAGTAAAACAAATTATTACTTTGATTACAAAAAACACCATAGCATATATGGGGAGTGTTTCTAATAAAAAAGTTTTACGCTTAACCTCTCTTCTATTGGTTCAGCAGCAGCAGCTTATGTGGTGTTACTTAGATAAGAATTCTTTGGCTAACAGAACATACAATATCATTTGTGATTTGTATAGAAAATCAATGACAAAATGCATGGCATTTCATCCAGTAAAGGTGACATTCCAGAATGTGAATGTGAACAATATGGGTAAATTCCTGCTTTGAAGTCAGTGGTAATCTCCAATGGACCTAAGCAGAGGTCACATTTCACCTGTTGAGTTCTACAACCTGTGTCTAAACACGGCTGTAAAATCTGAAAGTAAATAATTGACAAGCAACATTAAGATGGAATGACTTCACAAGTGTGAAAGGCACTAGAAATTCATATATCAGTCTGAATGTTTTCAATGAATTTGTGTTTCATGATGGACTGACATTAAAACTGAATTAAAATAAATGTGAGTTCAACCATTACGAGAAAGCAGAGAAGCCATGTGGAGAGAGCATATATGATTTCATGGTCTGACAAAAACAATCACACCCTTTTAAACAGTAGAAAATCCAGTCCTCAGTGAAGATTGCTCCCTCCCAAACATTTTCTTTGGTGTCTAATACATTAATATAACATAACTCATAAATTCTCAAGGAAACAAGATGTTCACATTCTCTCTCACTTTCTCATTCTCTTCCTAAGTCTCTCCCTTCATCCCCACGTCTGCTTCTCTTTCTCCCTTCCAATATGACTTCTTTAATGCCTATGAACAGTGTAGATCACTTTTCTTTTTCCTGTAGGAGAGGAATTAATGTAGTTTCTCTGCCTTCTGCCTGGTAAGCTGTTCTCATGAACATTCGGAGACCTTATACATCTCTATCCCACTGTCAAATTTGCTCTACAAATTGATTTTTCTGTTTGAAAGATATTAGGAACTTCCAATACAGTCAATCTTATTTACCCATAAATCCATGCCTGTATTATACTTACTGTCACTTAAGTAGCAAAGCAGGCTAACGAACAAATTGAATAATATTTTAACTTTTTGATGTTATAGTTTTGTGTGGATATGTAAATATCATTGAAGTGCCACAAATAAATTCCAGGGGAGGGGTTGCATGCATAACAAAACAACTGCCAAGAATAATCTGAAGTGATCAACCACAAAACCCATAAGAAATTTACAACATAAAGTTAAATAACTTAGCCCTCTGCCTTCAGAATTGGCAATACAAGAACATACACTCATAGAATCACCAGGTTGGAAAAGACCCACTGGATCATCAAGTCCAACCATTCCCATCAATCACGAAACCTCAGCACCTCGTCCACCCATCCTCCAAACACCTCCAGAGAAGGTGACTCAACCACCTCCCTGGGCAGCCTGCTCTATACAGACTGAAAAACTAACACTGAAAACTTAACTGTACTGGGTCCTAAATGTATCCCACAGACTAATATTCCAAATAATTGTCCATTTCCCACTTACAGTTTTTTAATCTGCATTTTCCTTCAGATGTTTGTGTGCTTATTCTCTACCAGCAGAGATTCTTCAGAAAATTCACCACTGAGCTTCAGAATAACACCAATGATGCAAACTAAGGTGCTAACAAAATTATAAGATGATATTTAGGCCCTTATCATTTGAACTCAGAACACCTGCGCTGTTCACCCTTGGAAAACAAGCCTGAAAATGTGATTATCAACTTTGAAATTCACAACCAATTCTGTGTTTATAGTAATTTAACAGTTTTCTGTGGTCATTCATCCGATGCTTTTAGCTGTGCATACATAGCAAATATTATAATTAAAAGTCAAATACACAATTTCAGGTTTTTACAAGGACTGAAGATGGATGGTTTCCATTCTTGAAAACTGTCACACCTCTGCGAGAAAACAGAAATATATTACTGAATTGGAGAACTGAGGCTGATATTAGTAGCATAAACTATACCTACAAAAGTACTTCTCATACATGCATATCCGATATCTTACAGATAATGTGCATGTGTGTGTGTGTGGTGTGTGTTTATGTGTGTACGAGTGTGTTACGGTGTAAGGTAAACATCTGACTGTTTTGGGAGATTAGATGCTATGTAATTTCAAAACATTGGTAAAGAAATCAATGTGTTTTATAATTGCAAGTATATTGTATATTTAGTATCTAGCTCCAGGAGATTTGTATGCAGAAAGTGATTATTGATTGAAAGCTATTTATTCAGCTTTGAGGATTACTGTAAAAACTTAAAAATGGAGACAGGATCCTGTACCATAGAAATAAACAGAAATTTGCATATTTCGGGACATGAAGAGTATCTATTAGACTGAAATACATGAAAAAGTTTAAAACGTGTAAGAACTAGAAACTGTTATTGCAACACATTATTCAGATATGTACAAATAGAAATATTGTATTTCAAAGTACATTTTGAAGTTTCCTGAATTTTGCCATTTTGGCTATTTTGAAAGTTTATTTAAAAGTTTAGGACAAAGTAAAAAAAAAAAGGTCTATAGATCTGGGATCTGTTTAGCTGCTTGCTGGAATCTCATTGTAGAGCAAATACGCTCCAGGTGCTTCTGTTCTGCTCTCTGTCTACTCTCTGTTCACAGAATGTGACTGAAGTGAGTAGCAGCATTTAAAGTCTTTAACCTTTAGACAGTTCTAAAAGCATTCCACATCCTCCTGAAAATCACATAAGCCAATGTGGTGTTATATGCACTGGACCCATAGTCACATCTGATTTCCAACATGCAAGCCCTTACTGGAGTCTTTGATAGCCTGTTAGAAATGACAAGGAAAACAATATAAATGCTGCACATAGATTAGCAGATCATTATTAGCCCTTTGCACACTAAAAGCTTAAACCTCCTTGATCCTAGACTATAAAAAGCCTTCTGAAGCATTTTTGAGCTTCTCTTTGATTCTTAGTCCAAGCTTTAATTTTCTCACAGTAATGCAGTTCTGGGTTTCGTTAGGGATATCACCTTAAATTCCTTTGTGCCTCTACTTGTTTGGAAGTGTTACTTCCACTCTCATCTACACATACTTCTCCACCTGTGTCAAAAGTTAACTTATGATATCAAAATGCTTCAAACAATGCCTGTTAATGAGCATTATTTTTTTTTCATCTAATACAATTTCATTTTGCCATTCCCCTGTAATACCAAAAACTCCTACCATCTATCTCAAAACAATGGACTGGTTAATCATGTTGTTCTTAATTTCTTTCCATGTAGTTATGCTTTTCTGCCTTTTCAACTAGTTCATATCCTACTGGAAGGTTATCTTTAAGTAAATTTTATTTTTTATTATGTCGAATGTGAACTCCTGTACAATTAAAACCGGGAAGACTTCCAAACACACACCTATGACTCAAAAATGTTATGCATTACACTCTTAGCACCTCTAAATCAGTGTGAATAAATACTTTCAGAGACAGTCTGATTTGCAAACTACTGTTGAGCTATTTCTTATAACCAAATGAGAAGCATTTATGACACTACTGTATATTGAGGGAAGATCAAAAGTGGCCATATACCAGAAATTCAAATTTTGAAAGCTATTTGATATTATTAGTAAAATGATTGTGCAAATCCTTTGATTTTGTTTGACTTCTGCTCATCAGAACATCTATATGTGTATTAATTGAGTGATTTCTGGAAGTACAATTTCTGGCTCATTCTACTACTTATCACCTTATCTAGTCCTAGATAATAATTAAAATATAAACCACTTTTAGTGGCAGAAAATACTGAGCACTAGGATAGGAGGGAAGGAAAAAGACAGGAACACTAGAGTCAAAGGCAATAGCAAGAAACAGGAAAGGCAATTTTGATGCCTAATTTGATTTTGAAAGTCAAAGTCAGAAAGAAGAGTTTATAATGATCAGAACAACCCAATGTGACACCTCAATGAGACATCTGATATTTGTAAGAGATTGAAAACAAAGTTAGTAAGCAGTCCAACTGTGTACAAATTGCTTTCCAAAAAAAAAAAAAAAGAGGCATTCTGAAAAAAATAAATAATTCTTCCTGTCTCGGCTTTGGCATTCAAAAAAGAATACACTAAATTTAGACTTAGTCTCTTTGCACTTGAGTTCCATAGCTGCAAAAATGGGACACTAACAATACATTTTTAAAGGGATAATAAAGGTAGTTTTAGGAGCAACCATGAAGCAACTAGCTGGTGTGATAAGAGAACCAGAGAAATTCCCAGGAACAGAAATTAATAATTCTGCAATCAGTCAGGATCTTGGATGATGTAACATAAATAAGGCCTTAGGCTAATCCACATAGTGAACAGGACAAAAAGAAATGTTGGATAACTGTTATACACTCTTTAAGCCACAGGTTTTCTCGGAGAAAAACTTTATGTGATTGTGTAATTGAAGATTATATCATAACACATATGCACAAGAGGATGAAATAAGGTTGAGCAGGAAATGTTCATTCCTGTCTGATTTTTTCTGACTTAAAATTTCAGACCTACTGTTTCAAATGTCATGTTAGAATACAGATGCACCTATGAGCTTTACATTTTTCTCCACTCTTTAAACCTGGAATGTCTTTCTTCTTAGTTGTTTCTCAACTTCAGCAGTTCATTAAATATTACTACATGTTTCTGATCAAAAGTATTTAACAGAATACTTTTATTACTTTTTCACCAAAATAATCTGAATATAGTTAATTGTCTATTCAAATAGAAATATTGATGTCTATCAGCACAGAAACCAGGGTTACTCTGATAATAAGTAAGTACACCCCTTTTGGCACCTGAGCTCAGTCTTAATTTTTTTCTAATGCACTTTACTGAAAGTTAATGAAGTAATTCTGTGTCAGTCATGTTCAGACATGAAAGTGATTCAAAGCACTAGATTTGCAACTTTCAGTTTAGGTTTCACAGGGCAATAAAAGAGATTGCTAATGTAGAACAATTGTTAAACTTGCCTGATCATCAGAGGAGAGGGAAGATTCCCAAATGCACTCCAATGGCAGACATTAATTGGCAGCTGGTTAGCATTAGCAAAATGAATAATGAAGTACCAGTGACATCTGGATGGATTCTATGCAGGCTCTGATGTGTCGAGATAATTTCTGTGTTTTAAAGAGTGATCCTTTTAGTGTTACTGACCTGATGGTAAAATGCATCTTCACTTAAGCTGTGGATTATATTATGAAAACACAGAATTACAGTAACTGCTAAAAAAATTAAATAGGGAACTTAATCATAAATAACATTTCCTTTCCTTCCACATTCAAGCCAACTATTGGAATAATGAAATAGTGCAGTTATGGTCAAAAAAAAATGACAGAAAGTCAAGTTAACCCCTCATAGTGTTTTGAGCTTGTGACGAAGCTGATAAAATCTCCCACATACAAAATAACTCGTAGTGTGATGATTTGTCAAGACCATAGATTTTTTTCAAGTAGCAAATGCATGGCTTTATAGATTTCCAGTAGGGTATATGGCATAGTTTTCAATTCTGTTCGGTGACACAGAAAGGAAATTAAAGAACATGACCTTGCATAAGAATATCTTCCTGTACTTTGCAGTAACAGCTTAAAAACACACTGACGCCATAAATTTCTGGTCTATTACTGTCAAACAGTGCAGTACTTCTGGAACATTATCTTTGAATTCATTTGAAAGTGCATTTGACTTAAAAAGAAGTCTAAACCAATTGTGTGGAACGGACCCAAAACCTTGTGCTACATTATTACAAGCATTACTTGAGCATTCAAGAAACGGAACGTACCTAGATGCTTAAGAACAGAATACCTGGCAGCAGAACATCACTATTCTTCTCTTGCTGATAAAATGTGGGACAGCATTATGCCTGCTTAACACTTCGAAAAACTGTTGACGTATGTCGAAGACCAGAGTTAATCAGCTATCTGGAAACCACTCAGAAAAAGAGGATTCCCTAGTTATCACAAAGGCAGGATGACACTTTACTCAAAGTGCCTGAGAGAAAGTGAACCAGTTCTGTACTTTTCATACTTTTTTCTACTCCACAGGAACACCAGGATAATCTCCTGAACACCCTTTCCGCCATCAAGCCAATAATTGCAACACAAATAAGAAAATTTTCATTAAAATATGTTTGGGAGCATATGGAAGGGATTGTATTTTCTTTTTAGCATTTTTAATTATCAGACTAGTTCAAGCAATTTCAGGTGAGTCCCTGAGGGAAAGTAAATATGTCTTAAACTTACTCTGAGTTTCTACCCTGCATAGTCTCCATACAAAAGAAAGTAAGTCATGAACAACAGCCATATGAGAGACTAGCTGTTCAAAATGAGTTATACGCTTTTAATAGGAAGGGACAAAACCAGTGGCTGCATAAGTTTGATAATTATTCAAAGGCCTTCATAATATTTTTCACTTTACTGAAGACAGAGCAGAAAGAGGCAGTGGTAGGGTTTTGTATGTCTTAAGAGCTACTGCGCAGTTTCTATTGACATTGAAAACATACAATTTCTGCTGGTCTAAAGAAAGAAAATCATCTAAACTTGCATATTTATATATAAAAACTCTTCTGCATATTGTAAGAAGAAACTGGAAGAGTTAATGTGAATGTCTCAGCCATCATTGTAAAGGATTTTGTACTTACATGAGCTTTTTATATCTTTCACTGTTTATTCTTTCATAACACAAATATAATTCAATTAAAATTTATTAATTTTTGTTAAGCGGAAATGTTCTTTTTTTTGCCAGCACATCTATCAGATTTTTCAGCCAATTTTGCACACATGCATACATTTTGTTTGTTGCTTTTTTCTGATTATTTATCAGTAATTGCAGATTTCATTAATTGTCAGATTGCTGTTCTTCAGTTCTTAGTGGCTGTTCATTTGTAGGGAGATGGACAGTAATATCATAGAATCATGGAATAACCTGGTTGGAAGAGACCCACTGGATCATCGAGTCCAACCATTCCTATCAAACACTAAACCATGCCCCTCAGCACCTCATCCACCCGTGCCTTAAACACCTCCAGGGAAGGTGACTCAACCACCTCCCTGGGCAGCCTGTTCCAGTGCCCAATGACCCTTTCTGTGAAAAATTTTTTCCTAATGTCCAGCCTAAATCTCCCCAACTGCCAAGTTAAAAAAAGCACCCTCCACCTGTTAGATTGACAGACATAGGTGTGCCATTCTTTTTAAACGCAAGACCAATAAGAAATAAACTTTGTTTTATCCTATTCAGCTAAAACAACAAAGCAAATAGGGGTGTCCTACAGATGTAGTGTAAAAGCCTCCAGATGACAAACACAAAAGCCTAGATATCAAACAGGATGAATATGCTGATGTTCAACACCTGCACTACATGACGGCCAAGAAGTAAGCTAAAGCCTTTTTGCTAACCAACACACGTGTTTGACAGTGCAGTTTTTAACTCTTTCCTCTTCCTTCTCAAATTTCTTACTTAAAATAGGAGAGGATTCTAATACAATGATGCAATCCAAGGAGATGTTAAAGCACTTTCTTAAAAATAGAGGCTGCATTCTGCTTCCTTGTCAAAATGTACCAAATTACTATTTTATGTGTATTAAAAGGCTATTTAGACTGATAGATTTTTAATAATACTGGAAAGAATTATTTATCGCTAAGGAATTACAGAAAAAAACATACAGGCTGTTTGGAACTGTTTTCTGTGCCTACCAAAATGTTGTATCTGACCAGTCATAGGCTGTTAAAACACATGAGTATTCTAATCTTTTTCCCTGCTTTTCAGAGACTGCAGTGATACGATTAAAGGCCTTCCAGCCAAAGCTGAGCCCAGGTATCTACTGGGTCTGTTTCTGCAGTCTATAAGCACTGAGTATTCATATTGAATTGCAGAGGGCTTAATAAATGCATGAATAGGGGCTCATGTTGCAGCAGTTCTTACACATTATCATTCTTCAGTCCTTCAAAAACAAGAATAGTTGTCAGTTTTTCTTCTGTCATAATTAATACTAAGAATCAGTGTCACATTATTAGGTCCTCAGTCACTTTTAACATCCACACAAGCTAATTGCCACTCTAGATGAAAGCACTTTGCCTGACTGTAAAAATCTGTGCAGTTGACACCTAATGCATGACTCTAAGTTGATGCCGCTTTCTGATTCCTTCACCATTCCAGAAAACATCTTTACATGTCTTCCACTATTGTTTGGAAAGTTGTCAATACATTCAAACCCCTTAACTGTATACCAGAATAACATGCACTGCCTAGCAATAACAAAAACATCCCTGTTTTATCAGCACTGTATTCAGCACAAATCCAAAACACAGCCTCTCTATCTCTTCTCTATCAAATCAGTGTGTGCGCAATGTTGGGGATCTGGAAAAGGGTCCCTTTAGGTTACGTTAGCTAAAGGAGCTACAAGATCCTACTTCTCTGAAAGAATAGCAGAGCAAAACCATCTATTTATAAGACCTGACAGCATGGTTAAAACCCACTCAAGGGTAACACTGGAGTGTGTGTCTGGCACATTGAGACTCAAAATAGGAAAGCTAGTTAGAGTACTCCCAAAAGGGACAAGTTTACCAGGGTGCTAGAAGTCAAACTATTATCAAGAAAAACATGGGCAAATGTGGGAGTTTAAGAAATATGGGCAGACTGCTATTAAGACAATGAGTTCACACCCTTCCTTTCTTCTTAAGTGTATTTTGTTTATTTAGAGAAACTGCTGAAATGTTCTCAACAGTGATAAAGCAAGAAGTGGTTTTCATGCTCCAAGACCTCAGAGACAAGGACATATGCAATCTTAACGTTTATGTCCAAAGATGTTTCAAGTTTTGGTATGCTTCACAAGAATATTCATTTCTCCTTTGCAAAACAAAATTGTATCTCCAAAAGTTTGACAACATCTGTGTGGAAACAAAGAAATGGCAAACAAAATATGTTTTGATTTGCCACCTCCTTTAGTCCATCCTTTTAACCTCCATTTGAACTTTTGTAGTAGTTAAATTGTAGATTGATGCTTTAAACAAAGCTAAAAAGTGCTGACAGTGTTGAAATAAAGGTTTGAACACACTAATAGGTTTTAGTGTCTGAAACTTCTGATAATCTGGCCCTGAGTGTCATGGGTCTCTCTGAGTGGATTCCATCTGTCCCATAAAGTTATGTATTGAAACATAACACAGCCCTTTGATCTTGCCTGTGTGAAGATCCTCGTGTTCCATAAAATCAACAAGATGCTCTCTTTCAATGAAAAGCCGGATCTCAGACTTGGTGACTGGTGAGAATTTACTACTTGCTAGTGTATGTGCCCTTTCCCTTTTTGTTCATGCCATTTTGGTTGCAGGGTGTACCCAACAACACAAGTTAGAAATCAGTGTCTTCATACTACGACATAGCCAACTAACATTTAGCCATGTTAGCATAATATCAACTAAGACTGTAAAATAAATACTAATGGTTACAGTCTGAAGTAAAAAAACCACTGCAGTGAATTAATAGACATATCAACAATGTTGTTTGTCTTTAGTGGAGTGTTTAAATATCCATAGCTGTTCTTCACAATTAAGTAGAGTTTGTCACATAAATATGACAACTAATAAGGTTATTTCATATTAGCTTTGCCATAGTAGGAAGTGAACCAAGAGTAGCATTTTGTTTTCCCAAAGTACATAATTAGAAATAAAACTCAGACTGAAAGCCCACTTGCCACTTGTGCGGTTACACAAAATACCTGTGACCTTCAGCTACTCCTGATAAACCTGAAAAGTAGCCCAGAGGCACGGGCTCTCTGCATGTGAAGCACACATCCACAGTAAGCACATAGCACAGTGCAGGACAGACTCACGTGCCATATTTCCTTGCTGAGATGCTTAGCCCTACACCTAGAGCTGCCACCAAGCTATAAAGGAGCTCCGTAAGACCCACAGAATCACCAGTACAGGGGAAATCCAAACAAACAGGGCTGAGTCCCAGCTGGCCTCTAACACTCCCAGAAAACTAAGCATTATGAGCCCTCAGGGAATCCCCTTATCCTGCCTCAGCATCCACATAGCAGTGCTGCTGTGTCTGAGTACTTTTATGCAGACAGATGCAGGGCAGGAGTTTCCCTTAGTGACTTATCAAGTTCGTTCAAGAACTACATTGCATATCTGTGAACAAAGCCCAGGTGCCTCTACTCCCTGTGCCTTCATCCCCAAAACTCATTTAGGTCTTTATATGCAATAGATGGTGAAAACAACCTCTGGCACTGTAAATACAGAGTTTGGGATTGTTTGACATCCAGAAAAAAATACATTATGACATATGAAATGAAATTTAAATTAGTTTATTTTTTCCTTTATGTCTTCAGACATAAAGTAGCACCTTATTTACTCTATTAATTTAGTTTGCAATTCTATTTAACTATCATCTGTGACATGAGCTTTTCCCCAGCCACCTGCCTTACTATCACTTAATTAAATTATAAGTATAATTCTGTTCACTAATAAAGGGCCTATTTTCTTATTGTTATAAAGGCTATTAATATTGAAGCTGTATCCTGTATTACACCATCTATTTCCAAAAACATATGACAAAGCCATGAAATATTTTCATGTAATTTACAGTTATCTCATTAGATGGCAGTGTAACATTCAGGACAAATGTTTTATTCTTTTATTCATATGTATTTCAAATTCACCAAGAAAAGCAGTTGATTTCATTTTAAGGGATAAATCTAACCTTTTTCTAAAGGCAAATTTACTTAGCATCTGCAAGTGTATCTTAAAATTAAATGCTAAGTGTTGATAACTAAATCAAGATATTATTCTTCTTGCCAAAAAAAGTTACAACTTTTAATGAATAAGATATTATTGTCATCTTTAGCTCCTAGTGTCTGGTCAAGAAATTTGTGTTGGAGAAATCAATGTGTTGAGAGGAATGATGGTTTTGACCAGTCTTTATATCTTTTTGATCCTTAGGCCAGTTGAGAATATGCTGTCCTCAGTAGAAAGAGCCTTTACAGTGTCAAGGATCATTAAAGAATTATTCTTCTTGTATCAAATACCTATGCTGTCCCCTTGATATATCTATCAAGGGGGAAGAAGTAGTATAAAAATAGAAAAAAGTACTTCTGCATTACAGGACACTAAATATAAGAAAGATTAAAACAGTTGGTGTGACCAGTAGTGAAGTAAACCAAATATGATCAAAATATCTGGTTAAGCTTCATATACTTCTGTATTTAAAAATTTAAGTTTACCAATGCAGCCAGTCCTGGAATGGGTTTGTAGGACTGGTCAATGTTAACTTGTTGGTTCTGAAGAAGAATCTTGTCCTGAAATTCAGCCACTTAATAGTTCTCACTCTAATAAAAGTAACAAGACCCCTGCCCTCAACTACAATTCATTATTTACAACTTATTCCTAGCATGCCAGTGTGCATCCCTTGAACCTTGAAAGATGCATATGTGACCATTCATAGTACTGAAGAAGATTCAGAAAACTTCCCTTGAACACATGGGTTTATTTTTAATTGGTGAAAAAAAAAACATATTATCTTGCTATGATGAAAGCCAGCCTTCTATTTTAGTTAACTAAGTAATATTGTTTTGCACGGAAAAAAAGGTTATTAAATATAAAAGACATTTGCCAAGGGGTGCAGAAGGGAATATTTTTTACCGAGTTACCAGGTAATAGAAATAACATGTAAAATGCAATCTAAAAAAAGCACATGAGAAAAGCTATCTTGCACTGGAGTGGACTCTGAACTAGCTATTAAGACTCAAAAAAAAAGACTGTAGTGTTAGAACATGAAAATAAAACTCAGTCAGTTCTCAGGAGCAGTCCAGAGAAAACAACCAAGGAAGATGACAGGGCTTTTTTTTTTTTTCATTAATTCCTTCCCAGAACGTAAAACATAAAACACCTTCAGACTACTGCAAACCCATTATACCTATAAGTCTAATTTAGTAGACGGTTTCATTATCAATGACAAAAAAAAACAAAAAGAAATTAGAAGCTGGTAATAAGGATGTACAAAAGTATCCATACCAGATATAAGTCAAATAGAGAGAGAGGAGTGAAGGAAAGAGAGAAAGGCAGATTTCCTCACAGCAAGTTTAATTATGTTGTGAAACTCATTGACACTAGCAGTTTTAGGTGTTAAGGGTTCACATGAGCTCAGAGAAATTTAAAGAAATCTGTGGAAGACAAAGAGTATGTAAACACAAACATTTAAATACAAAGGTATTGTCTCTGATTCATAAGCTCCAAGGAGATGGATGATGAAAGAATAGTGCCAGGGAAATACCACTATTTGCTTGTCCTGGTCCTATCTTCTGCCCTTCACATCTGGCATTGGCTATTAGATAAGACATTGAGACTAACTGACATACTCTCAGATCTGACCTGACACCACTGTTCATACGGAAAACAAGTAATAAAAATTACTCATGCTACGTATATACTTGTCTTCAGGATTTGGATTGTTCTCAAGTACCACATGCCACAGGTGACCTCAGATTTTTTGTTTTGTTTTTTCTTGGAATGCCATTGAAACATACAAACCTGATCTCTACCTGTGAAATGTTCCCACTGTTTTGAGTCATTCCATCTGTGAAGATCTACATTTGTATATTTTTTGTGAATTGACAGGATTTTTGTGTTGCTGGAGGAAAGCAATAGTAAAGAACTACACAAATTCTTGGTCAACATTTCTTTATGTTCAGCTGTTCTGATATCAGCAGAACTTGTACTGGGAAAAAATAATTCCCAGTAAAATATGGAGTTCACATATCTCCCTCTTTACAATATGCATGCTGCCAACAAGGTTATTGTTTCTCTTGATTTTACTTTTCAAGGTTACAGAACAGTACTACAGGTGCCTGATGAGAAACAGCACCTCCTTAATGTTATATTGTCTCCAGTTTACAGAATTCTCAGGCAGTATGCTAAAGTGATCTGCTTTTGTCTCACAATATTCCCTGAGGAGTTTATATTTTTCAAATAATGTCTGATGTGACAAAAAAATTAAGAATGTGCAGTTCTTTAAAATTCCACGTATTCTTCTGCAAAGGCATGCTAACGAAGTGCCATGTCCTTTACTGGCATTTACCCTGAAGGCTAAAAAATCATTTCTGTGAAAGATGGGCTTCTGAGGGTACAGAATTACAGTGGATGCATTGCAAACCCCTACTTTAGGCTAGTTGCTATCTTCGCATAGAGCTTATTGGGTTTTCCTATTTGTGTGAAATTAGCATGCTTTCCTTTTTTTTAAAATTCCCGGCGTTGTACACCACTATAAGGATACCATAGATTTGGCCACAAGTCTGTCTCTGATAGAAATGTCTCCTTGGTGCACACTCTTCAATTTTGCTGTATTTAACGTAGCATGATTATTTGCCCCCTACTTTTATTTTCAAGCTTCATTGAAAATATAACCTCTAAATTTAATTTTCTGTTTCACTTTATCAGAAAGTTACTCAATTCCAGGAAACTGGAAAGCAGCAAATTGAAATTGTCATTGGGCCATTGGGAGTAGGAAGACTACACACAGTCTGATGAGATGATGTAAGTCTACCAAAAATAGAAAGAAAGAACACAGGCAAAAGAAGAATACAGTTATCTTAGCAATGACAATACATGAAAAAAAAGTCTCAGTCTTTTACTGTTTTTTTCTCATCTACATGGCTAAGAACTGGGGTTTTTTTTCGATGATAGCTTGGATCTATCAAGCAGAAATGTAACTTTTAAACCACAGTCTTTGGAAATGAAATTCATTATTATTATTATTAGTGGTGGTGGTGGTGTTACAACAAAAAGATATTGCAGATCATGCTTTATGAGTTCATTAAGATGCACCATAGGTGACTAGAGTTTCCAGTGAAGCCAAAGCACTCACTAATACATATTCTGCAGTATGTGTCCTATCATGCCTTCATGGTGAAATACCTCCTGACAGAATTTGTGTTCTCATTGGACACAACCAGATATTAACTCAGATTTGAAACATAACATTCTTACATTCATGTTTACTAATACATTAATGTTTTAAATTTTATAATAATTTTTTGGAATATAATCTTTTCTTTAAAAAAATAGTAGAAAAACATTAATGTGCCACAGAGCCACCCAAGGGAAAAGGGATTTAGGAAATGCTAAGCGTAAATTGTAAATATGAAAAACTAGTGAGGTGAATACGAGGTTATATAGTATGTTTTATCTATGACTGAATGGGTCAGACCAGGAAAGAACAGATAGTCCAAAGTCTTCAGATTTTTGTATCATCAGTCATTGATAAGAAAAAAAATGTTACTATAAAATTATAGTTTGATCAGCACTCCCTACCAAATAAATTCACACTGCCCACACAGATTGTAGAACATGAGAAAACACATCATTTTGTTTGCCAGTAATTACCCTTGTTTGACTATTTAGCCAGCAAATAAAATACAGTACACTTAGGGGTTTGAAAACCTGAACCGCAAGAGGCCTCAGGTGCCATAGTTCAGAGAAAATGGAAAGTAGCATGTGATCCTACTGAGTGTTTTTAAAAGCAGAAGGTTCATCTGACTTTTAAGGACAGACAGCTAATGAGGCTTGTGTCAGACCAGATAGTTTCTGACCCTGCCTCCCAGCCATATAACCAAGAGCTAAATGTTAGCAAAGCAGTTTGATCTCAGACTGCCATTGCCTCCTCCCCTCTCTGCACACACGCTTTTGCTGCTCAGCATGTTGCTTGTACTCAGGCACTCATCTGCACATCCTAGCCTTGCTTCTTCACCTGTCTCAACCGCATTTCTTCACACAGAAACACCCCGGTGTTAGCACTTCAGGCTAAAGTAGCCACACTGGGTGAGGGGTTTGGTGTGTCTTAGGAGGCAAGGCGATGTTTTCTTTGGGAGCAGTAAGAGATACCTCTTTTTACAAAGCAGGGCAGATGTTCAAAATCCACAGTTGCCTCTGACAGTAACACTAGACAACACAAGCATTCATGGCATAGCCTACATCGGAAAAGTCCAGCTCTCTCCAATGGAGCAGGAGATACAGGTTGATTAAGGAGTTGAGGCTATAATTTCTAAAAATGTGAGGGTAATGAGGAAGACTTGATTTCCTCATGAAGCTGTGTTTGCAAACGGAAGATAGAAGGTCATATATATACAAGAATTGATGACTGACAGATCAACTGTTTAGAGGGAATCAACTGCATGGAGAGCATAGTTTGTGTAAATAGTCAGGGACATGGCATGAAGCTGGGAATTGTTCAGAGCAGGTTAACCTCATCCTGCCAGTCTCAGTGCTTTGGACCCCTGTCTAATTATCTTGTAGCAAAAGAGAAGCAGAAATGTTAGCCAGTTACAACTGAGTATTCTCATATGTGTCCAACAGACTTAAAAGAGAATAATTTCCTGCTAAACTGTATTTATCTACTTTCTAGTAGCATGAAAAATAAATATTGCACCTCATAAGTCAGTAGCAAAATACATTAATTTTAATATCATTACAGAGATATGAATTTTATATAGAAAAGCAGAACACTAGCCAATTTCCTTCTCTTTTTTTCAGCTATGCAAAGAAAAAACTGAACAAAATAATGAAGTTCAAATAAACCCAAAGATCAAAAATACATATCTTTTGATTATTTCTCCTTTACTATCAGATCTCATCTGCTGATTTTAATAGGTTAGCTAGGAGAAACAATGTATAAAAGTCTGTCTTCAGATCTCTGGTAGGAAATCCCCACTGCAGCAATAAATAATGTATCTATGGCAGACAATTGGCAAGCTACCTTGATCGTGATAGTCCCTGGCTGACAATCACACAAAAGTGAGACCAGAAAGTATATTTTAAATGTTTCAGCACTTGGATTTTCCTAACTACTCCTTTCAAGTTCTATATGAACAACTTGTATATAGATCAAAACATGCTAATTTCATCATTGCTGGCCAGCTTCATAAAAGAATTGTGTGAAAACATATGGGCACACTCACCAAGTTTTTAAGTAACAAAATCTTTCATAGAACTATTGAAGTTTCTTCATGAAATAAAAGAGTTTTGCTGTTTTGAAACAATAGCACCTCTTTTTTTGGTATGAAAACGTATGAGAGTGCTATGTGTGATTCATCATCTGCCACCATTTCTTTTAAAACACTGTTAAGGGGCTACCTAGTAAAGGTAGTAAGGGCTAGTACACTGCACAGCCAAGATAGGTTTGGGATTTGACCCTGAAAGCACTGCCTAATTCCCCAAAGCAACAAGAACAAAATATCAAAAAACATACGCAAGATCTAAATATGAGTTGTACCTTATTTTTGCTCTCTTGCCAGCAGTCCTTAATAAGCTGCAAGTGATCTGTTGTCTGAGATGCTTGGGAATAAGAAATGCATCCTAGAACAACCTAAAGAAGATGAGAGTAGGCAGCAGCTTAAAAATACATAGACTCATCATATGACAAATTGTAAACAGAGCATATAGAATGGCTTAAAGCAACCCCTGCTAGGAATGGATCAATTGAGCTTTTCAAAGTGTATATGCCACAAAGAAAACCTACAGAAACATCTACGTATTCCTTACTGGAGTTGTTTGCCTAGCACCACCATCATAACAGAGAATGCTTTACATCGTTAAGCAGTCACATTCCTAGATAAAAGAATTTACCTCCTCATTACAGTAAACTTGAGAAGTTAAACAAACTTATAAGCCACAAAACCACAACCACTACACAAATGTGGGTATCTTGGACCCAATTTTTAGTAATAAATCAAACGCAATGTGGTGCTTGCGATAGTATTTGAATATAGCCATGACACTTGTAGTCGAATTAACAACTTCATACTGCACCTTACAATGATCAGCAATCACTAAGCACAAAACTCACCTCAGGAAACTATATGGTTTTGAAATCAAAACCCATGATGTCGTGACCTAAAAGGGGAAGGGTAAATGACCAGGTACTACACCACATAGGATTTAGGGTTTAATGTTCAGCAGTCTCTAGTTTATACATAAAGGTAATAGCACAGAATTAAGAGCATTTGCTGGTCATTTGTTGACTGTTAAGTACTGGATTGTAGGCCACTAAGGAAAGTTTGAACAAAGTAATCCTCTCACAGCAAAAATCTACTGTGTTTTTATTCAAAGAGGAATATATATAGCAAGAGTAGGAATTCTTTTGGATTATCTAGAAAAGGACCGATAAGAAAAAGCAGATATGCAGATCCCTACATTAAATCATAAAGAAAAAAAATAAATAAAAGGAGAAAACTTTGATCTCTCTGTTAAGAACTAGAGTTCTGAAAGTTTGACTGGAGGGCCAGCAACACAGCATGGCTTTGTAGAACCATGACAAGAAGTTTCTTGAACAGGAAAAGCTGCCATCTGATATTTCAAAAATTAAAACTCATCCTAAATGATACCTGGAATACATTGGGCTATAAGCATTCATCCATATCTTTGTGTTAGAAGTTAATAAAGATACAGATCTTTTTAACAGGTCCATGCTGCAGCAAGTTAAATTTCTTGACAAATTTACACAGTTATATTTGTTATAAGACTTTTTTGAATTTGTTTTGCTTAATACCGTCCCCTTATAGATGGTGAAATTGAGAGATAAAGATTTCAGTAAGCAGTATCAAGGTTGAATAGCTAGTGGAAAAGGCAAAACAAAAAGCAGAATGCAGTTCTGACTTTTCATGCAGTCATTGGATTATGCTTTCCAGAAAGAACAGATGGCCAAAGTAAGGCTAAATCTAAGAGATGAAGACATGGTCTTTGTCCAGCTGAAAAGGAAAAGAGTTTCAGGCTGGAGTTCAAAACCTGATAACCTACCTGATCAGTAGGCTAGGAAGATTTACTAATTGTGAAAATCATATCAGAGTTTGCAAAAGGTCCTGAGAGCATTACACTTCCTATCATTTCACCTAATGTTCATGCCAGGCTCCAGCCAACTGGCTCCCATTCATACCTGTGCTAGATAAGGAAATTGTATTTTCTGGCTCCAGTAAAATAGGAGACATAGAATTAGCATTATTAGGATATTGATGACTTGGTAGCTAGTATTACTTCATGAACCTACGCAGAAGCTTCGGCACAATAGGGATCAACTGCTAAAAACTCTTAAGTGTAAGCATAGTTGCCTATCACCTCCTTCTGATATCTCAGACATATACAGATGAAACTACCTTAATGCACATTTCCCCACCTTGAGACCTACGTGCGTGCCTATGGCACGTTATAGACACTGGAATTAGAGACAGGTGGAAGATCCTGCATGAATAATAAAGACAAACATGTTGCCTGAAACATTCAACCATTGAGACTGTTATTGTGCGGAACAAAGGATACGCTTGTAACTAATTTGAAAACAATCTTTCATAAACATATGCTACTGTAGATATGTAGATATAAAAGATGACATTTGGGAGAAAAACTTAACTTGGACTCTATAAATCACATGATACTGATGACTTGAAGACATCTGTGAAAGTAATATTAAGTGGTTTGTGATCTTTTAAGTGTGAATAAAGCATGATTCAATTTTCCTATAACTAGACAAAATATATAAACCAGGACTTTACCACAGAAAAATTTTTATTAAGCTCACTTTCAAAATACTTCCTTTCTAACACTCTTGATCCTTTCCCTGTGAGCTGCATTTACTAGAAATTTGCTATAATAAGGGAAAAATACTAATAGCATTTTGGATATGTTTGAAATACAGAGAGTTACTGTCAACACTGCTTTAATTCAGTATTTTCTCTTTTTCCTGAACTTTCAGAATGGTTCTAGTGTCAGATCATGTTGCAGATGAAATAGTTATTTTGGCAAGTTGCCAATCAATTTCTGTTTGAAATTTAATATCTCTCCAGCAGGCAATAGAAGTACCTGTTTGACCTCTTCCCTGTTTTGTTTTGGTTTTAGCTTCCTATTTGAACACAATTTATTTATAAAGATATCATGGTTAACTATGTTCCACCTGAGAAGATTTTACACCTTTCTGGTTTTCTTCCCATGAATCTCTGACTGCTAAGAACCTATAAAGCATTGTCAAAAGTGCTGCAAAACTTTGTATCAAAAACCCTTTTGCAACTAATGACATAAACCAAATTTTCCTGATTAACATTTTGATTATATATAACAACTTCAGAATGTTCTCTTTCTCTCTCGAGCAATATATTTATTGAATTCTACTGAGATGAGCACACGTACTTCTAGATGAATGCTAAAAACATGTACACTAACAATTTCACCACAAGAGCTAAACATACTCCTGCAAATGAAATTGTTTTAAGAGAAATATCTGATAAAGTGCAGGTTGATGCAGACATCCAGAAAGTGTAGGGTTCCACCACTGAGTTCTTCAGCACTGTGAAATGTTTGCTTCACTTTTCTGCCTCGTATAAGAAAATTGCCCAGAGAATAGTTGACTTCGGGTCCTAATCCTAGTCAGGGTTCTACAATCATGCTCAGAATATACACCCATCTTATTCTTAACACTTCCCCATGCGACGAAGATGCAGCACTCTGGTCTCATACAGCCATTGCTATGTGATACATGATATAACTTGAGTTTTGACATTATTGCAGAGAATTTAACAGCAATAAAGTCAATATTTTTTCTCACATAAAGAGCAAAAGGAGCAAGTGTAGAGATTTACAAAATATCTCCTTAGTGACAGCATTTCCATACAATATGGAGCAAGATGAGCAAAATTTAAGCATCAATGTTCTCAGTTTTTATGAAACAGGCATGGTGCAGTACATTAAGGTAGTAGTGAAGATGCATTTATGGTGTATAAAACTGCCTTACCTCTGTTTAATTCCTTGCTGTACAGAAAAAGGAGCAAAGCAAACCTCATGTTTTGCAACGATGTAACTAGACCCATGCTACTGTGGTACTACTATGATAACATAAATTAAGAAAAAACAACATAATCGCATCCGTAGGTCATATAGCTGCTGGTAAAGACCTAAGTTCAAGCAGAACTTCATGAAGTTACTGAAGTAAGATTGGATGGCTATGAAAAAGAGTTAACAAAGCACATCAAGAAATGAAAACAGCTGGAAATGAAAGCTATTATGAAAATATACTAGTTAAATGACTCTCACATGTCAGAAAGTAAATTTTGCAAACCCTGGAGTGCTACCAGAGTGCACAGCCATACCAATGATTTGAACTCTCAGAGAGAAGCAGTGATGCTAGCTGTCACATCTGAGCATGAGAGATAATGTCAATAAGTTTATGACAGAAAGCAGGAAGATACGGAAAGGACCAAACTGCTCTATGCAAACACAAATGGCTCAGACCAATGAAATGTGCCTTTTATACTAGCTGTCCACTTTTCCTGCTTATATCAACTTGTCTAATAAAAAATACCCATTTCCAGATGTGCTTGGGTTCCTCTATGTCCTGCAATTATTACAGCTGGAAGACTTCCACAGAAGACCTTCTGCATTCTGACCAAGAGCACAAAGATGAATAAAAGTAACAATTTCACTTCAAATGTGCTCAGAAGTTAGGATTACTCCTGGATTTCAGAAAATCTCCTGTATGACTAGTATATTATTTCCAACAGAACCTGGAGAAGAGAGCAGCTGAAAAAAAAAAAAGGTGAGGAAATAAATAACTGCCATGGAGCATTCAATGCCCAGCCAGCTCTGAGATCAATGGACTAAGTTTTATAGCTACTTGGGAGAACCAGTGGGAAGCAGATAGTGGACCTGTACCTGCTATACAAACCACATGACTACAGTGAATGGTTCCTCCCTGTAAAAAAGTAAAGGCAGAAATAAGGCAGCTGGTCATGCAGGGATTTATTTCAAAATATGACATATTCTCTGTCCTCAGAGATTTCCTCTGAATCTTGAACAATGTCACCTCCTTCAGATTACCCTGTTCATGACATTAGAGCAGCCCACAGCTTTCAGAATGATAGCATTATGCAAAATGTAATGAGTGGTAAACTAGATCATTGATTCTACTGGTTAAACAGAACCAGTCTCTCCTTCTCTATCCAGCTGGGCTTTCCAAAGTGGGAGTGAAAACCACACAGAAAAACAAGCACTGGCAGCTAAAGCTGTTAGCCTAATGACATTTGAGAACAGGCCATTTGAGGTGTTATTTTTGCATCCTCCATTCTCAATCTAGAAAAACATCAACTGCATCTGAAGACCATAATGGACAAAATGTAATAGAGAGAAAACAAATGCCACAAGCAAAATGAAAAAGGAAAGGGAAAGTGCAACATCTTTCTCCAGTGGCAATACACCAGATCTATAAATAGAGACTGTGACAGCTTTTTAATGCTTTGGAAGTTTTGTAGAGTCATTCATCACCACTCTACATGCTCCATTACATTTTGTTCAAGGATTAATTGGCATGTATCTAAAATGGGAATGGGGCAAGAAGAAAACAAGTACATGTCACTTTTCTTCTTCATCCACATGCTGGCTAGGTGTTTGGATCCAGAAATTTCAGCTGATTATTCACTACTTAAATCTATGCTGGGTTACTATTCTCGACTGTATCATATCTGTGAAAAAAAATTCACAATAGTAATAATAGTAAGGATTATTATGGACCTTGCCATCTTCAAAATACTTTTGAGGTTGTTGGAGTAACAGTAAACTGGTAATCAAATGAGAGATAACTATTTAATTGCTATGAGTTATACACTGAGCGTATTTGCCAGAAATGCTTGGGAATTATGTCCTGATTAGCAGCCAGTGGTTTGTTACATAAACAACTGCTTGTTTGTTTGTTTCTTCTTAATATGTAGAAGAAAAATTTAGCTATTTAAAGTATATATTTTTGTCTTCGTCTATTGATCTATTACTAGTGGGACTCAGCATCACCCATAAATCATTATTTTGTGGTAAGCTGGAGCACATTACAACATTACTCTACTAAGCTGTGTTCGGTGCACAGTACATGTTTCACTGCTTGTTTTTCAGCAAAAGTTAATGAGGATTTTAACCTTAGTAAGTTACATGTTGCTAGCCACAGAGTGCTGAAACAGCTTTTTGTGTAACTGTATTCAATTTCGATTTGGCAGAAAGCAAAATGATTTTGTTCACAGTCCATCAGCAATCTATGCTCATCCACTTCTCATTATAGATTGGAAGTAGTTCTGGTACAGTTATGATTCCAGCACGTGTGTTATATACTGGAAAATGCTTTTCATTAACACTTTTATTTGATATAAATGATGCACATGCAGTACTTGAACCATATATGCTTCCACAAAACTGAAACTGAACTCTAATGATTTCTTTTGAGCTGGAGCCCACTGGGAGCGTTGGCATCTGAAATGTAAGATCACCTCTGCTGCCCTCTCCTGGATTGCCTTTCCTGCAGTCCTTTACCTGGACCAACCTTTCCCACAGAGCTGGCAATCACCGAACAGCAAGCTTCAGCAGGTTTAGGTCTAAATCATACAGGATCCTGTTGGTCAATATGCAGATGAATTTGTGCTTCATAACCAATAGTCCTGCATTAGCGTAAGTTAGTGCAATATACCTCTCGTATACCTGCAACTAGCACAGAGACTTAGATCATCTTCAGCCTGACACTTCTCATGCAAAACCTTATGCTGAGATTATTCCCTAAAGGAGGGATTAAGACAAGACAGTAGTCTCCTTAGGTTCCTCTGTACTCAGTGGAGAAACAGCCTTCACTCACAGAAACTTTTCATTCAGTGATTTCAGAAACTTCTTACCCCGATACTGTTTCCCATTAAACACGTATTGATAGGGAATATAATTAAAATATCATATATAGTGATCAGAATTCTACCTGAAATTTTTAAGTAATACAGAAATTATCCTTTGTGTTTTAGTAAAGATAGTAGGAACCATTTGGCAACAAAACATCAAGCATGTTGTGAACTGAATCAAGATTTCAAGAGCTAATACTACTTTTTGTCTCACACACTTCACAGCTGTTGCAGGTTTGAAACATTATACATACTACGTTAACAAAGTCTCCATTTAAAAATGACAGAAAACCAAATAAAGTGAAATAATTTTTAATTCTCTTTTTAAATGTGCGTTTGAATTCAATACAGATCTGTAAGGCACTCTTGTAGGTAAAAAACCAACCAAACAAACAAAAAACTCCCAACATTCTTTCCAAAATAAGGACAGTCACAAGGCAATGGTATGTGCATAAAATATAACCTTATCTGTAACTGATAAACAATGAAATATGAACATTCAGGTTTCAGATGCGTTGCAATGTAATGTCATTTCTGCACCATGACACTACTCAGAGTAAATATTGGCACTGTAAATGACTTCTCATTGGGGTTAGGGGCTTGTATTCTCTTCATATCCCAGTAAAAAATAAACTCTTCAATAAATAAATATATAAAATAAATATATGCTATCTGGAGATGTATAAATAGGTCCATCCCGAATAAAAGTTCCAGCTCTGACTATGATGCATCAACATCTAAGGTCCACCACTAAAGAGGAACCACTAAAACTTCATATACAGTTCTCAGGATTTATTGCTATTTTACAGTCCATCTCTTTCTCTTTCTTCCAGCTGTTCTCTCATCCACATGATGTAGGTAGCTCTTTGCCAATTTTTGGATCACAGGTAATCCAGACAAAATTGTCAAGAGTTTGTTATTTCCAAAAAAGTCACACTCCAGCTTCCCTTTAGTTCCTGGCTACCAAACTGCTCAGCAGGTTTGAAGGAGGCTGGTCCACTCTCAGCTGTAAGGCTTTGTCTCCTAAATCCAAGGGTTAGAAAACAGAAGCTTGACTATCACAAAGCGGCTTCTTCCAGTCTGGCATCCGAGACTTTTGCAGGTTCCTCATGCTGGTATTACCATGATAGCAGGAGGGGGAACAGCTCCAGTATGGGTTCTTTCCAAAGTTTCCTCTTCCTCAGCTGTATTCTAACACATCTTTGTACAGTTCTGGAACTCTTTCAGGATCCACAGGCCGGGGCAAGAAATGTGTGAACTTCTGGTGTCTTTTGGACCTTGCCCCATCTCTGGGTGTACCATCTTTGTTAAGTGCTACAAAGTATCGCCGCCCTGAATCTCCATGTTTGTACACATTGGATGAGTAAGTGTTGTACCAGTTTTCCTCAAACTGTTCCCTGAAGATGCATTCAGAAGTTAGTTTCTCCTACAGAAAGAAACAGCAAAGAACAATAAATCAAGCTGTTGCTAGGTAGCTGAACACACACAAAACACAAATTATAACAAAAATGTTTTAGGCTTCTTGCGGCCTTACTGTTAATTTCACTGTCAACAAATTAAAACCAAGAAGTGTATATAGACCTGACACTGAGTTTGGAAGCCTACTTTATCCTTTTGAAAATTGGATGTATACATAAACAATTTTGGATATCATTCTTAAACACAAATACTCCATTCCGGTTCTACAGATCCTGCCAGTACTCTGGCACCATTCAGAATTTCAAAGTAACAGTAGTACCCAACTGTGACATATAGTATTTTCCCAGCACTTGAAAGAATGCTTCTGCATTAAAAAGCTGGTGCCTGTAAGTACCATCTGCCAATTTGTAAAGCAGCATTAGGATATATATAAAGTAAGTCAGGGTACTATACTAATTGTTATTTTTATTGTTCCATAACTATCCTTTTAACTTCCTTCCAGTGCATTCAATGTTTTTGATAGAGAATGCATTATGATACATTTGCAGTATTGATAAAAAGGAAATTAGATAGCAGGCAACTTAAATGCTGTTTGAATAGCTGGTTTAATTTAGCTATTTTTGTCATAATTTAAGAGGAATATTTCTTTTCAGTTCTCTTCAACGAGGATAGAGAAACTTTTCCCAGCAAATATTTAGTACCCAAGGCTACACCGTATACTTTAAAAATATATTATACATTTCAACAGGAAAAGATGTAAATGTTTTGAAAGCTAAGAAGAGCACTTGAGGGGTCTGCATAGTGCTAAGTAGTGAATCAAAACCTCAACATGTATGAGCTGACGTGCAAGAGGTACTTACAGAGCCATAGAGTTCTCCCTTCTCATTCATTCCAAGGTAAAGGCCACTGTCCACGCCTCTAATACTGACCAGTCCCACTGCCACACTGATGAATTCAAGGATACCTGAAAAAAAAATAAATACTGCTTTAATTCAACTTGCAAACATACAACACAAAGCACATAAAATGCAGTTGAAAACAAGCAGAAAGTGTTTATCATATAATGAATGTGGCCCAGTTTCTCTGAAACTTCAAATGCTGCATGGAAATGAACAGAACAGTCACAGGAAAGCAGTCTTAGGAGGCTCATCTAGGAACAAGAATCTTATGCCACCTAACAAACTTTGGGGTTTACGTTGAAAATGAAAGACTTTTATTCAGTGCTGAGGCTAAAGACTTCAGTACTAGGCAGCTGCAATCTACTGTGATTATACACTATTTGCTAAACTGCCAACTCAAACATTGGAAGATAGGTTTGAATTACCTGAAAATATGCTTTACTTTCACTATAGCATTATCTTAAAAAAACACATCCATTATTAGATCACTTGAACAGAAATCAAAGTACAGATGGGAATATTATATAACAGAACATACCCACAGGAAAAAAAAAAAAGTATTTCCTAGACATCTTATCTAGTATATGAGCCCACACCTCTTGATACAACTTGCTTCTTTCTTCAGTGAAAGCTTTTTATGTCCATTAAATACACTGTTAATTTGGTAATGTTTGGATTATAGCTTTATTTATACTATATTTGTCCAAAAATGTAATATATATTAATAATATATAGTATCTGGGAGATGAGGCACTATTTGAAGCCTGAATTAGCACGAGAATGCCAACATATTTAAACAATTGATATGCACAGATAACAGAACATATAAAAGATGAAAGAAAGGGAATGTGTGAACTGGCTTTTTGGAAGTTGTTAACAATGTAAACAAAGCCTCAAAAAGAAATTGTTCTAGAATCATACCTAAGATTTTGCTGTACAGCAGCAAAGCTACAAAACATTTTAAAAAATCTGAATCTAAGGTGAGTGCATTTAAATAGTGTATTTGATTTTTGTTATGACTTGGCTATTTGCTTAATTTATGGTTATTCTTTTTCATTCAGGATGATTTTCCACTCTCAGACAGATGGACTGTCTGCATTACAAAATGATTTAAAGTATTTTGAATTTTAATTGAGCTTTGGCAAGTTTGTTATTTATATAACCAAGCAGCAAAGAAAACAAATCCTTCACAAAGAGTAAGCACTAAAAACTCTATTGCATGTAAATAATCCTAATTTTCCAGTTCCTAAAGTAAGAAGTCCCATAAAAGAGGTGGAGGTATTTTGTCTTTCTGGTATCATTTTCAAAGCCTCTTTTTTTTCAAAACTATAATAAGCAGGTGATTCAACCCACAAAGCAACCACATCAGACAAACCTGCCGAGAATAGTGGTAGAATAAAGGAAGAACATTTCTAAAAAGCCCAGTAAATGTTTGATCTGGAGCTAACTTTTTTTTTTTCTTTTAAAGCAAAGATTTATTTCATGTTTATGCGCTGTAGGAAATCTTCCTTCTGAGAACTGTTGACTACTGCTCTTTTACTTCTGAAAACATCCATGTGTTATAAAAGCAATTAAGAGTCATTCCAGAAGATTGTTTTGACTGTAGGGAGGATGATAGGAAACTCTTTAATCACCTTTTTACAACCACTAAACCAATATACACAAAAACTCACATGTAGCTGACAATGGCAGGTTTGTCCAGTTCCTACAAGCATTTAGAATCTACTCTTACATCCTGAGAAACATTTATATTTTGGGGTTGTCTTCACTCCCTTTTGGTTTATTGACAGAGAAAGTTGGCCAGGAAGCATTTTAAGTATTTGAGCAAACAGGCACTTTAGGCCTCTCTGCCTCAACTTTCTGTCCTTCATTGCAAAGCAGTTCAATGCAGCCTAAGGGTCAGGATGCCCGAGGGCACAATCTATATGTAATTGCAAAAATGAGCTCAAGTGGCAGGTAAACTGCATAGAAAACTCTGAGGGCTACCTCTCTCAGTAAGTTAAGAGTGCTAGACATAGGAGTTTGAATTTACAAATCACTAATTCTTCTGCTTTAAGTCTCAGTGTAGGCAACCTTATCGCTTACTAAGAAAGTATAGACATGGGGAACTACAAAAAAGTAGCTACTATACCTATAAATGCACGCTTCACTTCCCTTTTAGAATCATAGAATCATAGAATCACCAGGTTGGAAGAGACCCACCGGATCATCGAGTCCAACCATTCCCATCAAACACTAAACCATGTCCCTCAGCACCTCGTCCACCCGTCCCTTAAACACCTCCAGGGAAGGTGACTCAACCACCTCCCTGGGCAGCCCGTTCCAGTGCCCAATGACCCTTTCCATGAAAAATTTTCTTCCTAATGTACAGCCTAAACCTCCCCTGGCGGAGCTTGAGGCCATTCCCTCTCATCCTGTCCCCTGTCACCTGGGAGAAGAGGCCAGCACCCACCCCTCCACAACTTCCTTTTAGGTAGCTGTAGAGAGCAATGAAGTCTCCCCTCAGTGTCCTCTTCTCCAGGCTAAACATATAACGCATATAAACACCTAAGTGCGTATTAACTTTCCCTGTAAGTACACCTGTTTTTCAGTCAGTGGAAGAGTATTATCCTACAAAGGCTCAAGAAGTTCCAGTACAGATAGCGAGTACAGAAAGAATCCATATGACTTTCGACCTTTCCACCAAAACCTGCAGGATTAGGGTCCGTGCTCACAGCCGGGATGTACCGAGCACACGCTGAGCGAGGCACCCGCGCCCCGCTCCGAGCTCACACGTGATGCGCAGCCCTCCCTGCCTCCCCACCTTGCGCTGCTGCGCGGCTGCATCCCCAGAGCGAAGCCGACGCTGAGCATCGCCGGCATCACTCCACACACACACGCAGACACACACAGAGCCGCCTACCGAAGAGGCTGTGGTCCTGGCGGGTCCCGCGCACGCTGCCGTCGGGCAGGATCTGCAGGTGGAAGCCGGTGCGGCAGTAGAGCTGCCTCCGCCGCAGGATGCCCTGCAAGTGCGCCAGCTCCGCGGCCGCGGCCGCCCCGCCGCGCCCCGCCCGCTCCGCCGCGCCCCGCCGCTCCCCGAGCAGCGCCGGCCGCTCCCCGGCGGGCGGCAGCAAGAAGTGGGCGCCCACCGGCTGCCCCAGACCATCCAAGCCGCCCAGGAGGCCCCCCACCTCGGCCAGCGGAGCCATGGGGGAGCGGGGCGAGCGGGCTAGGGCGCGGAGAGCGGCTGCCGACTTCTCCTCCTCCTCCCCGCGGGCATGTGGGGATGCGCGGCGGAGCCCCGAGCATGGGGAGCCGGCAGAGCCGAGCCGGGCGGCGGGGTGCTGGTTATACGCCCCGCGCGTGTGTATATATATATACGGCGGTCCCCCTGACATATGCTAATGAAGCCCTCCGCGTTTGAAATTGTAAACCGGCTCTTCCCCCCCTCCTCTCTCCTCGCACCTTTCCTCTGATGTGAGCGGACGGCGGGGAGGGAGCGCGCAGGCGGTGACCCGCGGGCGCGCACACGCGGGGCGGAGCGCTCTTGCGTGGACAGGTGCACGGAGAAAGCGGGAGGGAAGAAGGAGAAAGGGCGTTACCTGAGGGTTAGACCTGCCCAGACACACATGAAAGGAAAAAAAAACAACAAAGATCTGACAGTTTTGCTCCCTGTTTCTGAAGCTAATAAAATGTACACGCATTACGCTTTCCTTTTATCGTTTCGGTTACAAGGAGGGGAATTTCTAAGAAATTGGCATAATCAGAGAGGTGTTTTCCCCTCTGCAAATTCTCCATGCATTTAATTTATCATTAACGTGACAAGAAAGTGATCTATAGCATTTGGATATCGACACAATGCCTTGAAAACACAAATAAGCAGGCCCCTGGTTTGGGATAGATATTTTCAAAATCTGCAGAGATGAAGAAAGAGAGAGTGAGAGATGGAACATCTAATCCATCATCTTTGGGGCTTTGCATTGGGCCTGTAACCAAAGTCTGTGAGCATCACAAATTAGCAATAACATCATAGAACCGTAAAATAGTTTGGGTTGGAAGGGACTTTAAAGTTTATTCAGTTCCAAACCCCTTTGATGGGTAGGGACACCTCCCACTAGATCAAGCTGCCCAAGGCCCCATCCAACCTGGCCTTGAACACCTCCAGGGACAGGACATCCACAACTTCCCAGGGCAACCTGTGCCAGGGCCTCTCAACTCTCATCATAAGAAAATTCCTCCTACATCTAGTCTAAATCTGCCCCTCTCCAGTTTATACCCATTGCCCTTTGTCCTATCACTACAAGCCTTTGTAAAACGTCCCTCCCCAGCTTTCTTGTAGCCCCTTCAGGTACTGGAAGGTTGCTATAAGATCTCTTTGGAGCCTTCTCCAGGCCAGTCATCTACAGAATGATCTCTTTCGTCTTTCTACAGCGTTTTGAATCCACTTAGGACTTTGCTGTACAGTCCCAGATGAGCATATGTATTTTTTCAAGCCCGAAGCAAAACAGTTCATGCATGCAAATATACTGGTGGAACATATATTCACTATTAGCAATGGTAAAACAATGATATATTAAAACTAAAGCTTGACTTTTGCCTTCTTTGCTGCTTTTTCTGTAATGTCTAATGAATTTTAGGGCTCAAACTACATGACCCATCTTACCATTGAAGATATGCAATGCAGTTCCTTGTCAACGTGAAAACAGTACTAGAGTATGAAATGCAAAGATCTTTCATAGTTAATTCTTTCAAAAGTTTGAGGGAATCACTTGGCAGTTTAAAGTTTCATTTAAACAAAAAAGTTGCAGAGAATCATGAAAGATTAGTCCTCCCGTCTTGCTCCACGGTCTTTTCAGTCACAGTCTAAATCAGAGACATCAAATGGACTTGACTGCTTAGCTTTATTTACTATGGAAAGTATAGAGCTAATTAATTGGCAGGTGCTTTAAAGCAGGTAATGCTACACCTTTTCATCACTGCAGTCCTAAGTACTGCCCCTGTGTGCACCTGAATTATAAAAAGGCTGCTTTAAAGCAAGTGATTTACTGTGGAGAGATTTAAAACTGAAAAAAACTAACGCTAAATACAATAATCAGATAAATCACCTCAGAAGAGAGTACATGCAGACCTGCTCTGAAGGCAGATAGATGTTATATTATTTTACCTTTCAGATAACAGGAGCCTGTCATGTGGTGAGACCCAAAAATCCACCATAATCGAGATTTCAAAGCACATCTGTGTAAACATTATCACATCAGTGTAAAACATCAACCAATGAGCTTTCTCTTTGAACCAAATCTGCTTAATTGCAGTGCTAAATCAAAGAAATAGATCAAAGTTGAACAATCTATATGGCACCTATTTCTCAAGTAGCCTGTACACTGATTACTCAAATATACCTAAAACATTTGAAACACACATCCAGTATTCTTATTGACATGACTGGTAGGTCAAGATCAAACTGTACTTAGTTCATCACAGCTGCTAAGTTGCAGGACATGCACTAGGATGATACAACTAAACAGAGGAGGTATATTATTCTAAGGCTGAAGATCACCTAGTGCAGATAACTTTGCTGGGTCCAAGCAGTACTCTCAGAGTCCGACAAACAGAAGCAGGCTTGTTTTGGTTAGATGGCACCACCGTTCTCCATAGAGAAAGGCTTTCTTTAAAAAAAAAGTATCCTCAGCCATTACACTGGAAGACCCTTATGGCTAAATCTTTCCTGTTATATAATGGAAACGTTTAAAGCAGAGCGGAATATATAACGTCGACCTTTTCCGAGTGGAGTCTTTAATGTCTTGGTACTAAACCGGTTATGCTGTTTTATAAAGCACCAGAAATGCAACAAAAAGATAAGAATTTTTTTAGTGTTTGCACTAGTCATATGACAGGAAAAGATAACACTAAAGATTTTTTTTTTTGCACCTTCTGAGACTATACCATGGGAAGTTAAATAATTCTGAAGAGTGTTTTTACAAGAGTACATAATTCAACTTAAAGTATACAGTACAATCTAATCAACTCTACATATACTTCCTAGAGACCACACTTTCAGCGTGGTTGAACAAATATATATGTAGCTGAGGTTTTATTTCCATAGGCTTCCATTTAGGCTTCTATGGTCAATATAATTACTGTACATTTCCTAAGAGTAGCATATTGTCATAGGCAAAGCCTGTTGTCTACCAAGGGAGTGGAGAAAGCAATGGACTGAAACCTATGACAGCCTATACATATGGAAGTATATATAGACAGATCTATTTATGTATAATGTTTAAAAAAAAAAAGTTGTTAGCTGTAAAAATTCATGTCTTGTATTTTATTGCACCTTAATTAATTTTAGAACTCCCTTACAACAGTGTTGTGCCAGCCATAGAACTTTAATGATATAATAAAAGATTGGGTAGGATGAAGGGGCTGGGGGAGCAGGAGGAGAGGCTGTGATTATGAATATATGAGAAAGCAACCAAGGCGTGGAACAAAGACCACCAATTTGTCCAGCTGCAGATACCTCTGTATCATGGTCATTCCCAGATTCTTCCTAGATTTGGACAGGGAAACATGGTTGGCTGCTTTCAACAAGATGAGCAGAGCATGTAGAAGTTACAGCGAGAGCCTTTCAGAACACTGCAAGTCAGAGTAAAATACAGTGTATTCTTGTGCAGGATTTACTAGCAAGAAAAGAACAGAATAATTTTCAAGGCTCCATGTACAGGTCAGGTCATAATGTGCTGCTCTAAAGCCTTTTGAATGCAATACATAGGGATGTTAAAAGCATCCAGAATTTTTTCTTCTAAACTGACACAGTTAAAAGTATGTATGCATGTATACATACATGTGTACTGAGATCTACCTACCTATTTACAAAGCCTGAGAAGAAGGAAAAGTAATGTGGAAAAAAAATATTTTCCTATAGAAAGGAAGTTCTACATTTCTTGCACCTTTGTTTTTTGTTGTATTTCTTTCAATGAAGACAGAAATTCATAGGGCTTTTTAAGATTAATTATTTTACTGTCAATTTTTTTGTAGATACACATGATTAACTCTTGCATAAGCAGAATGGAACAAAGAAGCTGGGTATGAGCATACTTTTACATCTACTTACAACCAGTGAGAATGGACCTTTTCCACACGTATCAATATTCAAATGCTTCATTTGGCAGCTTTTATATTAGTTCTTTAAGTGGATCACTGGAGAAAAAACCCATCTTATTTTATTTAAAAATATCTACCAAATTAATTTCAAAATCACAAAAAAAGACTCACTCAGAAGTATGCTGATAAAAAAGATTAAAAGTCTCAGTTAATTTCTATTATTTCTATCTTTAAGGAATCATAGAATCATTTAGGTTCAAAAAAAGACATATAAGATCATGGAGTCCAACCATAAACCTAACACTGTCAAGGCCACCACTAAACCATGTCCCTAAATGCCACACCTACACATCTTTTAAATACCTCCAGGGATGGTGACTCAATCATTTCCCTGGACAGCCTGCTTCCAATGCTTGACAAACCTCCCGGTGAAGAAATTTTTCCTACTATCCAATCTAAACCTCCCCCCGTGCAACCTGAAGCCATTTCTTCTTGTCCTATCACTTGTTACTTGGGAGAAGAGACCAACACCCACCTCACTACCTCACAGGTAGTTGTAAAGAGCAATAAGGTCTCCTCTCGGCCTCCTTTTCTCCAGACTAAACAACCCCAGCTCCTTTGGAACACTTGTGGTCCAGCCCCTTCAACAGCTTTGTTGCCTTTCTCCAGACACATGCCAGCACCTCAACGTCTTTCTTGCAGTGAGGGTCCCAAAACAGCACACAGTATTCAAGATATGGCCTCACCAGTGCTGGGTACAAGGGCACAATCACTTTCCTAGTCCTGCTGGCCACGCCGTTTCTGAGACAAGTCAGGATGCTTTTGGCTTTCTTGGACACCTGAGCACACAGCTGACTCATGTTCATCTGGCTGTGGACCAGCTTTGCAGCCTCTTTTCCCAAAGTCTGCAGCATTGCATGGGAGAATAAAGTCAAGGGATATACTTAAGGAACGAATTGGTTTATGGTATTCTAAAATATTGAAAGAAATGTAGTAGCTCTTAACATTTACCCTATACACTTGTCTTTCCAGACACATCTCAGAAGTAATCCAACCTTGGATAGGCTTACAGTTGTATGATCTGTCAGACTATCAGTTGACAAACATGGTCACAGTTCCCCCTTGACACAGTATCATAACCACTGAAATGTTTCTTAGAAACTGAAAATGCACAAGTGTCTTAATCCTATTGAAATGAATTATAGTTTGTGTTTGAAATCTTGTTTGTAAAAATATACAAGGCCAGAAAATATTTAGGATAAAAAAACCCATAAAACTAGCTGAAAACTGGAAACAACATATTTACATGAAGAAGAAAAAGGCTGAGGCTGCACCTGATCATTGCAAAAAAATGTCATAAGGTAGGCTGCAGCTTGAAATGCCTGCGGCTTACAAAACGTCAAGGTAGTGGAGGTGGCAAGTTGTACCATGGAGAATGCCACCACACAAACTGCCTGACAAGGCCTATTGCCCATCAGCGCCAGGTAAGGACAAAAGACGATTCCTGTCTTTATAGAACAAGTGGTCTTCAGCTAGCGCTTGTTATGCTAAGGAGGCTGCATGTAGCCAAGAATATTTATCAGAGGAGAGGCTGCTGACATGGCAGGTGTCTGTGGTTTCCTGCTGAAAAGGCCCTATTACACAAAGGTATAAAAGGGGAGACACTGTAGTCTGGAGTGACTTTGAAATGAAAGGAACAGTAAATATGCTTGAAATAGGAGCCAGGGGAATGCCTCTTTTCTGAGGATGTGAGGTGAAGAAAGGTACTGGAACAAGAGGTTAGATAGACCTGGGGAAGGCAGAAGTTTCCAGCCTACTGGTATTTAGGGAATTAAATATTTAAATTGAGACCAAATACAACCTCCTGCTTCATACTATGTTTATAAAAACTGTTCCTCGTGGGACCAAGTGCTGCCTATGGACACTTCATAGCACTGTTGAAAAAATCATGGAACAGCCTGCGAGACTACTCACCAGCTTTCAATGAATTTAAAAATTGAAGTCATAATAACCCAAATGTTAGTATCATAGGCAATGCTATTTAATTTCAGTTTATGTGACACATTCCTTGCGGTTTCAGTTTCAGCTGTGTGTTGGGTAGGTACAGCAAGTTTTCAAAGCTTTAGAAACGGATTGGGACGTTACTAGGATTTAAAAGACTGATGAAGTTGCAGCAGCCTTCACAGAAACATAGAATAGTTCGGGTTGGAAGGGACCTTAAAGATCATCCTGTTCCAACCGCCCTGCCACGGGCAGGGACTCATCGTGCTAGACCAGGCTGCCTAAGGCCTCATCCAACATGGCCTTGAACACCTCCAGGGATGGGGCAGCCACAGCTTCCCTGGGCAATCCATACCAGTGCCTCACCACCCTAATGGTAAGTTCCTCCTTATGTCTAGTCTAAATCTGCCCCTCTCCAGTTTATAGCCATTACCCCTAGTCCTATCGCTGCAAGCCTTTGTAAAAAGTCCCTCCCCAGCTTTCTTGTAGGCCCCTTCAGGTACTGGAAGGTCACTGTAAGATCTCCTTGAAGCCTTATCGAGGCTGAACAGCCCCAACCCGCTCACCTGGGAGGCACTCCAGCCTTTTTATCATCTTTGTAGCCCTCCTCTGGGCCCACTCCAACAGTTCCATATCCTTCTTATGTTGAGGATTCCAGAACTGGACAGAATACTCCAGATGAGGTCTCACAAAAGAGGAGTAGAGGGGCAGAATCCTCTCCCTTGACCTGCTGGCCACGCTTCTTTTGATGCAGCCCAGGATACGGTTGGCCTTCTGGGCTGCGAGTGCACACTGCTGGCTCATGTTGAGCTTCTCATCAACCAGGACCCCCGAGTCCTTCTCTGCAGGGCAGCTCTCTATCACATCATCCCCTGTCACCGTGTCACTTGGAAGAAGAGGCCAGCACCCTCCTCTCTACAACCTCCTTTCAGGTACTTGCAGAGAGCAATGAGGTCTCCCCTCAGCCTCCTCTTCTCCAGGCTAAACAACCCCAGCTCTCTCAGCCGCTCCTCATAAGGCCTGTTCTCCAGCCCCCTCACCAGCTTTGTTGCTCTTCTCTGGACTCGCTCCAGAGCCTCAACATCCTCCTTGTGGTGAGGGGCCCAGAACTGAACACAGGATTCCAGGAGCGGTCTCACCAGTGCCGAGTCCAGAGGGAGAATAACCTCCCTGGACCTGCTGGTCACGCCGTTTCTGATCCAAGCCAAGATGCCATTGGCCTTCTTGGCCAGCCAGGCACACTGCTGGCTCATGTCCAGTCCCTGTCAACCAACACCCGCGGGTCCCTCTCTCCCCGGGCAGCTTTGCAGCCACTCTTCCCCATGTCTGTGGCACCGCCGGGGGCTGTTGCGCCCCAAGCGCCCGACCCGGCACTCGGTCCGACCGCCGGCGGCCGGGCGGGGGCTCGGTGGAGCGGCGGGGGCGCTGCGGGGCGGGGACCGGGGGTGCCTCTCGCTTCCCCACCCCTTTCCCCGCTTCTCGCGAGGCTCCGCCGGGGCGGAGCGGGCGGGCATGGCCGCCCTGCGCACCCTCCTGCGGTGGCGCCGCCGCTTGGGCTCCGCCGCTCCGCCGGGGCTGCGGCGCTGGCGGCGGGAGCTGGGCTGGGCGGCGGGGGCGGCCCTGGCCGGGTACGCGGGGTACCGGCTGTCGGAGCGGCGGCGGGAGCCCTCCCGGGAGCCGGGCGGGGCGCGGGCGCTGCTCCCCATCCCCGTGGCGGCCGCCGCCAGGGAGACGGTAGGTGTGAGCGCCGCGCCCCGCCCGGGGGCCGCAGAGGGGACCCCGCTCGGGGAGGGGCAGAGGGGCTCCCGCCGTGCTCCTCCGGGAGAGGGGCTCCCGCAGCCCCGCCGGGGCTCCCGCGGGCGGCTCCCGGCCCGTGACCGCTGCGGTCACACCTTCGCCGCTCCTCGAAGCGCCGGCGGCGGGCGTTTCTGGCGCTCCGTGTATCAAATCTTTCTTCTCCTTTATTAGAAGCTGTTATTTAGCGAATGGAACCGCTTCTGATAGTGGAAAAAAAACCCAACAAACCCCTTGTATCTCTTATTTTTATTTAGGGCAGTTATCTTTTTAATATAAAATGTCGTGTGCAGTCAAAAGTTTATGCGGAGCATCATAGTAAGCGGTAGCGTAGCGCATGGTACACTTAAGTAACACTTCAGATGGATCTGGTGAGGCCCTGGAATGGGTTTCCCAGGGAAGCTGCGGCTGCCCCATCCCTGGAGGTGTTCAAGGACAGGTTGGATGGGGCCTTGGGCAGCCCGGTCTGGTGGGATGTGCCCCTGACCATCACAGAGGGGGTGGAATTGTATGATCTTGAAGTTCCATTCCAACCCAAACTGTTCTGTGATTCTAATTCAGTGAAAACATTGGAACTTCTTAATATAAAATCTTCTGTGGAGTAAAAAGTTTATGCAGAGCTTCATAATCAGCGATAGCATAGCACATGGTGCACGTAAGTAATACTTCAGATGGACTAATTCAGCGAAAACATTGGTTGCCCAGTCATGGCTGACAAAACCAGTGTAAAAACAGTGCGAATGTGGAAAATGAAGTTTCCTTTGATAGGGAGAAACTCCTGCACAGTCTCATATGTAACGCATGGTAATGATAGGGGGGTTGCCATTGAAAAATTGGATATTTCCAAAAATGTCAAGAGCCATGATGAGGTGGTTTGTCAGTATGGTAACTGCTAAGATTGGAAATCAGTGGTGCAAATAGACAGCCTGCTTTCTGTAAATCAATTTTTATCTTTTAATGTGTTTGGGAAAAGGATCTGTATTTTTGCAGTGGGGGCCCTGGGCTTAAGTATGGATGTTCTTAGCCCTTTTGCCCTGAGCTGTTAGCCAAAAGGCAGGTTCTGTTGGCAGCAGCCTTTACAAAGCCAAGTTAAACCAGCTTTTGGATTATTTGTGTATTTGTTTTCTTGAGTGTGTTACTGTGACAGAGAGGACCAAAGACAAACTTGCAGCCTTCATACTGTTTTGATTTGATAGGACTTTACATTGCTTTACTTATCCAATCTTAATTCTCAATCATCTTTCAAGGGAAATATGGCTGCTACGTCTTTTAAAAGGCCCCACAGTGGAACGGGGAGAGAATCAGAAGAGTAAAAGTGAGAAAACTGGTGGGATGAGACGAAGACAGCATAGGATGTGAATCAAAAGCCACCTAAGGAAACAAAGCAAAACAAGGAATTCATTCACTACCTCCCATCTGCAGGCAGGTGTTCAGAACGTCACCCCCAGCTTCCTCCTTCTTCCTCAAAATTGTCAAGCATGATATCGTATGTATGGGATATGCCTTTGATCTGTTGGGGTCACCCATCCCAGCTGTGTCCCCTCCCAGCTTTTTCCTGCACTCTCAGCCTACTCGCTGGTGGGACAGTGTGAGAAGCAGAACAAGCCATGACTGTAACCACTGCTCAGTAGTGTTTAAAACGTCACAGTGCTATCAACAATGTTTTAATCACAAATCCAAAATATTGTACCATACCAGCTAGGTAACTGTCCCAGCCAAAATGAGTACACATTCTTGAATTTCTGCATCTTCCTTATTTCTTTAGAATAATTTTTTTTTAAAGTGTAATAAGCAAAATGGCCTTCTTGCTTCATCTTGGCAGCTCCAGCAAGACAGCAGGATAGGTTTTTGGTCCCCCTAAATATTAAAAAAGTAGAGTTAACTTAGTTTGTCTTGACTTCCAAAAAAACAGCTTTCTTCTTGCAGGTCACCTGCTTCCACTTAACGTTCATACAGCCTGTGAAAGACTCTTGAGATTCATGCTGGGCCCAGTTAGTATCCCTGCAGGTTACTGTTCTTCAGATTTTATCTCTGAGTCCAAATAATGCTTGACAGTAGTGGTGGAATATTTAGGAATATCAGGTTGATACTTAGTTGCTTTGTCCTGCTGCTGGCATCTAGTATTTGCTGATGCTCTAGTAAATGTGGAAACCAGTAAATTTTAAAAGGGATTTTAGATTCCAGTACTAACACTGACAATTACACAGATGTTGATGGGACACCTCCCCGTTCTTGGCCAGTTCAGGAATAAGGTACATCATATGAAAGTAACTGAAACAAACTATGTTTGAGTCTCCTAGAGGAACTGCTAGAATAGTCTGCAGATTCTTCCTGCTCTGTGCAACTTACACTTTAAGCCTGATGAGCAACAGATTTGTGATTTATGTGTAGGTCAATAAAATGTTGCTGTTTTCTAGATGTCAAGTAGGCTATGATATGTGTCACCAGCATGGGGTCAAGCAGTGTAGCAGACTTTTTGAACAGACAAATTTTGTGTGGTCAGTACAAAAAAATACTCCCTTGAGAAAGCATATTGTTGGAGGTGTATTGGTAGAGAGTAAGATTTCTTACCAAAACATCGTGATCCTATACTACTTATAGGAAAGCCAGATGGCTCTCTGAAAATAATTCCAGTCCTGAGGTCTAGGGGCCTTTATGTGGTTACCTGGAACAAAGTCTTGCATGCTATAATAAAGCAACAGTTATGCTGTTGAATTTATTACCAGTGTCCACAAAGACTTACACTTAATTCCAGGATTGCTGCTGCGTAATATTTCAGACCCAAAGTAAAATTTCCTACTCAGAACTGCTGGTTTTGTTTCTGAAAGTTTTGATGAAGACTAGGAGAACTATACTAACAGACAGCTCTTTTATAGTCTAGGAGATGCTTATGCTGAGCAGGATACTCTTTAAAGGAATTGTTGATTTGTTACACATTCTCTGTCCTGACAACTGAGAGCAGGGTTGACCCAAAAAGAGGCCTGATCCAACATACTGCTTATGACATGTCTACCTTGTTGGAACAGCTGTGTTATCATGTTGTTTTTTTCAGAGAAACATAACAGTTTCACAAAACCATAATCCAGTGACAGAATTCCTCAGAGGAATTAATATTTGTCTTCTAGTTCCTTGTTTCCGTGCTCCTTACTTCCAAAATCCCTGTCATTTGTAAAGCTTATTAAAGCGATGCTTCTTTGCTTTCCAGAAAGATCTTTTCTGTAATCATGTTGTCATTGTGTGAAGATACTGAACTCCGGGTATCTCCTTATTTTTATGAAGTATTCTCTGACAGTCACTTCCTCCAAAAGTGATGTATGAATTAAAAGGGGGCAGGGAGGGACAGACACAGAATATATGCTTTATCACGTTTCTTGAAGGCACAGTCATTTCCAGGAGAAGGAAGCTGCATACTTTGGATGTTTCTAGAGGATTTTTTTTCCCTAGTACCTCAACAGTATTGTCAAACTCTCTCTTTGTGAAAATACTCAAAAGGTCAAGTTTATTTGTAGCAGCGCATTTCTAAGTGGATTACATCATGTGTTTCCATCTCTGTGAAATGAAGAACAAGACTTTAACTCCAGAAAGTATGGTAGACTCCCTAGGGAGGAGACTGTCCTGCCTGCTCGAAGAGGATGCCATTCCAAGAGATGTGTAGATTTTTACAAAAGAAGGATTTTTAGCTAGCTAACCTTTTTTTCGTGAGCATTCTGCTTTTCATGTCATATGTCTATTGCCAAATGTAGGAAGATGGTTTGGTCTTTGGCTGATGACATCTGAAGCTCTTCACTTCAGCCTGAGAAGGATACTACTTGCCAACCAGCTGTAGTAAGAGTCACGCTGAAGGAAAAAAAAGGTCTACCTCTCAGTGTCAGTTCTGTGTTCCTCAGGATGTTAAAAAGAGGTGATACATGTTTGGCCCAGACAAATCTAGCCACTAGTATGTTTTAGACTTGCATGCACGGAAGCATGTGGACATGTATAGAAGGTTGTATACACTGACTAAAGTTTCTTGAGGAAGTTATGTTACTTCCATGTGAAACTAATGTAAAAAGGTGTGTTGGAGAATATTTTAGTGTAATAGTTATTTTGGAGGATTTCTGGAATAGCTGTGCTTACAGGTAAACAATGTTACGCTACGGATTTCCTGTAACAGAATTGTATTTGAACAGGGCCCTTTTTACAGTAATTAAAACACATTCCAGCTTCCTGTGCTTGTAAATATTTTAATATAATAATGTCCTTGTCTCAGTGAAGTGGGATCAACTAACAGAATTGTTGGCTGTACTACATGTAAGTAGTCTGCTAGAAATATAACTTCAGTAAGCATCAAAACAGTTTTGTCTGCTTTGGGATTTTCCCACACTGGAAACTTGACGTTTAACCTTTTGGCCACCCAGCATGAAAACAAAATTGTGCTACTTTTATCTACATGGGAGCGTATTAAATAAGCCTGAAGTCAAATATAAACGAAGGAAGTAAGGAATAACATTGCTTTGAAAACCTTTTTATTTTAATAATTTGCACAGGTTCTCATTGATGGAAGACAGATTAGTTTGCGAGCAAAAATTCAAAGAAACTCACTCACTTGAAATAAAGTAGTTAAGATTAAACTACTGTAACAACACTTGATTTGACTGCAAGCAAAAGGTACTCTTAGTATTAAATGTTGGCTTCTTTACTTAAAATAGTCCCACCTTTATCTCAGTTGGAAGAAGTAAGAGAACACTGGTTTGACTTGAAACATAGCAGAGGTGTGGGATTTTGTGTGATAACTGTTGGAGGGTTTTGCCTCATATTCATGCACACAGCATGTATATTTTTACCTATTTATTTTGTAAAATATTTTGCATTATTTGTAGATATTCTTGGGATCTGGGAGTTGAAGTATTTTTCTGGGTTTTGATAATGGATTCTTGTAGCTAACTTCTGCAGGACTTTATGAGCTTGTAGGTGTCCATTTTTCTTATTTTCCAAGTGAAAAATCCTGTATCTGGAACTTAAGCTTGTCTCTGTGGGAAAACTAGATCTTTTGCCATAGAATAAAACTTCTACACTACTGACTTAACATAGTTTGAGACTAATGCTAGGCAAAGGACATTTCTTTTGTGTGTTTTAATAGGAAGTGCAGTGATGGCCTGTTTTATTTTTTGCACTTTACTTCCACTGAACCTGAGCCGTATCATTACCATTTACTGATATTTTCAGATATTGCAGAATCATAACAACTGCAAAACTTCAGTTATTTTAGCATCACTCTGCAAGTTCATCTCCTGTGTTAGACCATCTTATAGCAATGTAGTTATTGCCTAGGTTTCACTGGAAGGCCTTACAGGTTAACATATGTTATACCAAATTCAGACAGACTGTATCTCTGGGATAAGACAACCAGTAAGACAAACGTGGGAACAGAAATGGAGATTAGCCCGTGCTTCAAGGAAGTTTGAGTAATATTTGGAAACCTTTGGTGAGAGCACCAGACTTTCAGGGCATTTTGACTTGTCTACACTGATAGACACAGTATATGGAAGATGAGCCCAAAATGGGGGTGAGTTTTGGACACTAATTTTGCTTGATAGGAATCCTAGGTTTTCTTTTCTCAAGTATTTGCTGTGAACAGAGAAAGAAAATAAAGAGGGATATCACTCTAAAAGAGGTTCTGCAAGGAATGCTTTCACAGTTGATTGACTTTAAAATGCTGAGTGTCGGTAACAATGACCTTCATCTAAAAGACTACTACTCTGTGAGAGATGTGATGGTGTTACTGTAGCTTTATATGGCCCTCTAAATGTAGTCATTCTAGAAAATAGTTCTTAGGGAATTATATTAAGTCCTTGAAATATGTTACTGAGAGAACATTATCATCATATTTTCATTTGTGTAATGAATTTGAAACTTGGGGGCTTTTCCCAGAAATTTTAGGCTGTTTGTAATACATTTGTAGCAAAGATTTGAAAATGGAAGCAGTTGTAGTTAAAATCTTATGTTCTCCATTCAGAGAATTAATTACCAAATTACTGTTTGATCTTCAATTTAATTTATACTCAACCTTGTTTTTATAAGCTAATGTTAAAATGGACTGTATTATGGTAAATGTTTCCTTCTCTTTCCTTTTCCTGGTGGTAGTTTGCATATAAGTACTGAATCCATTTTAGAAGTGCTTTAAAATATTTCCTCTGTGTGAAGATTAGGTATGTCTATTCCTTTCTGTGTTAGGGAACAGCAAGAAAATAGGCCAGACCATTTTTTTTCTCTTCAGCTGATTTAAACTGAGAGTAGAAGAGCCGCGCAGTCTCTGTTCTTGATTTTGCAGAAGGCACATGGAAACCAAGGCTGTGCATAGCAGTACCAGATAAAGGCACTGGATTCCTTCTGCAGCCCTTCTGCAAGGCTATGGCAGAAGCAGACAGGTGGTGAGAGGTGAAATATGGAACGACAAGGTACCAGAGTTTGAGGGAGGAAGGGCAGAGGATGATAACCATGAGCTGTTTGATGGCAGGTACCGATGCTTAGATTTCCTGGAGAATAAGGAAAAGGGACCATATTGGTCATGTCTGCTGATGAGCTTCAGTTTTGCCTCTTTTTGTGTACTTAATAAGTTGGGAAGTTGGAAGGATGGAAATTCTGGGTATCCCCTAGATTCTTGGCTTCAGCTGTGGGGATTTTTTTTCGCTCCTAAAAGGTCTAATAACAAAGTAGATCAACGTACATGTGCAGGTAAACCTGCTATCCTGCTATGCCTTAAAATTAAGGTAATACTACCATTGGCAGATTCGTGACATCCTACTTGAAGGAAATGGCAGAGAACCATAACATGATATAAGATCATGGTAATTATTAGGCAGGATTGCCAAGAGGATTAGTAAACAGAACCATGAAAAAAAAATCTCCCCTCTATTATTTGTCAGAGGGATGTACTTTCATGAAAGTTTTTGAAGATCGTTGATAATTACAGGGAGATTTAGTCTGGATAAGCTCTTGAAACTTCAAATAGAAATTAGAATCTTATTGAATCCTGTTCATTCCTTCACTGACAGTACCTTCCCTGAGGTGTTCAACATCTACTTTCTATGTCTTGTTCATGTGTCTGTTGGATTTGATACCAGTGCTGCTGCAATAAGGTTGCCTAATGTGGGCATAAATACAAAATAAATCAGTTGAGAGCAATTGGTGTTGTTAAGATTCTCATACTTGCCTCACTGGATTATGATCTGTTCATGTTGGGGGAAAAATGAGACAGGAGTTTCATAATTCTGTTTTGGGATAAATTTCTTAAATGGATGGCTGAAGAGGTGGAAGATACCATACTTGAGAGTGGCTTGGCTTTTAAGTAGCATATCAATTACTTCCTAATAATTAGAGCTTTTATGCAAGATACTTAAAGTTTTTATATGTTACATAACGTCATGAGTACTAATAGAAGAAGGAAAGCTCTGAACAAGAGATTTGGACGAGAAGTGTTATTATTCCCAAGGATAGTTTCAGTTTTCATTTGGTGAGGTGCATGCCTGGAGTCTTCTGCAGACAAACCTTGATTTTATTTAGTGTATGAACCGGAAATCTAATACACATTAAGCCCTATATGTATGTGTTTGAATTCATGTTGGATCACTATCATAAACAACTTAGTTTGATTATTTCAAGCTAAAACCACAGAGGTCAAAATAAAGTGGTATTTTTATTCCCTAGAATAAAACTATGCTAAATCCTGCATTTTTCCCATCACCATAACTTGAAGTTTGCTGCTGCTGGTGGAGCTTGCTGCTGGAACAGGTGACGTTTTGTTTTCCATAAGCTGCAAGTTACTGTTGCCTGTGTTTTGGATCAAATAACTGTTCTTGTGGGATAGATCCAGGCATTTATCTGACTAAAACTTAATAACGCCAAAACACAAATGTCCCAGTTGGACCAGTGCCCTTATCCAGTTTGATACATGGAAAAATGAGCATGAAGTGCTAGAGCAAGGGCAGGCAGGGTATTTAAGCTGCTAGGGATGTACTGCACTTTCTGGTGACAGGCCGTGTTCATATCTGGTTACAATGACTTTGAGCCAATGTGAAATGTTGGCATTGCTATATTGTCAGGGAGAAACTCTAGACTGGATGCAGTGAGGCAGAAATAAAGGTTTTGCAGACCTGAGTACTGGCATGCAATAAGTTTAAATGTGGCTTGAAAATTCCATGTTTGCAGTATGTTATTTTATACTTGAGGGCTACAAAGGTGATCAGAGGGCTGGATCACCTCTGCTATGAGGACAGGCTAAGAGAGTTGCGGTTGATCAGCGTGGAGAAGAGAAGGCTCCAAGGACCTTGTAGTGGCCTTCTAGTACCCAAAGGGGGTGTACAAGAAAGCTGAGGAGGGACTTTTCACAGGGGCATGTAGTGATAGGACGAGAGGGAATGGCTATAAATTGGCGGGGGGAAGGTTTAGACTACATATAAGGAGGAACTTCTTCACAACGAGGGTGGTGAGGCACTGGCACAGATTGCCCAGGGAAGTTGTGGATCCCCCCTCCTTGGAAGTGTTCAAGGCCAGGTTGGATGGGGCCTTGGGCAGCCTGATCTAGTGGGAGGTGTTCCTGCCCATGGCAGGGGGGTTAGAATCAGATGATCTTTAAGGTCCCTTCCAACTCAAACCATTCTATGATTCTGTGATTATAGTAGCATAGAGTACTTAAGACAGCATTGAAATATGCATCTGAGAGTTTAACAAATGCTTTTCTAAGTGTCTCGAGTGAAGCGTTAAGCAGTAATACCTGAGATAATGTGAATTTCTTGAGAGCGCAAAGAATCTTGACATACCCTTCAAATACTAGCAGTGACCAAAACTAAGAGGATATTTCTTGAGTGATACATTATCTACAGATTCTCCTGTTTATGTATGATTGATTATGACTGATTACAATTGATTATACATACTGCATGAGTGATACAGCCTTGAAGCTGTTTCTTTTCTGAAAATTGACTTTGCAGAAATATTGCTTTATTGTTCGTGCTTACAACCTGCATGTACAAAGCTTGTTTGTAGTAGTGATGAAATAACATATGTATCAAAAATAAGATAGGTTATTAAACTTCAAGTGCAGGGATAATCCATTATCTCACTACAAGCTCTACCAAAATAATTTGGTTGTGTAAATCCCGCGTGAAGGCATAGCTTGAATGCCACTGGACTGCTGAAGGGTCAGTAATACCATAATATGCAAACAGTGAGATAGGGCAGAAATATTTTAGCTTGCATGTGAGTATGTCAGAAGAGAAGTAAGCATTTTTTTTTGTCGTTCTATGTTGAGTTTATTGATTTTATTTATTTCTCCCCATATTTAATTCGGTGATCATTTGAAAATTATAAAAAACACAAAGACCAGGTTTAAAGCTGGTTTTCAGGCTCAAGTGCAGAGGATTTGTATGTAGAACAATCTACTGAAAATTAAATTATTTTATAAGCATTTCTGTTACTCTTACTTTCTGTGACATTTTTTCCATTGACACAAAACTTTTTCACAGATACCTGCACAATAGAAGTGATCATTTCAAATAGCCTAGATACAGCCCAGAAAGAGCAGTCAATAGTCTTTTTTTTCCTTCTAGAAAATTGGATAAAATGTCTTAGATAAAGTACTGAATTATTAAGACTATCATATTGCTGTAGTTTGGCACTTTATATGTATATTTGAAGGCAATGCCAGTATTTACCTGAGCCTGACATAAATTGTATGGAAAAAGGGGTGGAATGTTGTGGTTTGAGTTAGAGTCAGTTTTGTGACTCTAACTCAGTTTCGCCTAAGTAACTTCATTTTCTGAAAGCAAACTGCATGTTTTTCAGACAGATTCTCTCTGCGAGTGATAGCACAGGACATAATAATGCAGAAAGACTGATGCTTATACTTACTTCTGTAGTAACCAAGGCCATCCTTGAGCTGGTGAAAAAGGGCACCTGCAAGGAGGGACAGACAGGACAGTTGATGCTAAACTGACCAACTGCGTATTCCATCCCATATACATCATACTCAGTATAAAACTGAGAGATCATGAGGGTTTTGCCCTCTTCTATGGCTGATGTCCAGTGAGGACCTCATCTGTCTGTTTGCCCCTAATCCTGGATCTGTACATTCCTGAATCCAGTTCTGTGTTCAGCTCCCTCCTAGCTGAGTGTCTGCTCCACAGTATTGGTAGTGATGTATAGTCAATGAGGGGTGGGGACGTGATCTTATATATTTGTATGTATTCTAATACTTTCTAATTAATTCCAGTATTATCATAATTTCATTAACACTGTAATTTTAGTTTCCAGCCTGCAAGTCTTACTCCTCTCGTTTTCCTTTCCCTGGGAGTGGGGGGAAGGGAACTGAGAGACCAATCTGCATGGTTTTAGCTGCCAAAATTAACCAGGTTGGGGTTATATGTATGTGAATTTTTCTTTTGTTTCTTTTTTTTTTTTTACCAAATAGAAAGTGTTTGACCACTTCTGGGCACATTTGGTTTTGATGTGTCTACTTTATAATGCAAACATAATTTAATCTCCTAGTTACCACTGAGGCCATAAAATTCTGTTTCACTGCAATAGTCTTACTCATGTTTTATTTGTTAAAGACATCGTTTGGAAAACAGAAGGAAAGTGAGCTGTGATGTTTTACTTCCTAATACAAATATAAATAAATACAAATAATTGCTGAAATTTATTCTTAGAAAGGTTCTGGAAAACAATTTGCATTTGTAGTTGAGGACTGTTATCTCTTAGTGGACAGCAACTGCAGACATCTCCCAAATTATCTTTGTATTTAGTTGTCTCTCTGAAAAAACAAGATGTGTTTGCCTGTTTTCCAAGTTGTTAAAAGAAAGCATAGGCGTTAGTTAAACCATGTGCTACTTGTGGCCTTTCCTTAGTTTGACACTTGAAGAATTTTAGGGATACTGTATGAAATGACAAGAACAGTGAGGACAATGGCAGCTCAGGTTATTTCATTGATAAGATGCTGTGTTCCTCTTCTAATGTACTTGGAGACATTAGCTGTATCATTACTCTTCCTTTTATGAAACAGTGTGGGTTTGTTTTTTTAATCTCTGGTAAAAAGTTCAAGATATTTACTTGAGGGTAGTGAGGCACTGGCACAGGTTGTGCAGAGAAGTTGTGGATGCCCCATCCCTGGAGGTGTTAGAGGCCAGATTGGATGAGGCCTTTAGCAACCTGATCTAATGAAAGGTGTCCCTGCCCATAGCAGGAGGGCTGAAACTAGATGATCTGTCCATTCCAACACAAACCATTCTATGATTATTTTTTACAAGTTACTGAATCCACAGAGGAGTTTGTTTCATTATGGGTTAAAAAAAGGGTTTCCGCGGTGGTAGCATATTTTCTGTTAAAAAGTCTGACAGTGTAACAAAGATGTAATAATTTAGAACCTACAGTGTTGTACTACTAAGTTACATGTAAATCAGCTGGATGGTACCAGAAACTCCTGACATCTATAAGCTCTCATGAGGTGTGAATTTAACACTGTATAATACTTCTGTAACTCCATTCTCCCAAGTATAGTAGCTTTAATTGCATTGGATACTTGAAATAGCAGTATCCATAGAAGATTTGCAGTGACATATATGATGGAGGTGTCTTGCCTGTTATTGTCAACAGCTGTACTCAACACAAAGAAGCCGTATAAAAAAGTGTTATTCCATTTCCTTCTCTCCTGAAAATGTCAGACAACTGAAACAATTTTAGCAGTTTAAAGTCTGACTGCTGAAGGTACATGGACTTCCTTGAGTTAAAGTTGCCCCTTTTTCTATGATTCAGGGGCCTAAGCTATCTTTTTTTTTTTCTCTCCTTATTTTTTAGGTTTTTTTCTGAGCTTGGGTACAGTCAACGATTTCAATGCATAAAGATTTGTAGATGACTGAAAATGATAGCAGTGAAATACTGGTTGTGGTTTCAGCTCTTACCGTATAAATATACTTGAATGCATTTGATTTTACAAATTATTACCTTTACATTTACAGTTTATTTAAGGTGCATGACAGTGGCAATTGTAAACCAGAACTTTTTTCATACATTAAAATTGTTTCCTTCTGTCTTTGAAGGTTACAGAAAACACATCAGACCTTGAAGATTTACACCTTTATGCAACTCCTCGAGAACAACGATTTCGTAGGTTTGCCAGTTTAGAATTTGAAGGACAGCTATATATGACTCCATATGACTTCATTCAGGCTGTCACAAGTGATGAGCCCAAACGTAAGCAGGAGTTTTATACTGATAACATTGCTAGGGAAAATGCCAGTAGTCTATGTTGTTTTTCCATTTGATTTTGATTACTGTTTATGTTTCTTATTGTGGTAAAAAGGCGTTTAATGGTATCCAAGTGCATACAGTCTGCATCCTGATCGTTATTATATTGTAAACATCTCTGTAATAGTCATCAGTTACATATTCTTGTCTTGGAGGTCACAGACAGCTCAACAGGTATGAAAGACAAGAAGTTCATTTGTATGATTGCATTGATGCAGTTACAGTTCTGGTTTCTTTCTAAGCAGGCTGTTATTGCTGTTAAACTCTTATCTCTTCCTCTGTGTAGTTTTTGTGTAAATAGGCAGGCAAGATACAAGTTCTCTAAATAATTTAGAATAACATTGTTTTACAGGTTTTGTGCCATCTTAAATTCTCATCTGCTATGTTGTTGGAGGAATTTTTGCCCTACAGAGTCTTTATACCATATCACAGCTTTCTAAATCACGTGCTTTGAGTAAGAGTTTCAGTTCCCCAGGGGATCCACTTTCTACACTTAAAAGTTGCCAGAGTCAGCACTATGTTTAATTAATTTAAAAAAACCTGTCAACTTTAGTTCACTTAAAGCAAAAATTTTACAATAAGTATCAAAGAGTGACTAAATAATAAAGTGAAATATTACAATCCATTTCAGATCTGTGTGATTTCCCAGCCCTCAGGCTTGTAGTGCACTGGTAGCAGCGCACAACTTCTGGGGAAAGTGACTCTCTTTCCTCAGGTGTAATGTGTGATAACTCACCTTAGGTCTTTCTTCCTAAAGTCTGTGCCATAGAGCTAGTATAGAGAACAGTCAAAAGTAGCTGAAACAATCAGGAGATAGCTTAAAGCTCTGTGCAGATATTATATTTTTCCCCTTTGTTGTCTTAGCAGTAATGAAACAAGATTCAGCCGTGGCAGAAATGTAATCAACACTTCTGTAACTTTTGAATGAAGATATGATCTCACTGTAGCAGAGAAGGCAGAAGATAGAGATTAGTTGGTGAAAACTTGCAAAACTTTGAAACTGTTACCAGAAAGCAAATCTTGATTTTCTTTTTTGCTCTGCAGTTGAAAGAGAGGAAGCAGATTTCTTATCACAGAAGTTAATACAATTACATCTCAGCACTTTATATCTACTTTCTCTGCCTAGATCTCCAAGCCTTCCTTTTTTTGCTGTGGAATTGGATTTCACCATGTATGATCTTGAAGCCTTTGTGCAATATACTGTACATCAGTTAAAAAACATTTTGTTTTACTCCATCTTATGACATTTTGACTGGTCTAACTGCACTTTATGGTTCACTATTAAGATTTTTCCATGCTAATGACATTTATGCTTTTTCCACTCTCACTGTAAGCATTCAGATTGAAACCAAAAAACAACCCTAAACCAAAAAAAAACATTAAGCTTGCAAGGACATTCTGTTCTTCTCATGCCAGAGGAGAAGAGGTCTGAAGTTGAACAGTCAGGCACCTTTCTGAGTTCAGTACAGCAACCCTTGTTTGCATCAAAATCCTTCCCATGCATCCACTTCATCTCTGAGACTGAAAGCAAAGCTAACCTGGATGTCCCTTAGTTTTACAGAGTACACTATTATTAGGGTGTACATGACTAAGAATTATTTTAAGGGATAGTATAGAAGGTTGTAACTAGGTAGAAGTGGATGACTTCATTAGAGTGGAAAGTACATTTGGACAGAATGCTGATAAGTGAAAAATAATAGATTAAGTAGGTCACCTGCAGGGATTACCACTTTCAGCTTCTGATCTCTGTTAATTTTAACCTTTGTACTGCAGCTTTGTTAAAGTGCTGCTTTGTCTGTTTGGGCAAGTCTTAGTTTTCTGTCTTGCTCTGTAAAGTATATTTCTGAACTAAATAATACATGTTCTACATCATACTTTGCATTTTTTGATTATTTTGTAAATAAGTTACAAGTTGTAAATAATGAGGTTCATTCAGTCTGAGATACTAAAGTATCTGTATTTTGCAGAAAAAAAAAGAATATACATGTTGGGTTTTCTATGGATGAAGACTAGAAAGGTCTTGAGTTTTGTCAAAAAGCTAAAATGCCCTTTGAAGAGTAATAGTAGCTCTTTAAGTCTGCTTTATAGAAAAGCTAATAATACTAGACTTGAATGAGATTTGTGATGGAGTGAATGCGTCTATTGTGATTGATTTACTTTGGAAATCTTGTAAACCCTACAAAAGTCAAGAGGGTGTTCACTTCCTTTTTTGATTAAACACTAACTTATATGGTAAGAGTATGTTTTCTTTTATAAAATGTAACTTTTGAATCCAGTTAAGTTATTTAAAAACATAAAAATAAACACTATAATTAACTTGTTGCTGCTACCCCCTTTAGGATACAGGCTTTTGTTTGGGAAAATATATTTTTAATAATCATACTTGATAAATTTTTATCATCTGAATATATGTTTATATATTTAGAAAGCAATTAAAAGAAGAGGAAATATGCTTTGTTCCCCTTAACTCTAAGTATAGTAATTTTAGCCAAATACTGAGCTGTAAGAAGTATGTATATACAGGTAAATCTTCACTTGTTTGTCTAGAAAGAAAATCTGTATGTAATATATGAGGCCAAGAAATCATCTAATTGGAAAATTACGTATATTAATTCCTTTTTTTTACGGTAGGCATAAACAAACATCAATTTGTGTGGAAAAGGGGGCTGCTTTTGGGGGGTAGTTTATTTAGTATTTTGAGACAAGACTTTAATTGAAATTAAAAAAATAAGCAAAAAAATATATATGAAAATCTGTTAGTTCATGTTATGATGTAACCTGATGCAACTCCACTGTAGTTGGAGTGGGATTTGCAGACAGTCTTAGGACAAACTTTTACCAAGATATAAAATCAAATTTTTGGGAGTCTAACCGTGGAATCATGAAAGACCATAGTGAATAACTTCTTTATCATGACAGTTATTTAACGGAGCATGGAGTTGATTAAGAAGGGTTTTCTAATGTCACAAAGTGTTTTGCTTGTTAAAAGAAGCCTTTGCCAACCACAAAGTTATGGATTTGACCATATAATATGTTTGTACCTTCAGGAATTCTGATATTCACAGTGCTTTATTTTAACATTAAATCTGTGCAAGTGTTTGTCTCAAGAAAGTGGCGATAAACCCCAAGTTTTGAAGTCTTGAATGGATGTGAACAGCTGTTGTCAAATGCCAGTATCTTTTCCTGCACCTAGAGTCTGTCATGTAAGGCATTAGGAAGAAAGCATCTGTTTAGTCTTGTTCATCATCAGTTTTCAGTGTTAATTAGTAGTTCCACTTCTGAACTGGAGGCCCTCTTCATCTTCTCTGTTGAAATTACTTTAAAAAATGGAGCCTCACAGGTGCTGTAAAAAGGAACATCGGAGTTACTAGGAATGGCTGAAAGGAATCTTCGCATCTGGTGTAGTTTCAAGGGTTTTTTTCTGTATTTGCTTTAAGAGGTATGAGTAGTTCATGAAGCAGGGGCCAGAATTCATGTCTCCCTACAATCTACGCTATAATACTACTGCTGCTACATAGGTCTTTTAGAATATTGATAGCAGAAAGTGACAACCCTCTGTGCCCAATTCTCCACAGGGACAGCTGTCCATGCAGAGCCATTAGGCTTAGGCTTAGGGTCAGGGAGACCCACAGAGACTTGGCTGCAGAAACTTGTCCTAAACTCAGCATTAATGCCCTTTATTTCCTGCTTAATGTTTTAGTGGTGTATTGTGGAGATGGAAAGTCTTTTATTTCACTGAAGCACAGTTGGATTTGAAACTGTACAACTGAATTGGTTCTTTAAAGTTAGGATTTTACGTGTGTATTAAGCTGTTTTATTTTTTTATAAGATAAAGAGAATTTTTGGAATTAGGTTGAAGATTAACCTGTTAGGTTGAACATTAGCCTTATGCACAAAGTAGGGAAAATATTTGTTCTTTGGCTAGAAATCACAGAGTATAGATGTACTTTATTTTTTATGACATCACATTGGCATAACTAAGTTCTGTGCATTCATAACTTTGTCTTTTGTTGCAGGTGCTAAAAAGTGGCGATCCCTTTCGAGACAGGTGGGCAATAATTCTTGTGCTATCTTATAGCTATAGATTTTGCTACAGTTACTTTCTCACGTGTTGTAAATTTGGAGTCAAAGGAGAAAGAAAGAAGTTTATTCTTATTAAGATAGATAGATAGATAGATAGATAAATATACTTTTACTACTTCTTTTTTGCCACTTCAGACTCAGTTGAATGAGACTCAGGCTCAGAATCTCAAAGATGCTTGAGCAGCTGAGCTTGATATGTTGGATTTATTGCCTTTCTCAAGCCTGTCTCAGTTCTTTCCTCAGCCTGTATCTGACTTGAGTTTTTCCAAGTGCTTAAGTGTAACAGGTGTAGCCAAAGCTACCTGAAATACTCATGCCACACTCTATCTTTTGCAATATTGAAACACCTCTTTTGTTTTATTTTTTATATGTTTGTGCAACTGCAAGAAGACTCTGTCTGTGTCTCTGTATTTAAGTAAAGTATGTTCATATTCATGAGTGAAGTTTGCTTTAGTTCAGGTTGAGTGTTTTGAAAGAACAATTGCTTGGAGCTTATATGAAAACTTCACTGAAATCCAGGGGGACTTCTCCTTGGCTTCAGTGAATTTGAGCAGTGGTGAGTAATTTCAGCAACAAATATGTTACATATTTCTCTCTAACTCTGCAAACACTTAGTATTCGTGCAGATTTGCTCAGATGTGCAATTCTTAGATTCATCCTGTGTGCAAAATTTATATAGGTGCTTGAGTCCTTCCAGTGTCATTGTGGTAGACTGAAGTTAAACTATCTGGCACATTTGCATGCAGTTCCTTGCCTTTTATCTTGATTTCTTAGTATTTACTTGTAATCTGATAACTAATTCATTAAATATTTAAATATATGCTTTCATCTTTTCCAAATCTTATTTTTTAGGAACTGAATCAGATCCTTATGGAGACACCACCAGTTTGGAAAGGATCATCCAAACTTTTCCGTAATCTTAATGAAAAAGGCAAGGGATAAATATTTGTTTCCATGAATTATTACTTGTAATAATTTAGCATCACTAAAGTAATATTGTACTTTAATCTGAGCCACATCTTAAAAAAGATTAAAGATGTTTGGTTTCCATTTTACAGAATGTTAAAGTTACCACTGTTTCAGTCATACCTTCTTGCAGCTAGGCTCTTTAAATTAATTGATATCTCAGAGCATGTTAAGCTAATGGTTGTTTCAAGTTCAGTCTGTTGTAATGGCTTTAAAAATATTTTTTAAAAATTATGCCTTCATTGAGTAAGAATTTTTGTATATTTCGAACGATGGTTATGAAAATGTGCATATAAAGACAACTCTAAAAGCCCAAGTCTATAAGCGTAACATGAGGCCAAGTTTTCAGTTAATATAGGATATGTACTTAGGAGCACCTAGTAAAGTCAAGAACTGTATTCAAATCGTACATATCAGAAGAGACCACTATTAATTTTTTCTATAGTAAATGTTCTCATACTGTTAGCGTTGTCATGAATTATTGGTGAGGTTTTCAGAAAGAAAATAGACTATATCATATTAGCTTCTAAGAATCTATCCAGCTTCTGTTTAATGAGCCATTCTCCACTGACTGTAGTTATTTATTTGCATATTTAATGTATTCCTCCTCTAAAAAAACAAAAAAACCCACCCAATATTTTAGGCAAATAACTCATTGACAGGTTGAATGTAGTCACATGCATACAGGTATGAATATGTGTGTGCACATGTACAAAAATTCTTCTTACACATAGTTTTAATATTTTCAAGTTTAGGATGAAGATTAAACTAACATGGAATAACTTATTTTGTCTTCAGGTGTGATATCTTACACAGAATATTTATTCCTCTTATGTATTTTAACAAGTAAGTATTTTTGGAGATGTAAACCCCAAAATTTTGTTACTAATTTCTGAGCTCTCAATGTATTGATGTACATTACAATGCTCTTCCCCCTGCTGCCTTCTCCCGCATACCCCATGGAAAAAAATTTATCATGCATCTCTGTGTCCACTTGAACCTTTTCTGTCCTACTGGAATCATGCATTGTGTTTTATTGATGTGGTTTGTTGTCTGGAATACCTTTCACTGACTGTTGAGAAAGTTGAGACATACACTTCAGCTAAACCCCAGTTAAGAGTTTAATTGGAATTCCTACAAAATTTCTGTCTGGATTTACTGAATTTTATAAAGGACATTTAAATATAGGGACTAGAGAAAGTAGCATTATTACTTGTTTGTTTCACCTGTTTTGTTTTCACCTGCATGACGGGTGACAACAATGGGATGGTAAAACAGAAAATCCGTCAAAATAATATAAATGTTTATTTATGTTAGAAAACACGAAATTGAATAATTCTTCTACCACTCAAAAAACAAGCTGAAGAACTTATAGCTAAGAGTTAATTAAGCCTGACACAGACTTTTTTTTATATTTTAAAAGGGTTTTTTGGCATTAGTGAAGTGTTTTATTTGTCTTTCCTTTGTACATAATTAAAAAATTTCTATTGGATTCCTTAGAGTGCTTTTTTGGATGTGATTTGGATTACTATTGTGGAGTATAAAATTGACCCTTGAACCCTTACAATCTCTTAACTTCTGGATTGATATTCTTCCATCATTTCTTCGTTTTCTGGACAACTTGTGACCATAATTCATCCATATTGCAAATCATTGAGTATCACCACAATGTTGCCTAAAGGCCTTGTCTACAGTTACCTTCTAAGTCCTAATGTTTCAGAAATAGTTTAAAATCCAAACCTGATTTCAAATTTAAATGACCCTAAGCATAAAAAAAAAAAAAAGAAAAAAAAGAAAATTCTGGGTATCTTTAGCCACATGGTTTGTTTTGACCAAAGTTACATCCTGTACCCTTTTTTTGTAGAACGTTTTAAAATGTCTTCTAGAAAACTATGTTTTCATAGAAAATTTATTTTCTACAAATGCATGTTTTGTAACATAAAATGGACTCTGGTTATGAACTCATGCTCTTGATTCCCCAACTAGCCATTACTGTGAGATATTTTGCTTGGACATTTTATGTTCTCTTTCTACTATTTCCCCTAACCTATAAATCTGTAAGCATGCTTTCTGTTTTCATAAGATGTTATGATTTTTATTTGGTACATACACAAATGTACTAATTTTAATTAGCTGAGGAAATGGCTTTTATAAACAGACGCCAGATTATTTCTTAGTGTTTTATATTTTCATTTTTTCAAAGTAAATAAATAATTGAATGTAATATTTTTGGCAGAGCCTCATGCAGGTTTTAGAATCGCTTTCAACATGTTTGATACTGATGGCAATGAGATGGTGGACAAAAAGGAATTTTTAGTGGTACGTATATTTTCAGTCTTTGAATATTTGATGTAAACTTTAAATTCATTTTCTTGTCTGGATTGAGACTCATGATGATGTCAATCATGAGAACATGACCTAGTCTTCCTTGAAAGTAGTTGTTTATTTGCATTATTTAATGTAAATAGTAAAAGTAATGTAAATAATAGCTTCTTGTTGCAGTGCATGGGTATTTTGTATATAATAATTTTTGAAACTTAAGTCATTCTGGCTGTAATCCCACGTGTCTTGAAAATGTTAGCTGTCATAATGTGACACTATGACCTGCTTTGGACAAGACCTGTAATGAAATAAAATGTATTGTATATATATAGTTCAGCCCATGAAATCCATATGCTGAAGCAATTTGATAAGCTGGGCTTCAGTAATTTCTTTCTAAGGAGAATATTCCTGGTAGCAAAAATTATGTTAGGCTGAATAATTTTCATGTACTTTGGACTAGTCAGCAGGACATCTAGAACTTGGCAGTAGTTTTGTTGCATCTATGATTTTCTTACGTTACAAATCTTTTTCAAGCAAGAGCTTTACTCAATTTATTGCTTGAAAAAAGCAGTTTGGTAAATTCTTTTCCCCTGAACTTCCCTCAATTATTCTTTTCAAGGAAATGATATGCAATCAAGCAAGTGAGATCCAAGATCTGGGGACTTATTTCTTGGTAGCATAACTTAAGCTGAAAAAGATTTATTTATTTTGGAACCTGTCACCACTAGCAAATGGTGGCATGCTGATAATTTCTTGGATTCTAATATTAAATGTACACATCCTTGTATTTGCTAATTCTTAATAACCGTCTCCTCTGGTTGGCGGAAGCAGCTGGCAAATGTTGTATTAATTGGCCAAAGGAAAAATAGGAGAAGAGAGAAAAAAATCTCTCATAATTCCATAAAACAGAATGTGGTGAAATAGACTGACTTCTTTTTAAAAAAAAAAAAATAGCCTTCCATTACAACAGTTAAGTAGGAGGATGTTGAAGCAGGAGTCCTTGTCTTTAAGAAACTGATGCTGAAAATATAATCAAATAAGTATATAAGGCAGGAAGCAAGGATAACATTTAACTATGGATATTGCATCTTTCTTTCTAACTCTGCTTTTATATTCCTCTTTACATCCGGTTTTTGGTGGTTTTTTGTTCTCTGTCTTAGTCTCTGATTAAAAATTTTAACTTCTTCTTTTCCTGTTATCAGACATCCTGTATAGAAGAAGGAAAGGAGAATTTTCAGACATTAGATATGCCGTTCTTCACCTATTGTTGTATTTAACAGATTTGTATAGATTGAGCCTGGCCCTAACTCTTCTTGATTACCACGACAGCGATCCTTTTAAAATTAGGTCAAACCCCATATGTCAGAATGTTAGGTCTGACATGAGAAAGACTAAAATTGATAGATAGGTAGATAGATAATATCTGTGTAGATAAAAGTAAATATGAAAATAAAGGTTGATTCAGTGCAGCTGCAGCTGTGATAGAACTGGCCCCAGAATATACAGTTGGCATCTGTACTTCCCTTGCTTGTGTATGCATCATCTCCTGTGTGACTGGAAGCAGGAGACTTGTTTGTTTGTTTTGCCATTTATACTATATCCAGCATTTGCAAAACACTTATTCATTGATTACAGTCAGCTATGATAAAATTGGAAGTATAGCTAATACTATTCAGTTTTGCAAGTAAAGAGACTTTGAAGATATTGGTGCGGGGATCACGTGTTATGTGATTCTTTAAGAGAAGGGTACGTGTAGTGAAGTGTTGAAAAATACTTAATTTTTCTGATAACAGCTTTAGTGTTTTTGTAAATTAATTCCATGGTGTTTGGGCTTTCTTCTTCACTTCTGTTATAGGGGTGAGGTCAGGGAACAGAAGGATTGTCTTCCCTTGTTAAGGGAGATCTTGGTTTTGCTGCTTTCAGCAGATCTCATTATCCTATTTCAAACAATGTTCCTATGAAAGTACTCCTGAATCCTTTTTCCATTCACTTTTCTACTCCCTGGTATCCTATAGCACTCCTGCTGAACAAAAGATCCATTTCCAGAAGTTTAGAAATTGCTTTAATGATGAATGCAATAGAATCCTACTCCCTTTGCCTCTGTGGCAGGGGAAATACATCCAAGGATGCATTGTTTTTACCAGTCTTTTCTGATTTTTCAATTTGTGCCACTCTCCTACCTAATGGCTTGTCGCTTTCCTTTTCACAAGGTATTTTCTTTCTACTTCTCTCTTCATTTCCCTTTCTTCTTTTCGAAGTTCTGAATAGCAAACTACATAACACACAAGGCCATCCAGCTTAGTGTTTTATCGTGACTCTTTCCTTGTCAGTATAGGTTATGGCAATTTATGCCTGTAGGTTTTAAAAGAATAGAAAAATTATTCCAAGATTTGTAAATTGATCCCATACTCAAAAATTGATAGAGTGACACACACTATTCTGGTCTGTATTTGCCTTGCAGGCAATTTCAGAACACAGTAGTCAGGTTTGGAAATTCATAAAATGTTATTTATAAATGTGTTTACTATTTAATTGCCACAGACTGTATTCATTTTTTTCAGTGTTGTTATGCCTCTACTGTAGAGTTTGCTGATCCTTTTATCTTAGCCATCTGCCTTCCATTGAATACGGTATTCTGAAAATAAATTTGGAAAATCTGCATGCAAAATTTATCACACGCACACACTTTTCCTTTTGTGTGTCATTATAGCATCAGATTCTTATCAGGCTTCTTGTAGGTAAAACAGCATCTTTTAAATAACTGCAACAATTGTGTCTGTGTGCTGCGATGTTTGATTCTGAAAATACCATATTCTGGATAGGACAAATTTGTGATCCGCAGTGTTTATTCTTTTTCCAGTGCACTTAGAGATTAGCAAATGCTTCAAGTGGGAGTGTAATATTTTCACATGCAGTTTTTGAAAAACTGAAGTTCACCGCTAGACATACAGATGGCATCATAGTTAATACTGCCCTCTCTTGCTGTGGCACTTTTTTCTGATGGTTTGAGATTATTAATAAGTATTACCATAAATAAAAATATCTAAATAAAACAGATACTTACAAAGAAAGACAAGTACAGACCTGTTCTTACTGTGAAGACTGTATAATTTCCAAAAAAAAAATATGCTTAAGAATCTTCTATGTTTTAAATCTTGTATTTGAGGTTTTCTCAGAAGTCATGTTTAAAGCTCTTAATGCAGAGAAAGTTGTGAAAGGGGTATTTTACAAGATCTGAAGATATTCTTTGAACAGACTTGAAAAAAAGGGTACTTGATAAATTACTCTTGAATAGTAGTTTGTTGCTGCTGAAGGGGAATGTTTCACCCCCTTCCAGGTGTTTCCACCCCTCCCTTGTGCCAGCAGAAGTAAAAACCGATGGCTGGAAACTAACAATATGAAAAGATTGATCCAGCTGACTGCATAGCCACACAGATACTAATTAGTACTCGACAAGAAAGGATGTGCCTAGAGGGGATAAAAAAGGCTGGAACTCCCCCTTTTTGTAGAGGCTGGATTGGCTAAAATGTAAGGCTAAATAGGATGTTCATAGTATTGTGCTCCCAAACAGAATTACTAGCCTTTCTGAGTAATGCTTAAGGGCACAGAAGGAACATGAAGGCATGAACATGAAGAGTAAAGCATCATTGAACACTGATATTTTAGTAAAGAGTTACATTTTAAAACTGTTTGCACTGTTCTTCACAGTGAGTGGTTGTTATGCATGTGAAATAGCCTGAAAACTAAATAAGGACAAAATTGGGTATTTTTTAGCTACAAGAGATTTTCAGGAAAAAAAATGAGAAGAGAGAAAGAAAAGGAGATGAAGAAAAACGTGCAATGCTGGTAAGTAAAATTAGAATAATTGCAGTTGGTAGTTGGTTTGTTTTCTTCACTGTAAGACAAAATCGTGTATCTATTATATTTCACTAATCACTTTCATTTTTTTAAGCAGTGAATTCATATCATTGAAAGAATATTCATAGCTTTATATGTATTAAAAAAGCAACATTTAGCCTAAACTGCAGTTATTGAAAAGATTTATAGAATCATAGGATGGTTTGGGTTGAAAATGACCTTAAAGATCATCCAGTTCCAAGCCTCCTGCCATGGGCAGGGACTTGTCCCACTAGACCAGGCTGCCCTCCAAACTGGCCTTGAACACCTCCAGGGAGGGGACATTCACAACTTCCCTGGGCGACCTGTGCCAGTTCATCACCACCCTCATTGTGCAGAATTGCTTCCTAATGTCTATTCTAAATCTTCCTCCTTCCAATTTAAATTGAAAAATTAAAAATATTTAACTGGTCTACAGAAAAGAAAAAGAAGTATTTAAATACTGTATTGCATATTTTGACAGTACTGGAATCTGTAAATCTAGGAAGAAGCTATTACTAATGACCCAGTGTTATCATCGGGAAGAGTGAGGGATCTCAGTGTCAAGACCAGGCTATACTACAGCTCTCATGACTAACTGAAGCTGTTCATGTATACGTATTGATCCTGGTACTTGTAACTAACATAGTTTAAAAAGAGCTGATGAAATGTTACAAGTGAACTTAGATTTTGTATTCAATTGTTTTTTTACTTTATTAAATACTGCTTATGACCAATGCAAAGTGTTTATAGTTGTTTATATTCTCTGAATAGATTTTTGTGGAATATTGAATACTCATTCTCATATGTCAAATTTGCATTCCATAGGTGCATAACAAAGGTAAGTCAGAAATAGACAAGTCTGTGGTGATTTGTCTGGACAATGGCAGCAGCAGCAGCAGGAACTTGTTTACTGTCGGACAAATAAAAATCAAGGACACGTTTTTGTCAAGCCCACAGCAGAAAAGAAAAATATTAATTTGCATATTTGTGGCAAAAATTCTTTATTTTAAGGAACATTTTGAGACATATGCAAAGCTTTTCACAGTGTCCACTATCCTTTTGGGACCGTAAATGCTTGAGCCCAGATATTTGTCTCTGAAAAATAGGAAGTTTGAATTTCTAGAACTGATGCTATTTAAACCTTCCCTGAGCATAAAAAGGGATATTTTCTTCCCACTCAGAGACAGCTATCCTCCTCAGCTTTTCAAAACTGTGGGTCAATTGTTGAATTTTTCACACACTGCTTAGTCTGAACAAAGGAAATTTAGACACAAAGGAAGAGCTTTTGGGAAGAGTTAACATTACAAAATGGAATACTTCTTCTGAGAGTAATCTGCAACTCTGTATTTCTCCTTTGAAAATTTGAAGTGTGAGAATGTAGATAAATGATTTTTAATTCACTCTTATTTTAAAGCCAAACAAAAAAATCTAATATATAAAAGAAATATTTGCTTGTCTTAACCTATTCTGTTGTCTTTTTTTTTTCTTCTTCTTTTGGCTTCATTCTGACATGTGATACTTGGCCCATTTTTGCTGTATGTCAGCGTCTTCAACTTTATGGATATCATACTTCTACTAACAATGTATGTACTCTAATTATTTTCAATTTATGCAGTCTTCACCAGTGAGGTAAAATAATACGCTGTAAAACAATTACTGTATTTATTTTTTTCATCAAGTAAATTACTTCTGCTAATCAGTAAAAGATCTTCACTTGCATAAAAGGTTATGCATGCTTGTTACATGAGTTCTGAAACAGGCAAGCCCTACTAGGAGGAAGGGTTGCTCTCTCTATGTAAAATGAAGGAAACAGTATTTCTAATGGAAAGGACAAAATATATCTTAAGAAATTGTAGATGTTTAAAAAAATTAGCTTATGTAAATTAAGTCATTTTGCTTGAGTAATTTGGTGCAGGTCTATCTTGTCTTCTTGTGAAGTAATGAGTCATACTAATCCCCCCCGGCAAAAAGAAACCACAAGCCAGCTTTTACATATTCATTGTTCATAGGTAGAACGAATAAATAAGAACTTCCAATGCTGAACTAGAATAGGATTTTACAGAAGGCAGTCCCTGTATTGTGTAGGGGACTTATTTTCAAACATTTTTGAGGAGTAGGAGAATCAGGAGGAGAGAGATCTGGGTTTTTTAATGTCTTCATCATGACCTAATTATTTTTTTGATCACAATAGAAGTAAAAATGTTGTAAAAAAAGATTGATTTGACAGTAAAGTAGGAAAATTAAACTTGTTTTGATGTGACTATTGTGATATTCAAAGCAAAGGGAGGGAACCTACAAGACTGGTGAAATTTCAGTTTTAAAGTCTGTTTCTGTATATAAGAATGCACAAATTTATTTCCTGTGAAGTTAACACATGCACTTTGAGCCATATGCAGGAAGGAGGTCTGTTGAATGAAAAGGTGCAACGGCATGATACAGGTGTTGCTGTGTAAGAATAATGTAATAGGAAATGTGAGGCCTTATGACTCAATGGATTTTAGATCATGCTTTACTGCAGTGAAAGGTGCTGTACAATGGTTGCCATATTCCTGTGCTGCCTCCTGTTTTGAACTGAAACCAAACTAGTTAGTCTTTCCTAATCATATAATAATTTTCAGCTTTAGTAAAAAATCTTCCAGCCACATCCAGAATCTTTATCAAGATGATGCTCAAGTGTGCATCATCCTTTTCTGCCCTACTACCACCTGAATGGAGATCTCCATGCAAAATAGACTCAGATGTGTAGGAATCTGCAGTATCTGCCAACCTCCCCCTGCTCAGAAAATTGATATTTGGGGTTTCCTTTTCTCCTACTGAAACAAGAAGTGTAGCAGCCTTTTCAGTTTCCCTTGATGCTAGGTTAATGGTTGGACTTGATGATCATAAAGATCTTTTAGAACCTGAATGATTCTGTGATGCCCTGGAGAGTGAAAGATGCTGAAGACCAAGGAGGTGCAGCTGTAAAATCGTGGAATCATAGAATCTTCAGGGTTGGAAAAGACCTCTAAGATCATCAAGTCCAACAGCTGAATGTCTGGGATAGTCCAAAGTGTTGTGTTGTGCCCTTCTCCTCACTTCATCCTTCAAAACAGTTCTAATTTTTTGAGAAATGTTCAGGTCTACAAGCCATAGGGTGTGTACAGCGATGTTTCAAATGGGTTAAATATTTTTTCCTTTTCATTTGCTATGTTAATTCTTTCAAGTCGTGTTCTGGTGCATACTGCAGTTGTGTGTTAAAACTACTTCCGCATGTGTTGCATGAGTGCCAAATGCCAGCCGGAACATGATAATTATGAAATGCATGTAAGGAAAATAAAATGTGCATGCCCCAAAGTACTAATTCCATTGGCTAAAGTAAATCTCTAATAAAAGATTAAGTTCAGTGAATATTTCAAAAATAAATAACTACAGAATTGTAGGCATAGAAGAGTGAGGTGTTGGTCATTCACGTGACCCAGTAAACATCAAAGGCATAAATAAATGTAAGAGAAAAACTGCTAAGGCCCTAATTCTGTACTTACTGAAGTAAAGTAGTCTGAGTTTAGCAATTTAGGACTGAATGTAGTTATCTATGAGAATACTGTGACCGCAACACAGGAACTTCTACTCCATAATAACAGAAAGATTAAACAGAATTTTTCATAACAAACCTTCTACTCTGTACAGTATACTTTATGATCACACTGTGGTTTTACACATTGCACAGCAGTCACATCAGTGCAAGTCTTCTAATACGAGAGCAGTACGTGCCCAGTCAAATGAAAAAAGTTTTCACTTGTAGTTAGAAGATTAAACTCATTCTGTCTCGATGGATGCGAGTGTGGAGCTGCAAAAGTAGGAGACCTAGTTTAGATTAACTTTTGAAGAGAAAGGGGAAAATTCAGTTGAATAACTCTAACCATGATCAAATAGCCTTCTGCTGCCTTCAGGATCAACTATCCTAGATTTTTTTTGGGGGGAAAAAAAAATGAATTGCATAGATCTTCCAAGACTAATTACAAGACAAAAGAAGGCCTGTTTCTATAGGGAAAGATTTTTTTTAGGCTTCCAAAAATAAAACATTACAGTGTAGAAATGTAAATGTGTTTTCTTGATAAGTGTGTTACAGTTGAAGATGGACTTACTAGGCTTATTTTTTACATTTATTTATTGGTGCAAGGATGTCATCTGGCTTATTGGATGAAATTTTTTATAACTAGCGTATGGTGGTATTTATATTTTGACCAATGAAAACACAAATGTCTTAAATATGTAAGCTAATCTTTTTTGACAAAAGAGAAGCATAATACTGAGTTTAGGTGGATATTTTCATATGTACCTCAAAAAATATTTTCACTTTACGATTTCTCTGTTTTATTTGGGAAATTGGCACATGGTGATACTTTTGACATAGCCAAGTTATGTGTAATAAGTAAATAGCTGTAATAAACCAGTGTTTCTTTAATTTACAAAATGTCATGTAGCTGGGTAGAAATTTCTCTGTGTAGAAGCAAAAGAATCAAGCCATGCTTTTGAAGATCAGCTGAAAAAAAATTTAAAGTCTGTAAGGGATTGTTTTATTGTTCTTTGGTTTTCAAACAATTGTGCTTCTTGAAACTTCTGCAGGTCCTTAAAGCAGAAGGAGAGGACCTTGTACCCAGAAGCTATTGGGATACTTTGAGACGTAGCACAAGCCAAGCACTCTTTTCAGACCTTGCGGAGGTATAAGACAACCTCTGTCTCTGGTCCATAAACAGACTGCTGTTTTGTTTATTTCTGTTCTGATTATTTTCCTGTTTTATGCCCTCAGTTTCTTGTCTTCCTTTTAATTACTTCTGAGAGCTTCCAGTTTGGTTCCATGCACTGTTCAAAGTTGTTCTTTCCAAGTACAAGCGAATTTACCTTTTGAAAGTGTTAGAAGGTTGAGTCCTCTTCAATCTTTACTGTAAGAAGCATTTTCTAACACTAATAGTTACAGTATTTCACAGTTAGAGAAGGAATTTGGGAAACCTTTGTTATTTAGGCTTGGTCCAGTGATGTGACAACTTTAATGAGAGTTGCAGTCCTTTAAGCTTTAAATTCTTAATGTGGTTTTTGTTTACATTATCAGAGCTTAGCTTCACAAAAACAGGATCACATAGAGATTATTTTAATTATTGGATTAAACCAGTAATGTTTTAAGGTAATCAAAACCTTAGTCAATCTTTTTTAGTATTGCACAGTCATTATGGAAGACTACCAGTACCACTGAGTTGTCAACCTCATTTCCATAGTTCTTTAAATTCTAATAAGATTCTTGTTTCATCATCTGCTTTCAGGTAATTTAGTAAGACATTTGTTTATACTGATCATTTAGGAGGGTCAGCAAACTAGATCATTTAGGCTTTTCTGTGCCCCATACAGTAAGGGTGATTAAAGAACGTGCATTAAAGCACATACAGCAACTCCCCACTGATTCTCTGGTCTTAAGTAGCATGCTTCATAAGCAGAATCATAATGAGAAAAGAACACAGAACTGAAATGGGCCTCCAGGGTAAAACCATCTTCTTTGATTCGTAAGCAATTCACATTCCATATTAGAAATAGTGTTTTGTCCCTGCTGTCTCTCTGCAGAAGCTATTGGATAACCTTAGGTCTTGGATGGGCTTTTTCTAATTTCCAGGCTAAATTTACTTATAGTTCCTTTATACCAGTCTATTGTCCCTTAATTTTCATTGAGCTTTTTCTTCCTTAGTGTTAATCTTACTTGTGGTTGTGTTTATTAACTCAGTCATAGCCCTCAGCTTTAATTATCATAGGCTAAACAAAACAAGGTCTTTGATTTTTCTCTTAATGTAGAACCTCCACTTTCTAGCTATCAGGTAGGTTTTCTCTGTACCCCTCTCAGCCTGACTTCATTTTTCTTTGAAAAAAAAAACCAAATGTAGTGTTACAGAACTAAGTTCCATAACGTTATTTATTGCAGTGTTCATAGTAGTAATACATTCATAGCAATCTTGTAATGAAGTAGTATACCCAGCCTTTATTCCCTTTTTTATAAATTGGTGATTTTCTGAGCTAATATTCCAGTTACTAGTCCTTAGTTACTCCACCAAATTTTAAAGCCCAGAACACCAGTTTCTTGTCTAATCAGCTAAGGGAGTCATAGAGGGAAGAGAGAGTTGCAGTTTTCACTGACTAAGGAGCTTGAGGCACTGAGTTTTCTGAATCAACTGTCATCTTAATCTGTGGTTAGCTGGCACGAATTCAGTCCCAAGTATAGATGAACTTAATTCTGGTAATCTCTACATACCTTTAATTTGATGAGATAGGGTGTTTATTTTTTACATCAAATGCCTCGAACTGGTATCTGCTACTACAGTGTAATTGAAGCTTCACAGTAGCTGCACTAAAAATTCATTTAAATTGTAAAATGTATAAAAAGTCTCTCTGCTCACGTGTAAATCATGTCCTGCATTTGCTCCATTGACAATTTCCCACTTCTCACTGTAATCATCTTTTATCTTGCTTGGGTTAAGTTTGAGCCAGCTGGCTTTTATCCATATTCTTATCTCTCCCAGGTACTCTCACATCTGAATAATTTTATAGCCGCCTGTACTAAGGAAGTGGCATAGAGCTAGGTGACACTGGAATCTGTGTTGCAGTTTCTTAGCCTTTTAAGAAGGCCTTGTGTAAGTTGAAAAGGAGCGTGAATAAGATTTGTTGTTGTGGGAATCAACTTACAAGGTCTCTTAGGCAGGGAAGAGGAAGTTGTTAGTCACATCCAGTTTCTTTCTAGGATATTTTATAGTTCTGTTTCTGCTAATGCTAATTTAGCAACCACACCATCCTGTTTGAATATGCCACTTATCACTGAATTCAGTTTGGGGGTTTATTCTTATACTACTAAATGAAATCAGTAGATTAATTATCACTATTTAAAAATCAAGGACTTGCAGTAAGAAAGCTTTTATTAATGCAAGACGTAATATGGATACTTCAGTGTCAAAATATGACAAAAAAGGAGCAGTTTACTGCTTATTAGGTTAAGAAATTGAGAGGAAAAAGATGTTATTTGAGAGGAAAAAATGTCATGAAACATTTGTCTTTCCTGTTTGTCTCTTTACCCATACTTGTGTTACAGTTAGCATAAAGGTAAAAAGAAACAAGGTGGGGGTTTATTCTTATTTAAATGACTGCAAAATATATGAGATGAAAATAGAGACTCATATTTGTATACATGGAAACAGGTGTGGTCATTTACTTTGCACTGACCTAAAGCACAGTTTTATTATGATCAGGAAAGAATAGTTTTAAATTATTAAGGCTTTTGTTTTTACCCTTACACCTTAGGAGAGAGTTTATTTAGTGCTGTCAATGCAGAAGAGCAGGGGAATAGTTTTCAGTTGCCTGCAATTCTTCAGAGAAGCATACTGAGTTGAGTTTCTGGGGTTAGGTTTTTGTTCGGGGTTTTATATTTAGCGAGGCTGACCAAATGGGAATTGTGAAAAGACTTACAGGTTGTATTTTTTTTTTCAGATGGTTCTTTAGATATGGGTGAATGCAACCTAAGTCTAAGGGTTTGAAATGTTTTTGCAAGATGAAAGGCTGTAGTTTAATTTGATATCTTTTCAGTGTACTTGAGGGAAATAGTTTAAATGTACTTAGGGATTTCATTATTTGAAAGACAAGGAATCAGGGTATCTGAATTTCAGTATATCGTGTCCTGTAGTGGAGGGTAACAATATTAAAAGATGAATAGTGATTACTTTTCCGAATTAGTTTGTTCACTTGAAGAGCAGAGCTGTCTTAATTGAAGTATATGAAATATCTCTCTACCTATATATACACTACGTTATCTTATTTTTCCCTGAAGAAGAATATGAGAATAACTAGGAAGCTAGAATACATGAGATACAATCTTGAGAATCCTAAATGGATTATGCTAAAGTACAGAAAAATCTCTTCTTTCTTTAGTTCTCGGGTGTTGACAGCAAAGGATTTGTGTCGTTACTGACTCATGTTTTGCCTTGTTTATACATAAATACTCTTAATGCTTAATACTTTCACATTTTTTAAAAATCAGTATGTTGTTTTGGTATTAATATAGTATAATTCTGAGAATGTCAATATGAAACAGTTTTTCATGGTACGTGGTGTTGAACTACTACATACCATTCAAAATTTCTTCCTAATTTCTTCATTCAGAGTTTCTCCGTCTGTTATAAATATATAACCTCTTCAGTTATGAAATAAAGTCAGACTTAAAGGACTCTGAGTGCAGCTTGCAGGTTTGTATATGCAGATGTTTATACATCTGTATAAACAGTTTTCTGTTCTTACAGTAAAATCCCATAGGTTTATAATCTGTCATTATGGTGTTTAATCACTATTATTGCATCGTCCAAATACTTTCTCTACTTTGTTTTCTGTTTTGTACTTTAACAGTAGAGTCAGCAGACACACTTCCACAAAAATGCAGTGGTGTTGATGGGTGGTAGCTTGTGTTGGAAGAGCAGACTACTGGCTCCCACTTTTTGCTTTTCATAAGATCTTGTCTTGGTAAGAAAGATGAGAGCTTAGACAGAAGGTTATCCCTGGGTAGATGTAGCAAGGAGACCAAATATATTACTTTTTGAATTTCCAATGTTGACAGACACAGGTTAATGCTAGGACATTGCCATGGTGGAAGACTGTTGCTTATTTAAGAGCCTTAGCTCTTCAGTGTATCAAGAGTTTCTTTGTAGAAGAGGAAAAATCAATGCACATACACAACAGTTAAGGGTAATGAATATGTAGTAGAAAGGTGGAATATTGCACAATCGTTACGCACTCATGATAGTCACTTCTGTCTTACATGCATGTCTTCCTATTTACATCTCTTACCGTTACAAGTAGTCAAAATTAGTTTGGTTTACTATTCTGCTTCTGTGCCTTCGAAGTTATTATTTAGTAAGGGAAAAGTATTAGTACATATTCAAAGATTGCTGTCTGATGCAGAGACTACGTATTTGGTAGGTGAGGAACATTCTTAAGGGAATGAGTCAAATATTACTTCGTTATTTCAAAATTTCTTACAATTCTGTTGCTTTAAATATATTTGGACAATAAAATTTAAAATACAGCCATCTGCTACTTACAGAAAAGAATCATATTATAAGTGCAGCTGACTGATGTGAGTGGATTTGGAATACAATCCTTTAATATATTGTTTTGAAATATAAAATAAGAGTATACAAAGAAACTTCCTTTAATTTCTTAGTAGTTGCATACTAGAAGAGAAAGGAAATTGTGTGCTGAGTTATTTTTATGGCTTACTAAACTTTTTTTTTTTTTTTAAGATTTTCTGGTTTTATTTTTCATGCTTTTTCCCCTCCTCATTGCAGCTTCCATTATATTATATTGTTGTTTCTACTAAATGCAATCAACAGCCTAATGCTATTTTGTTTGAAGATTGTATGACTAAATTAATTTAATGGATTTTAATACTAAAGTCTTTTTTTAGAACTGTGAACATAAAACACAAACTCTTTTAATAGAAAGTCTGTTGTGATGATAGGCATTTTCAGATCATACATCTGTAACTGATCCAATCTTATCACTTATTTATTTTAATGTTTAAGCGTGCTGATGATATTTCAAGTTCACTGTCAGATACTACACTGCTTGTACACTTTTTTGGCAAGAAAGGAAAAGCTGAACTGAACTTTGAAGATTTTTATAGGTAAGTCTCAGTTTTACTAATTCCCTGTAAAAAATACTTTCATGCTTGTTCTAATTAATATATATTATATTACTATACACATAGTTTATGAAGACATATACATAATGTTCCCCTTGTGTGTGTTATATATACAAAGAGCAAAATACAGTAAGTGATCCAACAACAGAAAGTCCTGTACTAATGCTGCTATTGTTTGCAAATTTTTTTATCACTTGTGTGTGTGGTTGGTTTGAGGTGAGAGATTATACTCCAACCCTGTCCTTATTGGTATGTAGGAATTCTTTTCTTGGCTCCTTTTAATTCTTCTTCCTGTTTGTCAGTGTTTAAAAAAAACTTTTGTGCATCTCTGGTCTTAGAGACATATTTAAATGTAAAATGTTCTGGAAGATACCATGTAGGCAACTTAAAACAACCTGTTTCTAGGAACAAGTGAAAACACAGTGGAAACTATTGGCTTAATTATTAGGCTATTAAAAATACAATTTAAAAACATAGGGAGCATGCCTTAAAAATAGAACCATAAAACTGTATATTTCTATGTGATTGAAAGAGATAGTGTTTTGTTACTGTTTCCTCAGTAAATACTCCCAATACCTATTGTCTTTATAGTTGTCATTTAACTGTGTGTTCTAATCAATCAGGTATTTCCAAACTATTTTGCCTTATAATGATGTGTGCCTTGAAAATTATTCAGTATTTCACATAATATAAAAACTTTTGTCATCAAGTGAAATCATTATGTAAGTTCAAAACAAGAAACAGAAAAGAAAGTACTTTTCAAAAGCTGAAATATTTGTCGTTGACCTAAGATGCTAAAGATGTCAAAACCTAACAGACATATTCTTGAAAGAGGGATCCATCCAATTTTATTCAGCACTACTTTACCAGCTCAAAATATCTTTAAACTATGGATGGATGAGGGACATACTATTGTATGTTTACCTCGCATTTACGCTTTTGCTTAGACATCCTTTTCATTTGAGATCATCATAGTTATTAGAAGTCAAGTTATTTGGAGAAAGGAGTGTGGCAGGCTATATGTACAGGATGGGAACTCTTGGGAACCTGTAACAGGCAAGTGTTACACCTTGTCATTGACAGTCAGGTGTACGTGAACTCCCAGTGCAGTATTGTGACCAGCGAGCTAATTTCATCTTTCTTTGTATAAGTAGGACATCAAACGGAATCAGAGGAGTTTTATTTCATTTTTATATGTGTCTGCTTTTATACTTATCCAGTTTTGGTGTCCAGAATACACTAACTATGTCGTTAAGTTGGGAAAAGTGTATAGAAATACCACAAGAATAGTGAAGTATTAAAACAAAAAAAATCTAGATTGAAAGGCTGCAAGAGCTTATCATACTTGGCTTGTTTAAAAGAGAAAGGTAAGGTTTAATTGTAACCTGTAGGTAACTATATGTGGAATAAATTTGGGGAATTCATTTAGTACCATGATGGAATTTTCAATCTAGCATGCAAAGTAAATCAGAAATGAAAGTTTCAAGTTATTTTGATCCTTACTAAAACAATTAATCTTTGAGTAATTTTGATCCTTACTAAAACAATTAATCTTTGAGTCAAGATTGTTGTATGGATTAGAAAATACAACAACGTAGATATGGGATTTACCAAATTTACTATCAGTGCTATGAAAAGGGAACTAATTTGTATAATGCTATTTGGCTTTATGTTCTATGAGTCTTTAAAAGACATAAATAGTAGAAATATGAAGTATTACTGTTTCTTCATATTTATGTTTGTGCTTTAGATTTATGGATAACCTACAAACTGAGGTTCTAGAGATAGAATTTCTTTCCTACTCTAATGGGATGAACACCATCAGTGAGGAAGACTTTGCCCATATTCTTTTGAGGTATACAAATGTGGAAAATACATCAAGTTACCTGGAAAACATGCGCTGCACGATTCCTGAAGAAAAGGTAATTGTTTAGCTAGGACAGCAGTAGGCCACAGCATCAGGTCCCAGCATCATCAAGATGAAAACGTAGCCTTGTTGGACTGAATTAGATTCTGTCACTGAATTAATTATTGCCAGGATTTTATTCTGATTATAAGTTGTATATCATATTTTTCAGATCACTTACTGGATAAAAAGTAGAAGTGTAAATAGCAGAGAATTATATTCTGTAGGATTTAGCTAATAGTGTTTTTGAGGTTTAGATAACAAGGCTTTCTGTTAGATGACAAATCAGTTTAAACAGCAAAAGATGCAAGACTCGAACAATTTCGAGCTCTTTCAGTTAAAGCTCTTTTTGCATGGTTCCCAGATTATTTTTGTTGAGGCTGAAATCAAAATTTCCCTATGTATGGAAACCTGAAAGCAGAAAATCACTTTGTGGCTTGTATAACAGTGATGTAAGTATCACTTGGACAACTGAAAAATAATGACTTTTTTGAATGGCAAAGGTGAAGTTGATTAAGTAGGTGTAAGTACAAACACTTTCTTTTAAACACAAAGCAGTATTTTGAAGTCATCTCTATGTGTTCTAATGCCACTGTTCTGATAGCAAGTCTTCCACAGTAGTTTCTTGTCAGTCTCTAGTGGAACCATCAGTCAAGGAAAACTTCCATGTAAAAAGCTGTGTCACTGAGTTACAGATTAGCTTACATTGCATTCTGGGAATATCCTGGCACTTGACCAGTGCCGTGTATCTCTAGGTCATATGTTATACCTCCATTCAGTAAAACAAGGCATTGCCGTTTTCCATAGCTCCATGTCACTGGTGTGGTAAATGTGCTTTCAGTGGAAAAAGTAAATCCCATCTTTTGTGCTGGCCACAGTCTTCTGGGAATGGGACTTTGCCTCATACTGCCATGGAGGTATTGTTTATATGTTTGCCCTTTTTTACATTAGTAATTACATTATAACCTGAAAATTATGAAATGTACTCTCTTTTTATTACAGTGATATACTGCAATACAAATACAAACCAGAGGATTCCATTTAGGAGAAAAATTAGTCTAGCCTGTAAAGTAATAGAGAGTAACAGCTACTCTCACAGTTGGCAACGTTAATCTTTCGTGGCACTGCATGTAGAAGCCCCTAAAGCAACATGGTGATTTGGCATAGTGTAGTCACATTAAAATGTCCAGCTGGCGGGCTGCCTGCTCACAGGATGTTTTCCTTCGTTAGTAACTACATGCCAAGCAGTGATTCATTTAAGCTGACATCTTGAATTACTACAAATGTCAGCTCCTAAAGAAAGTCTATGCATTTTTAACAGCACTGGTGAATTAATATAACAGTTTTCTTTGCTGTAGTAAAATATAATCTGTCCAGATAAATAAAAAAGAGTTTTCTTTTACCTAGAAAATAAACAATTTCCAGTAGAAAACTTCTCGGATATCTACACATAGATAACTTCCTATATAAAAATGCAAGACATATGGCAGATACAAAATGTTATTACAGTTACCAGTTGAACAAAATATGGTCAGTCTTAGGAAAGGAGAGAGACAGTAGAATGCTGCATGCCCAACTCCTTTTGACTTCTGTTTTGACAGCCCTTCTACCGCTTGTGTGTCCTTTGCTGATTTTCCAAACATTTATGGTTGGAGATGATTTCTGCTGAAATCATGGAACTCTTAAATGAAACCAGATATTTTTCTTATTGCCAAAATGCTGTGGAGTATGTACCATTTAGCCATGGCGTGCAGGTGTGGCTCCTTTATCTCCCTACTTAAACTCCATCATCCTGGCAGTAGTTTCACCATTACTGGAAACAGAATCTGCAGAAAGTCTTGTTTGCAGACCATTAGTTCATAGCTTTTCCTGCACAAGGGCTACTTTTCATCTAGACTGATCATCTCCTGTCTAGTTACATGGAAAGAGACAGGATTTTTGCAGTAAACCTGACCTCTTACAATATCTCCCACATTCAGAATCTTGACAGACAAATTGATGCAAATTAAGGATTTTTTAAATCATTGTGAACCTATAAATGTCAGCTCAAGACTTTGGTGGCCATTTTCTGTTTATCACTATTTTGCCATTGTACCTGAGGGTCCCTACTGGGGACTGAAGTTTCATTTCACAGATACGTGACAAAATTATTCCAGTCTCAGTTTTCAGTCTAAACAGAGTGCAAGAACGTGAACTATTAGATGTCAAATGCAACGAAACAAGAAAACAGTATTGGTTAGCTTTCGTAAATGAAACTTCTATGATAAAAATTTAAAGGAGAGTAAGTAGGTGGTTCTGCTAGTATCTACGAGAGTTCCCTCCCGGTTTCAAAGGGTGAAATGGAGAACAAACTGTTTGTTGAGAAAAACAGTTTGTGATGGAGATGGGTCAAGCTCTCCAATTAAATGGATTATATCTTAGCTGGAGCTTAGGTATGATCACTTAAGCAGTGGTTTACATCTCAGGTGGGTGGAGGCCTATTAAAGTATTTTATTTTAACAACGTTATGTTGCTCTCCACATTTACTGCAGTACTTGCTGTCTCATACGGGTTTACATCCAGCTTTTGTCATTTTCGTTTCTGTCACATACCTACTTCATTGTTTTCTGTTTTCCATCATACCGCAATGACTATGTGTATCTTTGAGGAGAGAGGTAGGTCAAGATTTTAGTTAAAGGAGGCCAGCGAGATGAATGTTTGACAAAAAATGCCTCCCATTTTCAGAATGCCTGACAGAACATGGAGAATGAGATACAGGGAATGGTCTTGGCTTAATTCAAAGTCTCTGTTTAAGGTCTCTTTCAAAATTGATTTAGAGATATTTTATTGGGTTTTTTGACTTGTAGCTAAGATGGGAGTAAAGCAGAATGGATATCATAATGAAAGAAGAAATTAAGCTCTTCTAACAACAGCACTTTGAGAGAAACTTTCACAGGAGATATTCTAATTTCTGGTCAAAATGCAAAAGATTTTTTTAAAAGCTGAACTAACCTTGCAATAGTTGATACTTGGAGTATCAGCTGAAGAGACTTGAGTGTCTAAATCTAGATGTGTAAAAAATTGACCTTTAAGTACAGAGCTCAAGTTAGGTCATAACATGTATTTATGAATGTATTCAATGAATTTATGTGAGCGCTCACACTCTCAGATATAGTGGTTTGCAGTACTAAAAATATTCTAATATTCATGCAAACCTAGATTTTTACTTTAAATATTAACTGCTGTATTGTAATAATCTTCGAATTCTTAAAAATTGCCTTAAGCAATGGAACAACATTTTTGGTGAGAATTGCCATCCATTGCAGTGCAAAGAGGAAAGATATCTTGCATTCCTCAGAAGAATCCAATTCTTTACTTGATTGACTTTAAGTACAAATCTTTGGTTTTTTCAGTGAATGTAGTGTCTGTTTTTAAATGAAGTAGACATATGTAACTGCAAGGTTAGTTTATTTAGTTGTCATCACTACTGATTATTCTTATGGTGCTTATTGTTCTTCTGGTTTTTAGGGCATCACATTTGATGAGTTTAGATCATTTTTCCAATTCTTGAACAACCTAGAAGACTTTGCAATTGCAATGCAAATGTATAATTTTGCCAGTCGTTCCATAGGTCAAGGTAAGTATATTTTTTATAAAAATCTGTTGATAAAGATATAGAATTGGTGACAAAAATGTTTTGTAATTCCCTGTTTGTAGTTTTAGTGTCTCAGGTGAAAGACTAAGAAGGCTAAGACTCCAGCTTTGAGAGAAGACTTGATCATGTAAGAGATATGATAAAGCTTTATCATGTAAGTGGTGGATAAGCCGAGGGCAAAATAGTTGGTCACCAAATCCTACATACAGGAGTTCAGAGACACTTGATGACACCAATAAGAGATCAGTGGAATCTGGCTTTCTATGAAGATTGTAGAAGCAAACAGTGTCAGAAGGTTTGAAGAGGGATTAGACAGATTTTTTGAACAAATCAGTAAGTGGATGCTGAAAGAACTGGGTGGGTATGTACTGACTGAAATCCTTAATGCAACAGGTGCTTGGGCTGTGCAAGGTGAAGAATATGTGAAGTGCTCAGACTTGTGTACTCTCCTCAATTATCGTCTTCCCAGATCTAACAGCATAAACCTACCCTATGTGGTCTTACCAAACTAGTACACTGTTTTCTCTGTGCTCTATTTCTTAGGTTCTGTTTTGTGTCAATTAAGTAGATGCCACAAGTATATATGTGATGTAGGTTTAATTATGATTTTCTAATTTTGTTATTACATATAGTATAGTGAATGGACTGTAATCTTTTGTGTGAAATAACTGATAACAGTTAAGCAGTATCACTTCATATCAGTTGAGAAGTACTTGGTTTAGAACTGTTATAGTTTTCACATTTTCTTATTTTTCAAATGTTTGTGAAAACTCGAGTTAAAAGTTTACTTCAATTTCATAATATGTCGTAGGATTAAATTAATGTTTTTTTTTTCTTCTGATGTTCTCTTCATGCAGATGAATTCAAACGTGCTGTGTATGTAGCCACAGGTGTGAAGCTTTCACCACATTTAGTAAACACAGTGTTCAAGATCTTTGATGTTGACAGAGATGACCAGTTGAGTTACAAAGAATTTATCGGCATTATGAAAGACAGACTCAATCGAGGGTTTAGGGTAAGGATTCCATTTTTTGTAATTATCTGAGTTGATTTCACTACGTACCACTACTTACTGTAGCATCTGTAACACCAGTCAGTTGTAAACTAGCGGTGTGTATGTGTAAAGACAGATGTTTTACAGAAATCCTGAACCAGTTTTTAAGACAAATTCCTTCTTATATTCTTGATTTTTTTATTAGAAAGCAATACATAGAGGACATAATGTACCTTTGTAGTACACAAGCCAAACTGGAGATGAGAAATCCTCTGCATCTGGTCATTTCTTCTGTATTGTGTAATTGATAGATCTGCATTAAGACTTTTAACAAAGGTAGCTATTATGTTTGGGTTGTTTCCAGGGAAATGAGTTTGTCTTTCTCAAACTTGGGCAGTTTAAAGGTCAACCATCAGCCTTTCTAAAACGTTATTTAGAATATGAACTGTTGATAATGACTGTTGGAAAGAGTTGAAGCAGAAGATAGTTTTAATTCTCAAATAATGAGTTAGTGAATTTGTGCTGAACATTCCTATACTCTAGTTCAAGGTTGCTTTTTATAATCTAATCCTGTATCTAATATATTAATTAAACAAGCTAGAGAGCAGAAAATTACTTTCAGAAAATTCTCATAGGAAACAAGCTGGTAAATCATGCTTTTGACTTTTAGGTGAATGTACAGGCCTTGCTGCCCTCTTCAGGTTCTGTGTAGTGCAAGAATATTTTATAGTAGCAGAAAAATGTTTAGAGTATCATCTAATAAAAGTCACATTTCTTTCTTCATACGACAGGTATTAACATTTCTAACTAAATGTAAATGGGTCTTCTTACTGACAGCCTAATCCCTTAAATATACATCTTAATCTGTATTACGGTTCCTAAATTCACATTTCAGTATGTCATTTCTGTAATGTAATTTTAATCATTTTCAGTTAACTTCCTAAATATAATCTTAGAATTTCCTGTGAAGTGGTGTTGAGTCTAATAGTTTACTTGTTATTTTTGTAATTCCTTTTATTATGGTGTGGGAATGATGATTGTTTCATAACCGTTTCAAGATGTTCAGCTATATGTTTTAATTGTTTACTAATTGTAATTGTGCAGTGTATGTTAATTTAACCAGAAAACAGTCTGCTTACTAAGTAATTCTTGTAAATGTATTACATGTTTCTATTTCACAAAACACATGACAAAAATCACATATGATCTGTAAGAACTGATATCACTCAGCACTATTCAGCCTTATGCATGTACCTTTCTTTTGCATAGGCCACTATAAAATATTCCAGTGGTCTGTAAAAGAATAGCCACAGGTGTTCAGAAGAATAGCACCGTCTTTCATAAATTATATATCTTAATTTTAATTTGCATAGGACATGGTCATGATTTGGTCATGGAATTCAGTTATATTCAGACATGCCTACATGCAGACTTCTTAGGTTATTCAGAAAAATGCATTTCTTCACTGATCAGTAATATTCCATGACAATCACAGTACCAAACTTAGGAATTACCATTTCTAGCAAGTTTTCACAAGTGCCACACAAACCTGATTTTTCCAAGAGTGGGTCATAGTAAAATCTCTGCAAAAATTGCCTTTCGAGTTTAATAAAACAACTCCTACCCACCTCAGTTTTGGTTTAGAATGAAAAGAAGAAAACACATGAGGATCTTTTGCCTGAAACAAATTGATTGAAAGTTTCATTAATTGCTTCCTATTGTTTGTACGCAGTTACACAGTAGCTTGGTGTGGCCGGCACAATAAATTTGCCTTCTTGCTCCTACAGTGTGGAGGGCTCAAGTACTGTCTTGTCTAAATCAAAACTAACAAATCACTAACCTTTTATTTTGTTAATAACTGTGTTTCAAGTTCACATTAAGATTTGGTCAGTTCCATTATATGGGTAAAGATCATGATGCCCTCTGCTTATGCAGTATTTTATAGCAATGTGGAAATTTTTGCCATGAGAGATTTGAACTTGTTTTTAAAGTGTAATTGCCTGATTTTAATGTTAAATATCCTACAATTAATGTCTGCCCAAATCAATGTACTCTCTAATTATCATTCTAAAAACTCCTAAAAATAACAGGCCTTTTATATAGGCCTATGATTTGAAGAATGATTTTGCAATTAACATTTTATACTTAGTAATTCAATTTATTTAAATTCGTTTTACTAAAATGTTTGCCCAGAAGAATCTTGAAGCATCGCAGAGCTTGATAGTAGGACCATATGTTTTCAAAAAGGACATTTTGTAGTTATATAGTCTGACTAAAGCAAACATATTTAAGAGCAAAAAGTTACACAAGTCCCATGAAACTAGAGTGTGCTGAAAGGTCAGTACCTACCATCTTTGTTCTATTTAAAAGCTTAGCTCTGAACTTGAGGAAGGTCAGGTATTACCCCTTATAGAAACATAATAAATACTCATTTTAACATGTTTTAGATATGCTTTTGGAAAAGTAAATGTCTTAAATAGTCCATCAAATGGAATTTCTGTCTTTCTGGAATACAGTTTTATAATCTGAAACCTTTTTTGGTTTTAGTAGTTTGAAACAAACTAGTATATTGAGCTGCCCTCAAGTGGTCAGTCAGAGTATTGCCATGAATTTACTAAAGCGTGCGAACATGAAAAGCTTTATTTTTTGCTTGTTGTTTGGATTAGAGTTAGTTCTTTTCTTTTTTTCAATTTAAGAATATGTAAGAAGATTCCCTTTCCTTTATAAATTAATTTTTTTTAACTGAAAGATTTGGATCTTAGTGACTGAATGATAAACATTTTAGCTGGCACATACTATAATGTACCTTCTAGCTATTTGTCACTTAAAGTCATTTTTTTGTATTTTCATGATACCGTTGTCTTATGCTTACTTCTGGCTGCCTTCACATGTTGTCTGCATCTGCGCACTTCTCCATCTTCTGCTCCACAGGGCTACAAACCTATACAGAGGTACACTACTTTCAAATCCTGCGTGAGGAAGGAACTCTATAGCAGATAAATGACGGTATGTGTTAGCTGCCCAGTCTGAGTGTGCTGGCATGCTTGCAGGAATGGCTGAATGTTAAACTGTCACTGCTTTGTTTCCTGTTCCAAAATTTGAGAATAGGTTATCTGACTGTAAGCAGTGTAGTAGCTCAAAGCGTCATGTTGTGGTTTTCTCTGGAGCAATACAATTGTATTCTGGAGCTGGCAATGACTGACTCACACTGTCACTGTTTTGTAAGCCCACTGAGATTTTGTACTATGTTTGAAATAAGGAAAAATATTCTTTCATAGTTTCTGTTGCTGTTTCTGTCTGTCCTGTGACCACTTTTCAAGTAATTTCTCAGATACCCATAGATAATAAGTATTTACCAATGAAGATCTTAGAGGCAGATTTTTCTTCCTTAGTCTGTTAGTAACTTGATTCTACTTTGATTTATACAGTTACGCTTCTGAACACAGTAATGTGGTTTAGCCTCAATTAATGCTAAACCAGCAATTTTCAAAAACTGGCACTGTGCCCACACATGACCACCATGGCTGTTTCTGCATATCCACTACATGAATATTCGTTCTCACAGTTAGATTGTACCGTGGGTTTCAGTGTAAAAACTGGCAGGTGCTTAATATGTTGCCATATAGTGAAACTTTCTGCCACATATCATATACCTTTCCTGTTGTGCCTTACTGAGCACCTGTATGCCAGTGAGCATGCTGGGCTGCAGGATTAAATCTTTCTTCCCTAACTGTGAAACAGCATGGGAGGGAAGGAATGCAGGTACATTAAACAGATGTTTCTTAGATCCTGTTTATTTGAGGTGATGGTTGGCTATGAACTATTAACAATTTTAAAAATTATACTTTCTCTTCAAGAGTATAATTTACATACTTGTGCCAATATGTGAGTAACAGAAGAGGAAGTTTGAGCTTAACAAAGCATCTGGTATCTCCACCTGATTAATGGGAAGTGTAAATGACAAATGAAGTAGTTAAAACAATGTTTTAGTAATCCAGTTTACCAGTCACATGAGAAGTAATTCATGGCTTTAGATTAATTTTATATAATTTCATCTTTTTGAAACTTTTGGCTCTTCCTTTCTTCCTCTCCCATGTCTTTCTAAAAATCATTCTTTTAGGACTACTTTGTTTTTTTGTCCCCAGTAATTCTGCCACAGCCTACATTGTAATTGCATATAAAGTACTGTTTAAACTGGTAACTTTTCAGGATAGGGAACAGTTTTTACAGGAAAACTGGCAAAATCTTACGCAGTCAGAATACTTTCCTAATAATTGTATTGAAGGGTATGGGACCATCTGCAACAAAATGCAGTGTGACAGAAAATAATCCAATGTCCAATAATTAAGGCAAATTAAATCTTCTTGGTGACAAAAAGAGAGATGGTGGTAAAAGCATCAAGTTTTTATATCTGGACTCTGTAAGAGATCTGAACTCGGGTAACTCATTCATCTGCTGAGATGGGGAAAAAAAAATACAGTGGAGATTTACAAAGGGAGATTTTTGTTCACTCTATAAAGTCATTGTCAAGAAGAAGAGTTGAAGTTGAATAATGATATGTCTCCGCTATGCACTGTGAGACGGTATGGAGAAACCAGGTTAGTTCTCACTGCACTGCCTGGCTACAGGAAGCCTCACTGACATAGTGCAGAGGTTGCTGGTTATCTACCCTGTTGTATTTTCCACCTGGAGCTCCTGGATGCTGTAGCAAGACTGCATCTGGTACCAAAGCTTGTTTGTATAGGACTGTATCAGATATGTTACCTGTGCACTGAAGAATACAGTGTAAACCTCATCTAGAAATATTCCTTCTTTCTTGCAGACACATTAGTCAGCTACTGCTCTTCACTTGAGCAGCTGCTCCTTGTCTCCTGTGATGAATTACAGTGACATTCAGTTCTTAGCTAGAGAGCCTCTTTGTGAAAAACGTTACATAATGTATAGTATTTCTTCAGGTTTGTTGTAGATATTTATTGAAGATTGTTGAAAGTGTCAGTTAATGGAAATGGAAACTTTAGCCAAAACATGTGAAGTGATTTGGAGTTAGTTGTTGTGGAGGAGAACAGAACTAATTCTGCTTTGCCATACAGCGTGGAGCAAAGATTTACATAACTCTAAAAATAATTATTTTCTATTTAGTCTACAGATTGAAAAGGTAATAAAGACAGAGTCATAGGAGATTTGAAATTGAAGAATTTCCGTTGAGTAATTAAATTTCAGTCTGATGTACGAATAAACACATAGAAGTATGTGAATAAGAGAAGTCTTCTGCAATTACATTCCAAAGTTAGGTGCAAAACAATAACACTTAATTTTACTTTGTTCCAAATATAAACGTACAGATCATTGTCTGTGTTTTGATATGCTTTCTATGGTAAACATGGAACTCTGATAAAAAAGATCAAGATACTTGGCATGCATATCACAGATTATACCATATTTTGAATCTGCCCCCCAAAAAAGGATAAACAGCACATTGTGTTGTACATTATGTATCTCTGAATTGCATTAATGCAATTTACGTCACACCATAAAAAATATACTCTTATAATAAATAATGAAAATGTCTCCTTGGGGAACAACTGTACAATCTCTGTGTGGTCCAGACAGATGGTAATGTTCATGGAGAGCTTGTCTTTCTACAGTGCTCTCCATGCAGGACACAGAGCCTCACTGCGCATGGGCAGATATTCTTTTGTATATATTGTAGGAAGAACAGAAAAGAACATGTTAGGTAAGTGCCAAACAGATCTGAGAGGAGAGCTCTATTTTGAATGCCTTATAGAAGGTTTATCTAGGAAATTTCTAACAAAACCTTTAAAAGAGGGATGCTAGAGTCCAACTTCAGGAGGGATTCAAGTCCGTCTGCGAGTTCTGGTTGCTGAACTATTTTTTGCTCAGAACATGTAATAGATACTTAATTTATAATTCCAGTTTTGTGCACTTATATGTCACAATTTTAAATCTAGAAAAGAAGTTGTAAGTCCCAGTGTTTTCTGGAAAATTTTATGATTTTTGCACTAAAAGAGCTATTTTCTAAAGGTTCTGAATTTTGTGATTTTGTGGAGCTTCTACATTTCTGATTAAAGGTTTTTAGGAAGTAATAGTTAATAGCTACAAACAGAGTCTGGGGAGTGCTTGGGAAAGGAAATTTCACTTCAAGAAAGACAGGAAAGGCTCACGGGTGGATCCAGAACCTCTTTGCTAGTCATGTTTCAAAAATAAATTACTGTTGTCTATAAATACTTCATTCAGTCAAGCAACATTAAGATGTGCTATGTAGTTAATATTTTGAAAGCATTTAATTTCCATACTTTGCTAATATACAGTAGTTTAATACATCTGTCCTATAAGAGATGGCTTTAAAAAACTGAAGAGGTTGTTGCTTACCTGTTCTTCAAAGCAAATAACATGGGAAGTGTGTTATAGGTGTACCTGACTTATCTTACAGAATTAACTGGAAATTAAAGAACCCAGGGGTTTGATCCTAAAACTGACTAGACCCTTAAAAACATACCTGGGTACAGTGAGAGGAATATGTTCCTGTGAAAGCATTGCAAAGTATATGACAAAATGTTCTTTCTATGGATTTGGTACCCTGGAAGTACATACAACAGCAGTGTCTGCGTTAAGGAGAAATAAGTAGATGAACAGATAATGTACTTCAGTGTTTCCTTTACTGATTTTCATGAACAATTCTCTGAACCTGTTTCATAAAATAGAAAAAATACGTGCATAGCTCAAAGCACTGGCAAATTAACTGAAGGTGCTTTCCTTAAATAATGCAATGCATTTTGGAAATAATGGATTTTTTTCCTATTATTTACTGTAAATCTCAACTAAATTATGTATTCATGTAAGTATTGGTTTTAATATTTCATTTAAAGCCTGGATTTTATACCAAAGTGGATTAGATTGTTTTCTGAATATTTAGAACTTCTGCATAACGTTTTATGCTTTTTAATTATACAAGTACTAAGAGTAAATGAAATGTAGGCGTCACAGTCTAATGGTTGGTGTTAATATGTTGCAGTGCCGCGGTATTTTTAACTTCTTCCCTCAGTTCAACCAAAACAAGCTGTTAGACAATCTCCTACCTTGCACTGTAACCATTTAACTCCAGATACTGGACATAATTTCTAAGATGAAATACAATTTAAGATTACTTGTAAATGCTTCTGACTTACCCACAATTAAAATTCCTTTTCCTTACTTAGCTTCTTTCCCCACTTGATGTAATATTTAGCCCCTCTGCAGCTTTCTGTACTCATTGTCAAAATAGGCTTCTGAAATTAGGAATAGCAAAAGTAATAATGAGACCTAGTGATAACTACAGACCACACAGAGTATAGTGAATCACCCAGGCCAGCCTTTGGATGATACTGCTCTCCGTTCAGCAGGTACTTATTAATGTCTATGAACTACAATGCAGTTCAGGATTAAGATAACCTAGTATAAAGAAGCTTTTGTGTCATCTGCCTATTTTGTATCTGGCTTTTGCCAACGCCTCAGTTTCGTGAACATCAACAATTTTCTGTGCTTTTTATTTGGTGGTACAGGTGAATTTTTAGTACATTGTTGACATGAAGAAGCAAGAAACAAAACTAGTGAGAGACTAGTACATACCTGAAGAAAGAGGAAATCCTTTCTTACAGCTTTTAATATACATAGGCTATTTGTTGAATGCTAACTGTGTGCTGTGAGGTGAGGATGTATTTTGTATAGTTAACCTGTGTCTGAATTTATAACCCTCATTTTACAGAAGTACTTCTGAGCCATAGAAGTATATGTTCTTTCATGATTTTAATATTAAACCTATATCTACTGTGTATGAATCTGAGTAAAATTTAATATAATATTAAGAAATGTAGTGAACGATATCGTTTTCAACTGTATGTTTTCACTTTTCACAGGAGACTCCAAAGTATGGTTTGACAGAATATTACTCTTGTGTGATGACTGTAACCAGTGAACATCTCAGAGATCTATGGAAACAATTTCGGAGACGAGATATGCTGAGATAAAGGAAGAAGGATTATCTGCACTGGCTAGAACTATTTATTCCTATGAATTTTTAACGAAGAACAAACTAACCCAGGTGAATTATGAATCTCCCATATGCAGTAAAAAACACAAGACTTCTTTTTCATTTAGTGTAGTGAACATAACTCTTACAAGCACTTTTAAGTATGTATTTTATTTGAACAACAAACCTGATAGGCAGAAGTATTTTTTTTTAAGAATACATTTTTAATACTATTTTTTATTATTTTGAGATATGTTTGTCATTTAAAATGAACAAAAAATAATTTCTGCACCTGAATAGGCAAACATTTTGGCAGTGAAGAGAAACTGCCTTACATCAGCTTAGACTGTGAATTTGCTTTGAGAAGAACACTATTAAATTGGGAATGAGAATACACTAAAACTCTTAACAATTATGTACTAGTTGAATGTACAAATTAAATTCTTAGATGCTAACAAAGCTGTTACTTTAAAAATAGTAAAGTTGTTACAGTTATAATGTGAATTATAGGTATTTACCTAGGAAAGGTACTGTATGGACTATAACGTTCAGATTATCCAAGTCTTACTAGTATGTGTATTAATTTATTCTTTAAAAAAATAGTACAGATTTTAAGATGGCTTATGAGCCATGTGTTGAAGAAAAGTCAAAATGTTTGAATTCATGTTAAATAACATGCTTTGTAATATTTATTATAAATTTTATTGTCATAAATGCACTTATATATTTCTGGTAGAGCAAAACTTCATGTGTTTTTTGTGAACAGCGCACTTTTATAATGATGTGGCATTGAGTAGAAATTACAGTTGTTTAATTCACTATTCTGGAATGAATTATCCGAAAAATAGATAAGTAACTTGTGTTTTTGTCAAAACAAAACATGAATGCATGCAGCAGTACAAAGCAACACTCACTAAGTAATATTATTTGAATATTAGACTTCAAATATTTGACGTAAATGAGGCCTTACAAAGGTTATGGAGACTGGAAGCAGCAAGTAGCTAACATGACCTTTCATGCTGCCCTCCTGTAGTTTTAAATGTTACTGAAACAGAGGTACAGGACACTGTAACATTTGCTTTTCATTTTCTCTAAATTTTTTCTTTGCTATTCAGGAGCAGCATTTTTCTTTACTCTCTTTCAAGATAACTGTTAGGTGGCATGAATTAAACCCAAACAAACACAGATATATCGCTCTTGAAAAGGTTCACTGGATATTAAATAAGTCTGTATCAATTTAGGAATAACCTGTGGCTTGAAGGATTTCTAACTGAGTACATACACACTAAAACTAATGTCACTAAATTATTATCAGAAAGGCAAATACCTGGTGGAGCCTGACAGTTAAAATAGTTTCCAATCTTTTATTGCTTCAACCACCTGTTACCAAAATTTTCAAAATTGTATTTAGTGTATGTGTTGCTCAATTATGTCTTACATTACATGTGAATAGAAAAGGTGTATAGCATTTGCGTAAGTATACTTAAGTTTAGAGATGTGTAATTTATAATAAGATTTCTCTCTGCCAAAAAATCAAAAAAAATTAAAAGGAAGATTTTTTTTTATTTTTTTTAAGAACTTCCACTCTAGGAATCTGGTGGGGGGGGGGGGGCGGGGGGAGTGCTATCTGCGGGTTTTTGTCTGAGAAAAAGCCATTTCAGAAAGCTTTTGAAGTATGCTACTTTAGCTACTTTAGTTAATTTTTCCTGATAAATACTTACCAGATTTCCACTTTGGTATCCTTAAACTACTGACAGCAAGAAAAATCAAATAAATTGGGATACAGACACAACAGCACATGAATAAGCTGCAATCTCTGTGTGATCATTTAGGGAATTAATTGTATTCAGTGTATCATCCTGGTATGCAGAACTGTCTCACTGCTTCTTGTCAGCACATGAGAAACACAATTTGCTAGTTCAGTGATGAAAGACAAAAATTGGGAAGAAAGAATAGTGAGTTATTGAAAGGGTTCCTCTCCTTCCTCTTCTTTTGCTACTGCCCACTCACAGTGATCCTCACCATCATCATTTTGCTCCTCCACTGCCCTAGGCAATAGTGCACTTTGCTTTTATGACTGGCTTGAGACAATGTTATCATTTTTCTATGTATTTCCTAACTATATTCACTTAATATAAAATAGAATGTGAAGGTGTCAGATTAGTTTTTAATAGTATTTTTTCTCATGTTTAATTATAAGTTATTTAATATAAATATGAATATATGCATATAATATTCTTGTTTATTTCAAAATAAATGCACTTGAAACTAATTTTCTTTGCAGTGTATATCATTCAAAATCTTTTGTCATAAAAAAAATCTTTTGGGGGGTAATATGAATGCACAAGTGCTTTGAATTAGAGGATTTCACCATCACAAAAAAAATAGACTTCGTTTCTTTTAGTTATTTGTTTAGATAGCTTTGCTTATCTGCCACAGAATTCTGTGTAAAAGAACTGGAAGTGCAAGGACAGACAGGTGAAAACAGTGCAGGGTAACGGGATGTGCCATCTGCTGTAGAGGCACCCCTTGGATAGGCAGCAGTCACTGTGCTCTATAAAACGTTATTCAAAACTTGCCAGATTTCTGGTGGCAGAGAAGATTTGTATGCTGCAACTAAATTATGTGAAAAGTTGCCTAAATAAAGGTGCTTTTTTAAAACAGCTCTTGTTCTTTTCCATAAGTGAAGAAAACTGTAGTAAGGTAAGAAGATACTCAGAGGATGCTTAGGAACTGCCCAGTGGTGCCTAGACCAGCTGTAAATTGTGATAAAATTATAAGTATTGCAGCTTTGGGTAGCTTTGTGAAGCCTACTGTTGTCTGAGCTCTGATGAATTTCTGATTCCTAGCAAAAGTATCCTGTACCCCAAGCTGCTGCCTGCTAAACTTCCGATGTTTAAGACTGTGCTGGCAGTTTTCCTTTTTGCACAGTTTGGCAGTAAGTTGTTACAAATTACATCCACCGCAAATTCGTATGTTTTATGACACATAATAAAGTTATCTGCCTGAAGAAAAAGAAATGCTATTTAACGGTGATGTGCATCAGATTGGTAGTCACACTGCCTGGTTTCTATAGTTCTCTTTTTTTTCCACCTAGAAATCAGGATAAGGATGCATTGAAATAAAGTGCCAAAAAAATTATGGAGGACATACTCACTTTGATTTGACATTGCATAATATTCTGTACACAATGATGTGTCTTGTTTTCATGTCCCACTGAGGATGCTTTCAAGATGGTCTCTAGCCAAAGAACTCGACTAACACTTGCAGAAGGAAAGGAGTTGGACCAAAAGTTCACTATTCAAAAATTAATCTGAAAAAAAAACCAATTTGTAGCAATACAGAGTCTGAACTCCCCTTAAAATCAAGCCAGAACTAATATGATTATTTTCTAATATAAATGAGGTCTGAATGTACAGTATTTTTCCCCATATCTGAAAATCCATGAAAACATTTGGCACACTAAACCTGTCAGCAGATGGTGCCCTTGGTTATATTATGTTCTTGTTCTTACATACACAATTCAATACATGGAGCTGCCCTTAAATCTGGAATGGGTAATGTTAGTGTTTACTACTAGTTTGACTCACAAAGTCCTCCCACAGAGGAATATTATTATTAGGTGGGAGCATTCCATAAAAATATTAATACTGACTTGAAAATTTTAATGTAAAATATCTCATTTTGTATATATAAAGATTCATAGAAGCAGCAATGTATTAAATGTATTTAAGTTTTAGTAATACATTCCTGTTTATTCAGTGTAAGCAAATAAACTATTATTTCTGGGGGTTTTTTAAACAAGTACACAGAGCTGAGTTACCTATTTACATGTCTATCTTAATTTTAAAAGAAGTGAAATTAAATTCATATCATTGCACAGGAACTTTTCTAGTTCCTGTTTCATAGCTATCCATTGCAAGTAGCTTTTCATCTACAGTTTTTTTCTGACAATAAATGTATAATCCTTCTTTTTAATCAGCCATGCTGTGTTTTTTAATAAGCGGTTTTCTGTTAAGTGGTTTCAGGTGATTTTGCTCAGGTGATGAGGTTGTTAGTTCTGGGTTGAAACAATGAATTCTGTCTCGCATGAACATAAGCAGATAGCTCATCCCTGGATAATGGCCAAGGCAAGTCATTTTGCGGCTCAGCTCTGTCAAAGCATTTCAGGACATTGCACATGTAAAAGCAGGTTTAAATTCTTTGCAGGAGAGCCCTGTTTCAAATAAAGGTTTGTCTGACTGATAGTTTTACATTTAGATGCCTGCTTTGGGAGTCAACCATTAAGCCACCTAACTTCTACACACAAGAGCAGAAAGCACTAGATTGGCACACACAGCATGGAATGACACCATATGGGATAAGGTTTCTTACGTACAGCTCCTTCGACGCTTTCCACTATAGGGGTCATGATTTTTGCCTGAACAGAGATATACCGTGGGGCATCACACAGATCTCCCATTGTGCCAGAAGTCTTAGAACCAGTTCAAAGTTTTCCCATTTTTCCCACCTTAAGTGGTCAAAGGGGAATGAAAACTCCAAGATGAATATATCTGGGAGAAAAACAATGCAATGAAAAAAAGTACTGCTGAAAGTGACAGAAGAGTGGATGGATAATAAGCCCAAATAGACCTTTAAACAACTTCCCTGAAGGCAGACTCTGACAAATACAGCATTGTATCAGTCCAGGGGTAGTAATCAAAAAACTCCAGGACGGGTTTGATTACTTCAAAAGGAGCTAAACGAGCCTCTCCTGTGGAGAACCAGACACAGGTCCACATTTTGGAAATGTAAAGAAAAACAGAAACAAAAAAAACCCCAAACTTACAACAACAGTTAGATTTGGGTATCCAGACAATTGCAAATAATGAGGTGCCAAGCTAGGATGAAGGGGTAGCAAGAGAGTGAATACATCTAGGCCAGCCCTTCAACTAAAAGACATCTGACAGCTAGACTGAGACTAGAGAGACTACTGAGCTGCTTGTTCTCATGTAACTGGGAGCCACAAACTGTACGCAGATGGTACTTGACTCCAGCTGGGATGCAACACACATTTTTTAAGTGATATCTTATGCCAGAGACATTCCAGAGAGATTTCTTTTTCTGTATGTGGTGTGGTCCAACACCCAAACATTCTAGAGAGAAGTGAGCAGCATGGACCCTTTCATGAAGGTTGGAGTGCATCCCTGTAGAGCCACTGGTTCCCCTAATTAGTGCCACGTGCCTGTATATCTGTCTCTATGTATATTCCTGCTTCTGTCTGCTGGTCTGTGCACTGTACTTGTGTGGGAGCAAATGTTTATACTCCTGTCCTGTTGTCCCTCCTTCTCTTGCTGCTCCACTGAATATGTGGAACATGGTGGGGGAGAAAGTATTGCACCATATTGGATTGCTTAGATAGAGGAGGAGGTGTTCAAAATCTATAAGCCCTAAGTTCCTAGTCAGATTCTCTGAGAACTACTTCTTAAATTAAGACCATTTTGCTCGTATGTTTCTCATTCACTATATTCTACATAAGCTTAGTTTTGGGGTTTTTTTAATTGACCAAATAATGAAAGGAATACTGGCCTTAAAATCATCAGAAAGTTATTATGAGATTATAAAATGAATCATGCTTTATCATTTTCAAACTATTTACCACAGCAGATCTGTAACATCTTAAAATGATCTAATACCATGAAGTCTTATTTTTCCACACTCAGTTGTAGTAATGCTAATCTTAAGGGCTCAGTGTAATTTTATAGCTGAAATGTAATGAGTTAGATACACATACAGTATTTCCAGCTACTCATCATAACATATGAATGAACAGTAAATGTTAAAATCTATGGCCAGCCTTGCATATTAAATCTGCAGAAGCCTAAATGAATGCTAATTAACTCCTTGACAAATGCTCTCTTATTGCAGTACTGTGGTTGATCACAAACACTGTTAATTTACATAATCACTTTTGTCTCTTTTGTGGCTCATTTTACTTTTTTATTGTTTTGAAATTTCATAACCTTTCAGACTGGTATAAAACTGAGTTCTGACAAGACTCTGTGCTAAATTATCAATAACAGGTAATTTTTCCCTGCTGTATATTAAATATTTTCCCTCGCTTGAAATTTCCTTCCATTTTGCTGCCATTACTTTATGAGATCATCAGGAATTGTTTACTACATCTTAATGAAATATATTCAAGATATCTGTGTAACATTTTAGCCATGTACAAACCTTCTACTGCAGCTTGCTCTAGATGTACAGCCTGCATAGGAGTAGTTTTTAATTAGGACTGCATGCTCGGGTTCCAAGGTGACTCCCTTCAGAAAGAGGCACTATTTCCACTCTCCACTTCTGTATCTAAACCCAGATGGAATCCACTGTCAGCACATGTGGAAGGAGAGGGCGTCTGCTTTATTAACGTCATCAGATCCAGGACCTTGTCAAGTGGGATGACAAGGAGAATGGGGAAAGCGAAACGTTCGGACAGACAAACTTAATCAAACAACACTGACAGGGACAACAGCAGGGAACAGCTCTGGTCAGCCAGACTGATTGGTAAGGGTATGTGGAGTGGGAGGATGCATGTTTCAGCAAGATGAGCTGGACGAGGATCTTGTCAAAATGTATTGAGCACCAAGCTGGACCAGGTGGCAAGTCAGGGGCCATGGAGCAGGTAAGGGGTCCTGGGATCTGGGCAGAGGTGTCAGACAGCCAGGGAGGCTGCGCCGGTACTCGGCCAGGTACGCTTCTGCGTGTGTGCTTGTGAACACAGGGAGGTGGGTGGGAGTGTGCTTTCTCTATTGAACCTCAGCCTCGACAGCCAAAGGGGGAGAAGGAGACTTTGTGTGAGTCCTATACGTAGGTGCTGTTGAAATTGCTACTGGTTGAGCAGCTGCTTCACCAGGCTGGGACAGAGACACTGGGTCTCAGGCTGGGTTCCACCATCAAGGGAGGAGGACACCCAGCCCCAGAGCTGCTGGTGGTAGCCCCTTCTTATAACATCTCTTCACACTGCCCAAGTTGCACAACCTGATACAGAGAACAGTAAGACATGGTAATGTTAAAAATGTATTCCAGAAGACACACTTTTAAAAATATCCACCAGCAATACCTTGCATATACCTTGCCTGAGGGGAAAAGCTGAGTGGTATCACTTATGACAAGAACATTTTGTTTCAATTTGCTAAACACACAAGCCTCTTCCACAAACCCCAGCTACCTTCAATCCAGCTCCTTACACAAAGACAGTATGCCTTCATTTCCTCTATCTTTTCCTTGTAAACATTTCATACAAGCATCAATAAACTGCACCCCAAGTAACCTCTCATTGTAGACAAGAGGCTGCCTGAGTGCAGTCGTTTGGGAAACCTGTTCATGAATACCTAATGGTTTAAGATTATCCCAGGACTTACTTTTGCCAGACTGCAATGCTTCTTTGAATACGCCCACTCTTGCTTTGTTCTGCCACTCCCTAAGATTTCTGCTGGTCATATCACAGAGAGAGGAGGAGGACGAAAGCAAGATAAAAGGTCTCTCATGACCCCTCTGGAGAGTGATGAGAGTCATGAAGAGAACAGAAAGAAGCTGTGGGCATGAAGCAGAGCTAGAGAGCCCATGTCCTTGGGAAGAAGCCCTGAACACAATGAGGATAGGAGAGAGGGATCCTTTACAGCTCTCTGACCCAAGAATGCTCCAAGGTAACTGGGACGATAGTCAAAGCAGGCTTTTCTTTCAAAGCAGGCTGGCTCTTTATTTCACTAAGTGGGGTAACTTTGAACCAGAATGACCATGATTTTGGAGCTCAGGTAAAGATTATGCTATAATAATTATTATTAATGTTGTTATTAGCATACTAAATAATAAAATTCTGATTATTGTGAAATTTGAGCAGTGAGAAGACAGTGGTAGTTACCATGGAGAAGTGAAAAAGCTGGACTACAGAAGCCTACTTCCATGAAGGGAGAGTAAAAAGCCTCTGATCAGAAATTGTATGATATCATTTAACGTCTTTGTAACACGTCATCTTTTTATTCCAACATCTCTGGCAAACTTCCACCTCTCTATATACATAATTTTGTACAATAACTATTATCTCAAAGAATTAATTGCTTGTGAAAAGATCTTCTCTACTGTGTACAATGTTTCCCTGGCATGTGTTGTTGCTAATAAGCCCCATATCATAGACACTATTTTTAAATGGTTTATAGGAGAAAGCTTTTCGTAGCCCCCAAGTATGATGCAAAAACTAATTCACCTTTATGCCTACAGTTTCCAGCTGCTGACTTCCCAGCTGTCACACTTTGTGTAACAGTCATGTGTCACATGAAACATACAACACAGTGGATGCATGATCCCTTGTACCTGAAGGAAGGCACTGTCAGGTATTCCCAAATAAGCGTAAAAAGCTGTCAAACTAATTTAAATCCCTTCATTTCCTTTAACTTTTGCCATTTCTTCTAACTTTTTAACTAACACCTTCAAGCAGTAGAAATTTTGTTCCTTCTACTTTAAAAATCTGTTTTGAATAACGATGGGTATTTTCGTTAAAAGTACTAAAAATCGTTTAAATGTTCTATTAAAACATCTGCCTTGGTGATGGCTTGCATAATTAGTTACAGGTAAAATAAAGTGGGTTTGTTGTTTATGTCTTGTTGGGTTTAGTCCCTTTTCTAGTTTTGTGAAATACAATATTCAGGAGTATCATATCTGGTTTTTCTGTACCATTCACTATATTTCTGCCCTTTTAATAATAATACATAATTGCCCATTATGCAGAATCTTTTCTTAAGTTATTTTATTCCAGTCTTTCAACAGCATCGTATCTTATTAATTTCTCTTCAACAATGACTATACATTGCAGAGATGGTTTCACTGAGCCATTCGAAGTGATCCATGAGTCTTTTTTCTGACTAGGCAAAGATAATTTACTGCCATGGGATATGTAATATTCCTCTCAATACATCATTTTGATTTGCTCACTCACCCAGTTCACTGTGGCTAAGTGGAATTCCTTAGCCTAATCTTACAATTGCAAGGGAAGCATGATTTTGAATTACATAAAACCACTGCAGCCATATGGTCAACTTCTTTTTCTGCTTTTTCAACAAACACATTAGCAAGTCTATTTCATACTGTGGAACGTGGCAGCACACCTACTATTGTCATATTTTCTCTATTACTTTTTTTTCTCTTTGCAGCCTGTTTCTTAATCAAAGGCAGTTGTATGCCTTCCAGATTGTGATTACTAAGCTTCACGCGTACTCTCCTGTGTGTCATTATACAAGCCTTTTTTTCCAGTCCAAACACATTTTAATCAACCAGCTCTTTCCTACCTACCGTGCTGCCTGTGCTCTGAGAGATTCTAGCAGATTGCAGAAATACTACGGGCCGTGCTTGGCATTTCTAATTCTGGAATGATAATTCAGCAACAATTTGGGTGCACATACTGCAGCACAGTCTGAGTTTACTATGACATTTCTCAGCCGCTTCATTACGATGGCCTTAACGTAAAGCCTTTTTGGGAAAGAATGAGTCAGCATAACCCTTATCCAGACATCCACCAAGCACAGAGCTGGCCACCGTGGCCTCCCACAGCCTCTTCCTGGCTGTGACACTGCAGCAGGAATGCTTGTTCTTTATTGTATGTTACTTCAGAACATTATTTGCAAACAAAGCAGCCCTTTCCATAACCAAGTGTTTTACGGTATTTCCAAAGGCAGTTTAGTGTCATAGAATCATCATTGAATGATAGAATCATAGAATGTCCAGAGTTGAAAGGGACCCACAAGGATCATCGAGTCCAGCTCCTGTCCCTGCAGAGGACAAGCCTAACATTCACACCATGTGTCTGAGGGTGTTGCCCAAATGCTTCTTGTCTTCTACCAGGTGTCTTACCTGGCACCACAACTCTAGACCTGAGGCTGAAGCCATGGGCTGGCGAAGGCAAACATTCCAGATGCTGGCTTTGCGCTGCAAAGCCAAACCAGCACCAATCTTGCAAGCAACACATTGCCTGTCCTTTGTCCTTAGAGGCTACGGAGTTCATTCACTGCAGACCATCCATAGAATGGTTTGGGTTGGAAGGGACCTTAAAGTCATCCAGTACCACTCCCCTGCCATGGGCAGGGACAACTCCCACTGGATCAGGTCACTCAAAGACTCATCCAACCTGGCCTTAAACATCTCCAGGGATGGGCCATCCATGACTTCTCTGGGCAACCTCTGCCAGTGCCTCACCAGCATCACATGAAAAAATCCCTTCCTAATGCCTCATCTAAATCTCCCCTCTTTCAGCTTAAACCCCTTATCCCTCAGCCCATACCCGCACTCCACTCCCTCACAGCTTTCCTATAGCCCCTTTAGACACCGGAAGGTCGCTCAAGTTCTCCCTGGAGCCTTCTCTTCTTCAGGCTGAACAACCCCAACCCTCTGTTTTCCTCCAATGGGAAGTGCTCCAGGCCTCAGATCATCTTCGTGGTCTCCTCTGGATCACAGAATCGTGGAATCACAGAATCATAGAATACTTTGGGTTGGAAGGGACCTTAAAGATCATCCAGTTCCAACCCTCCTGCAATGGGCAGGGGCATCCCACTAGACCAGGCTGCTCAATGCCCCATCCAACCTGGCCTTGAACACCTCCAGGGATGGGGCAGCCACAGCTTCTCTGGGCAACCTGTTCCAGTGCCTCAAGACTTTCATGGTGAAGGGATTCCTGCTTATGTCTAGTCTAAATCTGTCCCTCTCCAGTTTACACCCACTGCCCCTCGTCCTATCTCTACAAGTCTTTGTAAACAGTCCCTCCCCAGCTTTCCTGTAGCTCCTTCAGGTACTGGAAGGTCGCTATAAGGTCTCCTCGGAGCATTCCCTTCTCCAGGCTGAGCAACCCCAACTCTCTCAGCCTGTCCTATGTGAGATGCTCCAGCCTAACAGACCCACGCCCTTCCTACTCCTCCCGCTCCCCTCATCCGGCGGGTTCGGAGTGGGGAGTGGGGGCGCCACCGGCTGCCCCCGCCCCGAGCCTCCGGGAGGGGCCCGGCGGTGGGAGGGGCGGCCCCGGGGCGGGGCGGGGCCGGGGCAAGCGGCCGGGATGCGGTGCGGGAAGATGGCGGCGCCGCCGCCTCCTGCAGCCGGGGCGGGGGACGCCTGGGGTGGCGTGCGGCGGCGCTGCCAGCGGCTGCTCTACTGGGTGCCGGTGCTCTTCATCTCCAGCATCCTCTGCTGGTCCTACTACGCCTATGTCACCCAGCTCTGCCTGCGTGAGTGCCGCCGCGGCGGGCGGGGGGGCTCCCGCGGGACGAGGGGTGCAGCCTGGGGATCCCACGGGACGGCAATGGGCGTCGCTGCCCGGGGAGAGAAGCCTGGAAATGCCGCGGGACGTGGAGCATCCCTGTCCGGGGAGAGCAGCCTGGAGATGCCGCGGGACGGGGATGGGCGTCCCTGCCCGGGTAGCGCAGCCCTGAGGTTCCTTCGGGACGAGATGGGCATCCCTGCCCGGGAACAGCAGCCTGGATATCCCGCGGGGCGGGGCGGGCATTCCTGTCCAGGGCGAGCAGCCTGGGAATCCTGCAGGACGGGAATGGGCATCCCTGCCCGGGGAGAGCAGCCTGGAGATGCCGCGGGACGGGGCCGGGGGTGCCGGCGCTCCCTCTCGTTTGCCGGGACCGGGTCTGGAGACCGCGCGGCGGCCCCGTCCCTGCCCGGCGGCCCCGTCCTGCCCTCCCGCCGCCGTGGGCTCCTCTCCCACGCGAGGCGGGTCCGGTTGCACGGGGCGATTCGCGGCCGTGAAGTTCCCCGTCCAGGGGCAGTGGGAACAGGTAACACAACATCCCGGAGTCCCCCTGTGCCGCTCTTCAGCCATCTAGAAAATGCCTGGTTGTTACAACTCCTCGCTCTGCCTTTGGCATCGGCAGCCTGCAGTTTGCTCACAGGTCCCCGTGCATCTCGGCTCCTCCTTAGCGTTAGGCCAGTAATTAATCGCATACTGGAGGCTTGAGTGTGATCCGGCTCTCTGTGTGAATTTGAGTAGACGAGCCCAAAGGTTTTATTAAAAGACCGACTCGCTCGGCTCACTTGAATTAATTCCAGGTTCTCTTGCGGTATATCTTATAGAAAACAGTTTAATCTTTGAATTTTAGAGGCTAATGCATGGCGCACAGATGTTTCATGAACAGTATTATAGCCACGATGCTAAACAATACAAATTAGCTGCTGTTTCCCCCTTCCCCTGCACTGTAGGTGAAGTTCATAGTGACCGTTTGTCATTTAGCATCTGCTTAAGGGATGGCAGTGAAGAGAAAATACCCATCTCAAACTGAGTGGATTCAGGTGTCTGTATAGTTTTACCAGACTTTAGCTGCTCGTTTTAAGAATCTCGGCTCTCTGGTACCTAATTTTGGATTTTATTTATTTTTTTTTAACAGAAGACTGCGATAAAATTATGTCCTACAGATGATTGGCTGAGCAGTTGAGACATTAAGCAAAAAAATGACTGCCAGACCTAGCACCTGTGTTTTGGAGGGAGGTATCAAGATTTGGTGTGCTTCCTGTATTAGAGCTGGGCTTTTTACGTCTTTTTTTTTTCCACTAACGACACTCAGATGTGTTAGTTTTAAGTGCAGTTCTTCACCTCGAAATTGAGACGTGAGTTGCTGTGCCCTCAGGAGAGAAAGGTTGAAGTATCTCCCTCCAGCACAAGGAAGCAAATTGTCTGGAAATTTGTGGGAGAAGTTGACTGAGCAAGCCTGGAAGGGGAGATGAAAGCTGACAGGAGGAGGGCAAGGCTATAGTTAACATCTGTCCTAGTGTACACAGCCCCATGATGCTTACACAGATAGGCTTGATTCCAGCACTACTGTTTGAATCATCTACTGTACTTTTTATTCTGTTTAGTTCTCTGTAACAGATGAAGACTGGGTTTTAGCTTACCTGGCAACGGGTACTTAAGGAAATGGAATGGTTGAAACTAGCTTCAAACTATAAACTATGGTACCGTAATTCCTTGAGAACTGCTCAGAGAAAAAAGGCCTCTTATGGGAGGGGAGGAAGAGGGAATCCTGGGGCTCTGCTAAGACATCTTCTACTGGATTATTTTCCATTGTCAAAGGTTCCCTACCACTGCCTATCTCACCAGTTTTTGAATTCAGCATAATAGTTGTCTGCAACTTCCACTAATTCCATCTTTTATTTATGTCTGGATGTTTTCCCTTGGTTTTGGCATGTTAAAATAAACTTATGTCTTGTCTTACTAATGAATATTTAGTGTAAACAACAGAAGGAATAGCTAACAAATGTGAGAACGAAAGCCAATGGAAGGAATAGACTGTAAGCATTTCAGTGCTTTGAAGCCAGCCTGTCTGCTCAGTGCATCTCATATTCCTGTAGCACTGGCTGCCAAAGAGGATGTGTGTAGCTGCTTATTTTATTGCAGCTTACTGGCATTGATGCTGACAACAAAGTATGGTGAACAGTGTTAACCATTACTCAGCAAGGGCTTTGCACAATTGTAATGTAAATGGTTTCTTTGAGCTTTTAGTAATGAGAAAATATTTCAAATGTCGTATTTTTGAATGGTTTTTGCAATTTCAGTTAAGTGTTGTAGGGGAGACAGTAAATTTTTTTAAAAACAGAAAGAAGTAGTCTAAGATAATTCCTTTAATCCCTAAGGCTGGGTAGTTGCAGTATTGAGTATAATTTTAGAAACAGAAAAAGGAATCCACAACTTTTAGCTGTGGCATTACCACATCTAGAGATCTGTCTCTTTTCTTAGTGGTTTCATCTAAATGCTCATGCTGTTTTAATCTTTAAGGAAAAGGAGAAGAGTAGTGAGCACTAGCAAAAGATTATCTTCTTCCTGCAGATTATAGAATACTGGAATTAAATGTGTAAATGAATTGGTTTTAAAACAACTGACTAAGGCTTGCTTCTCTATTATCCAGTTCCATTAATTTGATTTTGCTAGCATTTTTATCTCACAATCCCTGTCCGGCAGTAGTAGTAGTAGTCTTTTTTCCCTCCATGTAACCTCCTTTTTGGTTAAAATTATTGGGCCTTTAAATATTCGTTCCTTTAAAAAAAAGTGAGTATGTTTTTAAAAACTTGAGGTTACAGATTTATTGTTCTTCCTCTAAAAAAGGATGAGGGAGTAAAGGCGATGTACAACAAGTATACTGAGCTTTCAATAGCTGAAGCTACTAAAAAATCAACCTAGGATATATGGAACAACAACAACAACATGAAGAGCAAACAGATTTTTGTCCGCTGCCCTGTGCATCCTTGCATCTGTACTCTGAAAATGCCTATTGAATTCAGTAAGCTCTACAAATGAAAGAAAAACAATTTTTCTTATGCTTTCTTTCTATGGTGTGTCTCTAATTCAGGTTAGTAGAAATATAAATAATTATCCACTTCATGCATTGGGTAAGGCAGAACCAGTAGTTGTTTGCACTGTTTCTGATAGCTGTTTGCCGGATGTGCTTTTGGCAAACTGGAATGTTGAGATCCGGTTTTGGGTTTGTTTTTTTGTTTTCCTTCCAGTTTGTAATTTGGAGTTGCATGTAACAAGGAAAATGTGAAAACTTGGCAGTGCTGTAGTAGATGTTTTTAGTGAAATTGATCAAGTGTGCTGATGAGAGGATTATGCAGTAAATATAAATCGGTTCTGTGTATTCAATTTTGATCAATTTTTATGTATCACTGATTTTAATTCTGAGGATAATTTGCTTGCTTAGGGAATCCTGTCTGAAAATGCAGCTTAAATTTGTAATTTTCAAGAAAGAAGGTAGATTTGCTGTGAAACAGAAACAAGCAATAAGCATTTCCTGATTACTGGAGTGCAGGGAAAGGGAGGAAATATTCCTGCTTGGTGAGTTAATTGGCTGACTTGGTAAAGCGTAGCTGAAGAGAGGAGTGGCAAGACATTGACAATACAGTTAGGAAAGCTCATAAGCCGCATCCTAGTTTTTGGAGTAGAATGTGTAACTGGGATCTGTCCACAGTATGGAATGGAAAAATGTGAAATGACACCCATGTTAATGATTGTGAAAGATTTTTGCTAACCAGATTGGTTAGTGCTGCATTGAGGTTTTTGACTCAATGTAACATAAATTGAATGGAATTGTAGCAAGATTAAAAACTGCTTAAGTCATCACAGTTTAGAGGCAGAATTAATGCATGCCCTGTAGGCATGGCATAGTGCGATCAGGGTATCAGAAGCGGCAGAGCAGCAGAAAATACGGAGGTAGAAGCTGATAGGGGGGACAAAAGAAAAAAAAGGTTGGTCTCAAGATTTCATCATGAGAATTTGAGCTCTTTGCTCAGTATGTTCTCCAAATGGATCAAAGGATTTGTGGTACTTAACTGCTCATGTCTTGTAATTATCTAGAGGTTACATTTGGCTGTAGAAATACAAATGCATTGTAGCACAGCAGTTGGATGTTGTGAAATACGGGTTAAATATCCAGTCTGTACATTGGCTGCTAAGGTAGCAAAGGAATTTGGTCAAAGCATGTTTGGGGTTTTTTTACTATGTTTTGGAAACACCACAGTTTTTATCATCTTATCCCTGGCTACTTTTATATAAGTTACAGAACTGACCGCTGCAGTAAATTGGGCTTCTGAATTTTATCCAGCAGAACTGCTAGGCATTTCTCAAATTTCATTTGATTGCTTTCTCAGACTTTCAAAGACAGCTGCCATTCCTCACTTCTGAAATGGAACTGAAGTCTGTGTTAAGTATGACTGGTTATCTCTCCATGTAGTGTCTAGCGTACTGCTGATAGGCGTTGTTCCTTGACATTTAAAACATGAATTTAAGTTGAAAACCTGAGGTCTGTGGTAAAGGTTAGATTATTAGATGATATTGTGTTTTCTGTTGAAGATTTAACACTGCTTGATATATAGCAGCTTGGATAAATTTATTTGTCAGGGTATACTCTTTGTTTGCTAAAAGGGATCTTACATACAAAAGGTCATACAACTTCTCTAGAAGTGATCTTCACTCTTCAGCTAGTCCTTGTGACTTAGAAAGTAAATGGGAAGTTTGTAAGGGTGAAAGTTAGATCAGTTCTTGGGCATACTCAATTCAAAAGCAGTCTGTTTGTGACCTTATCTAAAAAGGTGTCACGTAGCCCGTTGCGGCTGAGTAGGTGGGCATCGATGCACTTTCATGAACACATCACTAGGGGTTAAAATGAATTTGCTAACACATTCACAAATACTGTCAAATCCAAATGTATGGGTTAATTATGATGAGTATTTATGCTTACATTAAATCTCCCAGAAATAATTCTGTTACTTTTGTCCTGAAGCAAAGCATCAGTGGCCAAGTCTCCATCCTGTCACTCTGAATCAATGCAAATCACTGCTCTGTCTAGCAGAGGGGTAGATCTTTATTCTAAGTGTGGCTTTTTTTCTTCTGAAGGGCTACTGCAGACAAGAATAGCACACTTGTCACAACTATAAAACATTTCTGTGTGTACAGAGGGCTGAGTTAAACTGTGTCTATAGATCAGTGTTGTACAGCTTCAAATACGCTGTAAAGATAGAATGCATACTTAGTTCTGTGAATCAGATCCATAGTGTTAAACTGTGAAAAACACCTGTTTATTTATAGATGTGGCTGGAGAGTTTCTAAATCAGATGTATCTTACTTTCCCATTCCAAAGTTCTAAATACTAAAAAAAAAAGTATGTAAAATATGGAAGATTTTGCATATTCACTTCCATCAAAGCTTTAAAAATTAATTGCTTTCTCCAGTTTTGAGGGGAGATCACTGTGTTTTGTGTGTTTTGTGGTTTGTTTGTTTTGTTTTGTTTAAATCTAACCGTTACATCTGCTGTTCAGGAACTTTGATTTTGGATTTAGAAGTCAAGTAAAATTTAGTGTTAGAAAACCAAAGCAAATTTTTTACATTAATTTTATCTTCCAAAATAGCTTGGGTTAAGTGATGGCAATGTGCCTTGCCATGTCTGTAGCTACATGGAGATGGATGCCTACTTAATTTTTCCACAGATGAGTAAGAATAAGATTTTAAGAGACAGTGAGCTATAATTCAAGAAATAGGAAATCCCTTTCTATCACTGAATTAAGGTCTGACCCTGTGCAAGGTGCCTGACAATGTGCTTTCTCTTCTTAGCATACTAATTCACTACTGGGAGTTGTAGCAGGCAGTTTTGAGATAACTCTGGTGCCTTTTTGCTTGCCAAGGCAGCATTCCTAACACTACATGTCTTTCTCCCAGTGAGGAAGACTGCCTGTAAGTGTGGGGTGAATTCCCTAGGCTTCTCCAGATGTCCTTCCATCCCGGACTCTTTCCTGTCTTTTGTAACACAACTTTCTGTCCTCAGTCACTGTTGTTTTTCGCAAGCTCAGGCTGTTTAGCATCATTGACTTGTGAACGTGCTGTCCCTGTTTCTGGCTGCCTGTGGCTCAGGGCAAGCAGAGAACAATGTTTCTGGCTCAGGAAATTGGCATCTGTGTTGGCCAAAGTCCTGCATATGTCCCAACCTGATTCCTAATTCTGATGAGCAGAGTCTGCAAGCTGCATAATGAAACAGAGAGGCTCTAATTATGTGATAGGCTGCTAGTGCTGAACTGTAAACGGCATGCTGACGCTTTAGCACTGGAAGGCTTGATGAAATTGGCCCCTGCAGTATCTTAGGCGAACAGAGCTATAACTTTTTAATGACTTCTTGAAGACAGGTCATGGTTTTATAATTATCTCTGTCTCTGAATATAGTGGAGTATCATTCTGTTCCTCTCCCAGACTGCAGAAATTGCTTAACAGTTTGGATCGATGTGTTTATTCTTGTTATTGTAGACATAAATGCTTTTTACCCTTATTATTTGTATGCTATTTGACTACAGTAACTGAATTTCCGACATTTAGGCTGGTATTTATTAATGATGGGATGCACAGTCTGACCTACTTTTCTGTGCATTACCAAGCAGTCAATGTAACCCCTTGGCAGAGAAATGAGAAAACTGTTACAAAGACTGGTATAAAAGATTCACAGAAGACTATATGGTCAAATACTGTTGAATAATATTGCAAAGCTGTATCACTGAATCTACTGGAAAATATAAAGTTTGATTTAAATAAATATATCATGTGCTGTTCAGAAGGTGGTGAAAATAGCAAACATTTCTTGGATCATGTCCAAAATTAGAGGATTTTTTTTGTCTTAGAAAATTATTTTCCATGCACATAAATAGTGTAATTTTAGATTTATAAGCATCTTGTTGTTACCTTAAGGAATATTTGTATCATGGTAATTCTACAAACAGAGGAAGTTTAATTTTTAAGAGAAATTTAAGAATTAGTTTGATTTGTAAGGGCTTGCTTTATTTATCCGCCCCACCAATTCTGCCACATTTGTGCAAAAAAAACCCCAACTAAACAAAAAAAAAACAAACCCACCTTTATTTCCTTTCTAGTACTGTAGTATTGCAAATGCCTGTCCATTACCTTCCCGCACATTATGCTTTCTTCAGGGAGCCTTTCTCCAAGGTGATCTAAAAAGGCACAAGCAGAGTGAGTAGTACTTCACTTTGTGAAAAGATGCGTGTTATGGGATATCTTGCATATTCCTTTGTGTCACTGTCTGAGGGAATGTTTGTTAAGCAGTGTAGCCAGTCTTCTAGTAAACACCAGTTGCAGTAAGCATGGAGAAAAAAGACTGTAAGGTTGAAGATGGTGGCATCTCCCTTCAGCCTTGTCTCTTCTACTTCCATCTCTTACAGTGATTGCAACTCTGAAGCTTTTTAAATAACTCTGAGTTATACTTAGGTGGTAAATGAGATTGAAATGACAAGATGTATCAAAAAACCTGGTTCTCACTCTGCTGGGATTAACTGGACATCTTTGGGAACTTATGTTTTAGCCTTTGTGATCTGCTGTTCCTGACTGGCAGGAACATCTGGCTTCCAAGCTAGACACCACAGAAGATGAAAAGATGGTCCACTGAGCAGGTGTAGACTCTGAAGAGTGCATTTCATCCTGGAAGTGGACTGAAATTTTGAAAGTCTGTAGGCTTGCAGTCAGGTAGAAATTATTAAATTTGTATTTATTAGTTGTAATCGTCCTTTTACCTACAGACATGTGAAAAAGTTAAAAGTCTCAAACACATAAATTAATACATTTTATCCAAGGTAGCAATGTTCCATGCCATTCACTTGCGAGGAGAGAAAAATACCACAAATCGTTGTGAAAGATTGGTTAAGTAGATTTTAGTTTGAAATTGATGAGTCTGCAATCTATGCTTGGCTTTTTAATCGGCAGAGAGTAGTTATTCCAAGAAGACTTGCAAAACTTTTGCACACCAAGTGGAGAAAGAAAATCAGAATTTGATTAGGGCTGGTTATTCCTAATCTGAGAGTTTCGGCACTTTTCAATTTGACATCAGCTCTAAAGATGTCTTTTGTTTATGCTTCTTTTCTGGTGGATGACTGTTTAGTTATAATTTTACATTTCTTTTGCTTTAGTGTACTGTGGCATCTCTGCTCCTCAGAGTCAAGTGTGTATACATGTTCCCTCTGTCTCTAGCAGTTGTCTAAAGGAATATTTAGCTTATCAAGCTCTAAAGACTTCTCTTAGCTGAACTAGAAAACTGAGGACAGAACAGACTTTTCTTTATAGTTCTTATCTAATTTCTGTGGTGGATTTTTGTGAAGGACTTCATAAATGTGGTTATGTACAGTTTTCTGTCATGTAAGGGAAACTTGCTTCAATGGTGAACTGTTCTCGTGGTGGAAAAGTTTTTTCTTGCATCAAATCTGATTCTCTCAATTTATACCTACTGGTATATATACTATATTTGTCCTCCCATCCTCCAGCACTATGAAGAGCCCAGTTCCACCTCCTCAGTGTCTCCCTGGAGGTCCTGTTATGTCCTCCCAAAGTCATGTCTTCTCCAATCTGAACAAGCTCCAGCTGTGTAGGCTCTGCTCAGAGGATGAGGGATGTGGTCCCTGCCAGCGTGGTTGCTCTCCCCTGGACTTGTGGTTTTTGTTGTACTGGGGGCAAAATTCTGGGTGTAGTCTAATGTGTGCTGCATAGAGGGGGATAATTCCCTTCCCTTGACTGACCAGCCATGTCCCTAATAATACCACCCATGAGACCAACGGACGTTGCTGCTGCCTGAGTGCTGCTGCCTCGCATTCAGCTCGCTGCCCGCCAGCACCACCATGGCCTCTTCCACAGAGCTGCTCCAACCACAGTCCCCAGGTTGTATTGTTGCAGGGAGTTGGTTTTTTACAGGTGCAGGACTTTGACTTTGCCCGCAATGAATTCCGTAAGGGTCCTGTTGGCCATTCCTCCAGCCTTTCTGGGTCCCTCTGGATGCCAGTCCAGCACACGAGCATAGCAGCTGGTGTCCCTGGGGTGGTGTCATATGTAAACTTGATGAGTCTTCACAGTTCCAGAGCATTAGTTAAAGTGCTGAGCAGGACTGGCCCTAAGGTACCTCCTTGCATTGTGCAATATATATTGAAATGGTGACTTTCACTCTGTTGACAAAGCTAAGTTTGGTACATCAAATTAGGATGAAATTACTTGCTTTGTGCCTGCTGTTTGAAGACCAGCACTGTGCAGCCATTCTTGCTAGTGGAATAGAAATGCCTATAGCCACTGTCCTCTCACTCACACTTGTAGGTGCCAGTATATTCCACTTTGTAGACTGCTTAATTGCTATGGATAAATATGTGGTGAAGTGGTTTGAGTGGAAGGGGAAAAGTACTGTGAGGTTTTAATCACTTGGGAATTTCTGATCTCTCTCACAAACCTCTTGTTGGGTGGTTAATTTTTTTTTTAATAATGTGACTGAAAATGGAGTATAGCTGTGAGAAAAAAAATTATTCTCTTCAATAAATGTGGTGATACATGATACCAGTGTACTCTACTCCATGCCTGACATACTTTTGCCTTTCTCAGTTTTTTACTCTCCCCAAATCTTATAACCCATGGGCAGTTATTTAAAGAAAGTGTGATTTTTGTTTACTTCTTTCTTTTATGCCTTGGAGATTTAAGGTATCACTGAGTATTGCTGGCAAAGCCGGTTCTGGAGTCTGACACCTCCACCTCAAGAACAAAATATATGTAAACAGTAAAACCTGTACAACCGCAGCTAGATAACTGTTTTTTGGAGGTGGCTTTTCTTGGGTTAAACATGGACAACTTCAGATAGGTGGAGTTACCAGTTCTCAGGAGCTGAGCCTGGGAATGGGAGCAAAAAAAAAAGCCTTATAAGCAACAGGCATTGTCTCCCTGTTCTTGGGATGAGTGTAGGAATCGTAAAACCTTGATAGTGTGGGGTTTTAAGTTTGTATCGTTTGATGAATACTCTTCCCCCTTTGGTTGAAAAAGAGAATTTTAAAAAATTCAGTTACATAATTTTCTATTTAAACATAATGTCTACTCTTTCCTTTCTTCTCATTTTTCAGTGACAATGACAAATATTGGAGAAAAAGGTAAGATTTTTTTATTAGCTGTTTATAAGGGGAATTTATATATCAGGGTAGTATAGTAGTTTACTAGTAGAATTGAGATACAGACCTAACCTGTTTTAAATAAATGTGGAGTTTTGTGTTCCTCAGCTCCTTTTATTTTTCTGCTGTTCCAAAATATTGCTTTAACCATTCCAAATAGAGATGAGAAAAATTAGAAATTTCTACTCTTCTTACTGGCTTTTTGAAGTGTCAACAAAATAATCTTTATATTCTGTTTTTTAAAAATTTTATTTGTAACAAGGAAAGCTCTTGTAAAGCTGAGGCTTCTGAAGATGAGCAAGATGTTTGTGCAGAGTGCAACTTACTTAAATGGGAGGTGATTTTTTTCTGCAGTTTCTTTTTTAGCCAGTGTCTTTGAAGAAACAGAATCCTTCAGATATGTAACGTTTTCAGAAGGTAATAAAACTGCCTGATTAGTTGTCATTAGAGTTCCTACCCTGTGGCTGTAGCATGTTTAGATTGCTTTTCCAGATGCTATTTTAATAATACAGCACAATATGGAAGTGTAAAGTGTGAGGCTGCAGAGCTTTTAGGGGAAGGGTTTGGAGGTTAGGAGACAAACTAAATGCTTTTTATGTTTGTGTAATTCCAGCAGGTTTTATTAAGTCATTGGCAGCTCCTTTACTTTTTCTAAAATGTTAGCCATTTAAGAAACATTTGCTTGAAAAATTTTTTTTCATTTCAGTGATTTCTTCCCTCATATGAGGCATAAGCGTAACTGTGTACTTCAGCACCTGCAGACTTTGAAATAAGTCCAGTTTTTTGCGCTTCCATAGTGTATCAGAGGGAGATGAGTGTGTTGTTGCTCACTGAGTTGTTGTTGCTCACTGAGTACATTGGAATTATCAGCAAAATGCATTGGGGAACATTACATTTCCTTCTGTTTCGCTTCTTAAAGCCTTGGTGAGCTTCAGCCAGTCGGGAGAGATATACCATGGCTGCACTTCTGGCCTGAACATTTTCCCAGGGAAAACTGTGCAAATGGGGCTCAGCCCCATTACAAATGGGGCAAATATCCAGGTGAATCTAGCTATACTAGTTAGTTTTAAATGGGTTGCCTTCAAGCAAGGGGTATGGCATTTGAGGAATTTTTCAGAAGAAGCATAAAACAGAAGGATTTCTGCCCAGGGACCTGCGGGCAACTTTTCTTTTTTCTTTCTTAAGGGAATTGAGATTCTTTAATTGCACTCTCAACACCCACAGACCCAGTGGAGCAGATGGGTAGCCCAGGGTCTCCACTGCAGTGCAGGGATCCTGGTGGATAGGTAATGTGGGAGAATTGACCAGCTGGGACCTGGGACAGATTGGAGGTGGAAGAGTGAACAAGATGACTAAGTCTTGTGCAGACTTTAAAGGGGAAACATGGGGTAATGTCTTTAGGCTAAAATTTATCTGTCTTCCTCCAGTAGTCTGTTTTTATTTTTTAACGTATGAAAAGGGAATTTTCTAACCAGTCACAGTTACCATTATTCTCACAACAATAAAATATAGATGCACATTAGTAAGCGCATAGTGTACAGAACTGATGTAACATGCCCTGTCTTGCCCTCACTTTATGCCATGAATGTGCTGTTGTTTAAAAAAAGATGCTGATTTTGTTCGAGTAGATCAAGGCTTTTTAGAGTTGATAGAAATGTTCTGGTGAAAAAGGGGACCTTTCCTCGCAGATGCTTTTGCAATAACAAGATGTTTTTTCAGTGTGTTGTGCTTGATGTGGAATCCAGTTCTATCACTTACACTGATGAGTTTTTCTTCAGTTTATAGACACGGCATATGGCTCTTCCCTCCTGTGATACCAAAGCTCCTCAGATTTTCTTAGCTTTTGTTTATTATTTTTTAATTGCCTAGTGAACAAGAATAAATATTTACTATGTTGCTGATTGTTGAGAAAACATAAAGCTTTTCTTTTGAGGCAAAATTGCAAAAAAAGCAAGAACATGTTGGGCTACTGTTCCTGCATTTGTACACACCGTCATGCATGTGTCATGGAAAATCTAGCACTGAATAGCATTTTATACATATATAAACATGGGCTAGCCATACGAGGACAGTATTTCAGATTGTGTAGTAAAAATGCACAAGTTTCCCTTTATGATGTTTTTTGGTGATTTTATGAATTTGCAGAAGTTGTGTAAAGACAATTAGACTATGTAGCTTCCATAAAACCTTGAGCTATCTGTGATCTCAGTTCATCTATATAGGAAGGAAATATTTTCCACTGTTGCTGTCCTACCTGTCCTTTATTTGCTGCTTCTCTGCCTGAGGAATAAAAATCCAAGGAAATACTCTTTTCCTGTGCGTTAGATCAAGTTAATCTGGGGATTCAAGTTTTGGGTTTAGTATTTCCTGTAGTGAATTGCTTAGTACAGTGAGAGTTGGGAACATCCTAAGCAGGACTTAAAAAATGCGTAAAGGCAGAGTGCTTGCTAAATAATTATCATAGAATCACCAGGTTGGAAAAGACCCATCGGATCATCGAGTCCAACCATGGGGCTCTAATGGGCTATTAACTGTTCCCCTCAAACTTTCGTAATATATGTAGCCTGTAACACAACTTTCCCCACACAGTCTGTATTTGTTTCACATAATGTTACAGTACAGTATTTTTGTTGCAAAGCTTTTGCAGAGCCTCTGTATTTACATTTGTTAGACAAACTATCTGTGATATGTACAGTATCTGTGTGTAAGTACTATAGTATCACTGGTCTGTTTGTATTAATTCTGTTCCTTTCTTTATTTTAGTTGTGTGCCTGGTTGCGTACCACATATTTTTCATGCTGTTCGTCTGGTCATATTGGAAAACAATCTTTACACTACCAATGAATCCTTCAAAAGAAGTAAGATAAATGTCACTTTTGTTTCTGACGTAGCCTAGTCAAATGCCTGATTTTGTAGTATTTAAATAATTTAAACTCTGATCTGATGCAGATTTACACTGTATGGAAAAATACAGATGGTAGTTGCAGCTTTTTAATAGGAGTAAGAGGTCAGATTGCAAACAGTGTAATGGTGAAGGCAAAAAAATTACACCTTCTCGAAGCTTTAAAGGCTTTTTAAATAGATTTTTTTTAATTAGATTATATTAATATTACTAAGAAGAAAAAAACTCTCCCCTTGAAAAATACGAGTTATTTAAAGTAGCAGCTTAAATCTTTGCATGGGACTATGGTATTTTTATGTGGGAAAATAAATTATTTCCCTCTATGTAAGACTTCTGTCACCTCTTAGCATCTGTCTGTTGTCCTCTGAACTAAAGCTTCTTCCCCATCTGTTTTGGTATGAAGGAACTTGAGAGTTCTGGCATGAGGGCATGACAGATGAGCTGATGCTGGGAAACCACAGTTGGCTAGTCAGGAAGGCAGCTGGTATAGAACAGCTGCATGGAAAAGAGGTCTAAGTAAATATTTACCCCAAGTCGAAATCTGTCTAGTACAGAAATATTAAAGAAGAAGGGTCTATTTGTTTTGCAGAATATTAAGATACAAAACCTTGTTCAGCATAATGTAGCCTGATGATAATTCAGTTCTTGGGGTTTTATATTGTTTTAATTTCACACTCTTTCTAACACATAAAAGAAAAAAAACAAACATAAAAATTGTCAATGGCCTTTTTGACAATCATCCATGTGCAGCTTGGTACAACCAGCACACCTTTTGGCCTCTTCCAACATATGTTTGTACAGAAACCCCACAGTCCTCAGTAGGTCCTATATCATACAGCCTCTGAGGTCAAAAGGAATCATGCTTTGACTGCTCTGAAGTTTGACATATCTGCAAAGCCAATACTTATTTCGGCATGGACTCATGACTCTAGTTCTGTAACCACCATGCCAAAGCAAAACAAATAGCTTGTGGTTTCTACTCTCTGTTGTGCAGAGGATATTTTCTGAATAGTTTTCATTCACTAATAAGATATCTAGTTGTGAAAACAAGTAGATAATTCAAAGTAATTGTCATCTCCCATGAATTTCACACTGCAGTCTTTGCTACAGCCTGGGACAGAGAGGAGGAGAATAAATTAAGAACCTATTTCATTTGGTAATTACATTGCAAAATATATGCGTATATGTATTGTAACTGTAGCAATAATTAGAAGGGTTTTCAAATCCTTGGACTGATGCCAATAAAAGACTTCCAAAACATTTTAACAAATCCTTAGTAATTATCGTGGGATTCCAAAGCCATCATACAATGCTACTGGAGGACTTCAAATGGGATATCAGAAGTATTGCAGTTGAGTGATAGAAAGTAATGTGTTTCTGTGCTCTTTGGATTTACACAGTGTTGCTGGCAGTAAGTGACATTTTGCTGTTACGTGTCTTTTTCCTAATCTACTGGAGCAGTATTTTTAAAATTTAATTAGAGTGTTTTGTAATGTTAAGTAACTGTTTGGCTTCGAGTTTGTAGGTTGACGTCTGTAAATATAAAAGGATGCATTTTCAACTTAATTGAGCTGACTTATCAACTATAGCAAATACTCATTTGAAGACTGAAAAAGAGATAAAAGCTTTTGCACTTTGTTTTCATGAATTACTGCAGCTGGTGCAAACTACACAGCCTATTTATTTCTTTTTGTAAGCTTATTTCAACTTTTTGCATGTATGAAAAGCACTAAAGTTCCAGTTGCAATTTCTCTTCAAGAGATTTTGAGGGACTTGACTTTAGTGTGTGGCGTTCTGTAACTGTGTGTATATACAAGCATTGCATGGAGGTGTGAGAGACGATGGTTTCCCAGGCAGGAAGGTTTTGTAGTATTAGGACTACTCTGAGAATTAATACAAAATGATGGAGCAATAGCTCTGTGTACCTCAAACAGGAAGCATTAAAAAAAAAAAAAAAAAAAAGTATTGTGTACCAAGTTTCTGCAGTGAGAAATCTTGTGAAACCCAATATAAATCAGTTCAGGTGTTGGCAAGAGTGTATTCTTGCTTGGGTAAAAATGAAAGCTGACCTGAGAAGCTCATGCTAAACAGTGAGCCTCCACGTTCTGCTGGAAGATTGTGAGCCTTGTCAGGAAGCTAGAGTAATGCCTTCTCTCTGGAGATGAGTATGGGCTCCTAACTGTATGTTGCTGTCTGCTTTCTTAGTTTTACATGCATGACTTTCACTTAGGAAAAAAAAATATTATCATAATGACTCACCTTTCTGTAGACGTCACCTTTTTGCAGAAGGTTTCTGTTTCTGGTACAGGTTAGAGACAGCCATTATTCCTGCCAAATACAGATTTCTGTTTGTATTTTATCAATTTTGTTTCCTATTTCTCTGATAGAGATAGAGGCTTCAGCATCTTCCTATTTCTAGAAGCTACAGCAACAAAGCTGACTATGTTGCTGTGCTGCAGAAGAGTACAGGAAATTGGACTGCTTCATGTATACCAAGCATCTCTCGGTAGTTTTTACCCTCTCAGGCTCATTACTAGAGCAGTGTTTGTTATTGCCATTTTGGGCAGTGACATAAGTTACCCTTTTATGCAGGAAGATGCTAAAACATAGTCATTCTGTCGTACAGAATGCTCATTTCTTCCTTCTCTCAACTGGTCTCTGAAATAAAAACACATTCTAGTACCTGAATGAAGAGAACAGCAATTCTCCCATGGCAAAGAATAAAGGGGGAAATGCCAGACAGCAGAAGAGAGATAAAGCTGTCTTTTCTGCTATACCAGTGGCATATTTTCTTCCAGCTGAAGACTGACATTTCTAGCTTAGATTCACTAGCTAATATTTGGTATTACAAAAGTAAGTTAACTGCCTTTTCAAGGGAATGGCAAGCTCTTGATCCTCCTCTTGAAGAGTGTCACTTATTACTTCTGGAAGCATTCAGCACTGCATCAATACCAAATCAGAAATAACTTCAATTTTGTCTTCAGTTGCTATAAATTAAATTAGTGGTTTTAGGAACGCTGGATTATTTGCTGTGATAGTTTGTACGTGCTGCTAATCCATCTTTATATAGTGAATACTTGTTTCTCTTTACATCTCTACGGATACTTATTTAATTTGAAATTTGCTAACATAACTTTGATGTTAAAAATTATTCCAGTTTCATCTATCATATTCAGACAAGGAATCCCTACAGAGGGAGCCTAGAGGTGAATCCCAGCAAGAAGTCTTAAGACGGGCAGCCAAGGATCTTCCTATCTATACACGGACAATGTCTGGAGGTAAATAGGTGTTCAGGAGACCAGTGAAGGCAGGTGTCTTGATGTACTACCTCAACTAATAAAAAAGTAAATTTCAAGGGTTTGGGTTGTAGGGAAGAACTGCTTTTCATTCTTCATAAAATAGCAAAGTGACCCAGAAACTGAACTTTAATGTAGCTTTATGCAGCTACATTTATTCAGTGGAGAGAATGTTGGAAAGAAAATTGCTGCATGCAATTTAGGGTTTTAAAATTGATTGACAGTGCCTTGCTAAATGTTTGCAAACTGATGTTAACAAATAGCAGAAGAGGTTGTAACAGTCTTTAACTGCATGGATTTCTTCTTTCATAGGATAAAAAGAAATTAAAAATAATGGATTAATAGTTATCTGCTTGTCATGTTTAACTAGATAGATCATAGAATGAATCTGTTACTGGTCTACTTGTTGGTTGTTCAGTTGCAAGAACAAAAGTTCTCCCAAATTAAACTTACCATACTGATACTCTTAAGTTCATGAGTGATGGCTAGCTAAGCAAATCTGAGAGATAACCTCATGTAGTAAATGAAAGCTGATAAAGTAATAGCTTAAAATAGTTATATTGTTGAACAGTCTTTAAATTTTTCCAGTCTAGTGAGGGTTTTGTTCTTTCATTGATTGTTTTGCAGAGCTGATGGGTTTGAAAGAAAAGCCCCTGATTAGTGCAATTAGCAGAGATTGCAAAAACTGAACTTTTTTGGGTTCGCTTTGCTAGATTCAGCATTCCGAGTGCTTATAGAATGTTTCACTATTTGCAGCTACTTCTGATCATGCTGAAATGCTTTCCTGGGGGCTCTACTGGGCTGAGCTGCTAGTTTATGCAGACTTTGGGAATCCAAATATATAACTACATTGAGATCTAATCTTGGAACTTTTTTCTTTAGCAATCAGATACTGTGACAGATGCCATCTTGTAAAGCCAGATCGTTGCCATCACTGTTCTGTATGCGACAAGTAAGAAAATATTTTAAATAAGTGGTTTTCTGAATAAATTGATACTTTATTAATGACACAAAAGCTTTTAATTTTTATGCATAGATTTTTCAGGTTAATGTTTTGTCAGAGGGGTTTTTATTATTGCTTAGATTGTTTTAGGTTTAGGTTTATTTATTTATTTATTTATTTCTAAGGAAGTCTAACTTATTCTAATTATTTTGATGGCTTTCTTGATGCCAACATGGATTATGTGGTCTTACAAATTCTTTACAAAATGATTAAAAATTATGAATATTAATGAAGAACTTTCCTTAAGAATGTGACCAAAAGTAGCTGATGAACAAAAATTTGCTTCTTTTGTTAGAGTCTGAATAAAGACCACTACCCATCTCAATCTAGTCATGATGTCACTTACATCTTATGCGAGGTAATAACCTTAATATCCTATTTTTCATTGGATAACTTCTAGGTTTTTTTTAAAGAAAGAAACAGCCAAGTTTCCCTATTTTTCTCACCAAAGCTGTAAAATTAGGGTTTTGTTTGTTTAACACACAATGAAGTTCATCTTCATATTCCCCAGAAATCTCATTGCTTTCTAATTTGATCTTTCAGCTGTTCTCTCTGACCTTTCTCTAGTTAGCTTGGATATCTGTGTGTTTCTCCACTCTTGCCCCCAGTGATTTAAATTTCCAACTTTAAGAGAAGGGGCTTCCTCAAAGGTTGATTTACTCTTAGCTCTATGGCTGTTGCAATTAGTCTTCAGCTCATGATTGTGAGGCGGTGATGACTTTCCATTTTGTTCCACAAAACAATAGAGGCACTGAAACAGTAACTGAGCTGAAGCAGTTAGAGAATCTTGATTGTGTTTTATGGGATGGTGGTTGCGTTGAGAGATAGGAACATTCCCATTATTTGATCAGGGAAGAGAAAAAGGGTGAACCGTGTTATCAAATAAAATATGAGTGAAAATTGCAGAATGCCATTAATTCATATGCCTTGCAGGATACCTTAATTTTGTCCTTACCTTGTCAAAATTCACGTGCTTCAATTATATCTGATTTTCTTTTGCGTGTTTTATTACTGATGGTGAATAATTGCAAAAATATTTAGGATTTTTCATACAAGGTAAGTCCTTGAAAACTTCCTGTGCATCTGCATATATTTTATAAAAGCAAAGAATGTATTTAGAAATATACTTAGGTGCATTGCCGAGTATATAATAATTGAAATACCCCAGTTTCTAAGTCTCTGTCAGAGGATAAACAGTAGTTGAAAAACCTATTCAGAATAAGAACCAAATCCTAAAGCTGAAGTAGTAGATTGCATTTTCTTAAATCACTCAGCTCTTGACAGAACAGGCATTTTAAGTTTGGGCTACCTACAGTTTACTCGTAGGTTAACTGTATCATGGGAATTTAAATAGACCTCTTTGTGAAATAAATTAGTTAAACAACTGTAAGTATAGGTATTTCTTTCTATGTGAATAATTTGTATGTGAATAAGTCTGACATGTAACTGTGTTCTGACTCTTGTTTTTCTTTTGCCTTTTGTGGTTCTTGGAATTCTGTTTGGTTTCTTTTTAAGATGCATTTTGAAGATGGACCATCATTGCCCTTGGTGAGTGTACTATTGGTTTTATTTTTTTTCTTTCTGATTTGGTAAAATAAACTTATGAGGGTCCTGTTAGGTAGGTGATACTTAACTATTCCTAGAGTTAGATGCTTACATGAAGTTACTGGTCTTGCAGGACCACTGGAATTAATTACGTTGTGCCCTCTTTTCCTGGTTTTGAGGTATGGAAAGAAAGTTGTCTACAATCTTTCTTAGACCTTTGAGTTAGATGACTCAATATTTTTACAGTTATGATGAGGTAAACTTCTGGTCAGTAAGAAAACTTCTTTTAAGAATTGCATCTTTTCTTCATGCACTCCACTGTTACTGTGGCTCAGTTGCATTGAATGGTGAAATACTACCCTAGGATAAAAACCACATGGAAGGGCTATACTTTGTTCCCCTTACTGAAGCTCCCAGGGCAGCTTGAGAGGGCTTGTTGAAAACAGCAAGTTAGCTCTTTGAGTTTTATGGGCTCATTGTTTCCTTCCTTTTTTTTTTTTTTTCCCCTCCCCTCTCCTCTCCACCCTCCCTCCTTTTGCTGCCATGTTAGCCTGCAAAGTGGTTTTGTTTTCCTGTATTTTTTTCAGCAGCCTTTGAAACCAGTAGACAGACAGGATGGGTATTTAATTTTATGTCAGTTTGGCAGGTATCTTGTGGAAATAAAGGTAATAGTTTATTAAGGTCCAAGTTAAGAGGATAGAGCAGTAGATGGCAGTTCTTCACCACGTGAAACCAATCAGAAAAGAACAATCTCCTCCATTGGACAAACTGAATGGTAGATGGTTATAAGCAGCTGGTTTGATGTTTCTAAATCAAATTTCTGTATGGAGGAGACTCTGTCTTGGAGGAGGAAGGAGTGCTGGGCTCCCCCTGTTTGTCTTGGTCCTGGCTACAGCCTCTGACATATTGTAGTATGATTTAAGAATCTCCCTTTAATTTGCAGCTGCATGGTAGACACAATTGAAATAAATATTTAGTAATAGAAGGTAGAGTTACTTCATACAGATTTTTTTTTGCTGTAGGGGTATCAGCGTGTGAAACTTGATGATGCTTAATGTTAGTAGTGTGCTTCTTAAAAATAAACAAAACCAAACTAAACACAGACATCAATGGTTGAATGCAGAGTAAATTTCTTCTAAGAAAAAAGGCAATTTCCTTTTATAAGCGTGTCATGTAGAAAGCTACAAGAAAAACAGCTGTCAGGCAATTCCTGTCAGAATATTACTGGAAAGTCTCCGTATTACTATTATGATTCAGTATCACACACACTTCTCATAAGCTTTATGCTCTGTTTTGGATTTTTTTAGTTGTCCTTCCTCAGGATAGTATGTGAAAATGTCCTTCATGTAAACTTCAATTAAAGAATAAAAATTGGTTGTATCAAATAACAATTCATAAACTGAGTACTTCAGTGTTTTGTGAAGGGGCAGTGAAACTAGGATATAGACTTCTAGAAATACAAAGTCCATTATCCTTTCATTAGCATTTGCTTATTTTGCCTGTTGGGAGACTCTTCATATCCAAACAACATAACTATACGCAGCTTGAGAGAGTATTTAGATTGTTCATTGTTTTTCATCTAATAACTAAAGGTTCATAAAGGAAAGCTAGAAATGGAGAAGGTATTTGAAAGACATGTCACGCTTCTTGGTGGAGAATTGTCCCTTTTGTTCTCCAAGTAACAGAAATGCACCAGAAGAAGAGGTGTATTATCTTGTTTTATCTTTCCTGAGTTGAGTGGACATCCACAGTTCCTTGCTCACCCTGAAAAAATTAAGTATGTTGGAAGGGACAAGAAAGTTTTGAAGTGTTGCACAGATGCTGATCAAACTTTAAAGATTCCTTTAAAGACCCATGTTCAAGGGGGCTTTGGGAAATATCACATGGCTATTTTACCAACAAAGCTAAGGGTGCACGTCAGTATAATGGGTCAGGCTTAGCTCCCCTGAAAGCATCATTAGGTCCTGCTTTGCTTTTAGTGCTGGGATTTTTTGGTGGGAGCAAGTTTGGTTGGAAAAAAGTGGGAAAGAACTTATGTGATGCTTAAGGGAGAGTAATGGGAATTATTAATCTAATAATCTGCTAGGAGAAGGATTTCTGGGGAGAGGACAGGTAAAAATAACCTAGGGAAAGTAAGATGAAGAGTTTGCAAGGCAGGGGCAGTAAGATGGTAGTCATAAGCTAGCCCCCGGTAAGATATTTTCTGCTTTTTGGGAGGGTTTATTTTAGCTGTCACTCCTGCAGTAATGCTGTGACAAACAGAAATATTTAATGCTAATTGCCCTCTAGTGACTCCAAAAAGTTTAAGTGATGCGGAACTAAAAGCTAAGCAATGCAGAAATAAAAGCATTAGCAATTTGTATGCTAGTGCTCCTGCTACTGATACTATAGATGGAGCCTCAGGCAGGAATGTGGTGGCTTGAGGTACCAAAAATAGAAATGTGCAATTCTAATATTAACAAGGCGCATGAAGTGCAACACCTCAGGGACCATTTGAAACATATCTTTTGTATTGTGAGTAATTTGAAAATAGTTCAGCTTCTCCTTAATTCTGTGATGCATTTTGTTAGCTGAGCTGCAGCTCTCCTTCAGCACTTTTTAATTTTTATTTTTGCCTAGCATTTTCAGCAAACTAACTCTTAAGATAGAAAGGAAATTTCTGCTTTAATTGTTTTTAATGCTATCTGTAATCCAGATTTTAACCTGGGACGTTCTTTAGCATGTGTGTTCTCTGCAGTAGCACACCGTTATTTAGCAAGTTTTCTGTATGTGTATCAGTCTTACTCCTCCTCAAACTGTAAGGCTTTAAATGTAACCACCATTCTTGTGTCTTATCATTTGATATGGCATGTTCAAATAGCATAATTACAAAAACTTGGTGTTTATTTTACCTTCAGTCCTTCGATGAACCATTCTCTTCCAGTAAGAAGTCCTCAGTCTGAGGCTTTGTTATAACTATGAGGAGTACAGTAATTTATGAAAGTTTTTGTTATTTTTATATCATGTGCAAAAGAACAATGAGAAAAAAAGCTGTCTTTGATTCAAGAATAACATTTCACTTTTATTTCTTTTCTCACTAAACAGTGTCATAAAGCAAAAACTTTCCTAAAAGGAATACCATGAAAGTGAAGTAGGGTTATGGTATGAACCTTGCAGCTACATTGCTTGAAATTTGTCATGGAATTGCTGACTTTGACATATTTAATGAAGGGGACGCTTCATCCTGGAGAGCTGTAAATTTACTTTCCAATAAGAAACATGATGAGCTTAGAAACATATATTCTATTTCTTGGTGGGATGGAGCATTGTTTGGTGGAGTTTATTTTTAAGTAGAACAATCTCTTGTGAGTCCTTCTTAATTGTAGTTAATATAGATGCTTAGCTATTGCTGCATGTTTCAGTGGCAGTGCTATATTTAATGTTTAGCCAAGGTGGCATGTTTTCTAAAAACAAACTCAATAACAAAACAAATAAACCCCCTATCCACTCTGAGGATGTATAGCAGCAGCGTACTGTGAAAGCTTATTTGGTATTTTAAGATTTTATTCTGTTCACTGTGTATCCAGCCATTACCATCACTGTCTCCCTGAAGGAAAGAATAGTTGCAGTAAATTGCCCTGTACTTCTAGAAGAAGCTGAAGTTGAGACTTGCCACGCTGTCTTATTTTTTCAGTTATTTTTCAACATATAAATGGATATAGTCTTGTCTTACTTAGCTGATCTTTCTGACAGCAATGTAGATTATTTAAAGAAGATTTAAGGAATTTTTTTCTTTTAACTCAGTGGAATTATGTCAAAGCTAGCAGTGCAATGACAGCTTTGGTTTGTTTCTTAATGCAACTGAATAAAAGAAAAAAGAAGCTGCTTACCAGTAAACTGTCCGTGGGCAGCATTCCAGTGTTTTTCATTTGATGGATGTAACATCATTACGTATTTAATAGAGCTCTAAAATTCATAATACTTAGTAAATTGCCTCTAACAGGAAGCTGCTGTGGTACCAAATGTCCCCTCATCCTGTCTCTCTGATGGTAGTGTATAATAGTTCCTCATTATGGATAAATTCTTAAAAAGTGGGAAGAGGTAAAGTTGAAGCCTGTAAGTAAAAATGTTAAAATGAGGTTTACTTTAACATTTGGATGTGGATTTAAATGTTCCTTATCTTTTTTATTTGCTGTCCTGTTGTCACTGATACAGAAGCAAAACTTTGTTTACATACTGATAGTAACATTTTAGACTAAATGGATTTATTTCTGAATTGGATGAAAGCGAAGTATATAACTTCCTTTACATTCCATTTTTATTTTTACTTCTTTTTTTATCAGGGTGAACAACTGTGTAGGATTCTCCAATTACAAGTTTTTTCTTCTCTTCTTGGCTTACTCTCTTCTATATTGCCTTTTCATTGCTGCAACAGATTTACAGTATTTTATCAAGTTTTGGACAGTAAGTACACTAACATACGTACCGTCTTTTAAGTGTGTGAAGTTACCGCTGTGCAAGAAGTCTTAAGATTCAAGGCTTTACATTGTAGTCTGCTATCTCCAAACAAGAGCTACAAAAGTTTATCTAATAATCACAGCTCTCGCTTTTTTCTGTTTATGATAGGAATAAGTGAAATGTCATAAACTACATTATTTTAAAGCTGCATAGAACAAGTGTGCAATTGTTAATTATTTAGAAAATAGTTTACAAGGGAATTTATATCATATATAGGTTTTCTTAACTTTTTTTAATGCTATGCTACAAAAAGGCTTCAGAGTAATTTTCTAGTATTTTAATTATGATTATCTGCATTCACAACTTAGTCTCTTGTATTTGCAATATTTGTGCCATAATATAACTATTCTGAAAAGGCTAATTGAACAATTTTTGTGACGATAAATTGCTCTTCTCTAAAAGACACTTCAGTGTTCAGATCTAAAGTACAGATTCTTGTGGTCAGTATTTATACTTCCTCCAGAAAGGTCCTGTTTCTTTAACTTAGATGCTGTGAACAACCTAAATGCATCATTATCTGTACCTAAAAAGTGTATAATTCATTTATTTAGACTCCTGTTGTGTGGTATGTTTGTGTCTGCGCTGAATTTGATTTGTCTGAATAAAGAATTATTAATAATCAAATTAAGCAGCTATTTCCTCAATTTTAATAGCATATTTTTTTTATTATTATTTTTAGAATGGTCTTCCTGATACCCAAGCCAAGTTCCACATCATGTTTTTATTCTTTGCTGCAGCTATGTTTTCTGTCAGTCTGTCTTCTCTCTTTGGGTATCACTGTTGGCTTGTCAGCAAGAATAAGTCTACATTAGGTAAGTGGATTTAATGTTTTTCCATTTGACAGCAAAAAATAATTAATAGATGTACACGTGTCACACCCCGACAGTGACAGAGTTGGACACAGAACTGCACTTCGACAGTTAGCTTATTACCTGTAATGTTACAATTCTAGGAGTATAAGCATAAGTCTAGACCAGTATTAGTATCCTATAGGGTTTTTGTGAGGGACTGTACGACCTGTCTGGAGTCCAGTGACAAAGTCTTTATAGATGTTCCCACAAGGTTGCTGCAGGTGAAGTTCTTGCAGACGCTCTGGTGGTCGTAGGGATCAGATGCGTGAAGTGATGTTGATGTCATGGTGGATCTCGGGCCAGCTGAGAGGGAACTTAGTTACGAGCTCCTCTCATCCTTTTATAGTCCATTCACCAGTGATCTGGAGTGATAACATCCAGGGTGTCAGTTGGCCCAGCTCCTTATCTTCTTCAGCTCTGGGACATGACAGGCTGCTTCGCCCCCCGCTGCCGCTAGTGCAACCCCCACCAACATGTGGGGATCTGAAAAATACCTCTAGGGCCACACATCAAGCCACCTCTTAACACTCAAAGCTTATAGTTGCTATAAGTCATCTAAGTGTAATATATATTGGTTTCAATTCATAAATCTTATTAATGCTTATGCTTTCAGGATCACTTCTGATTCTTTGTTCTATGGCTATGGTGTCATGTTAGTGTAACTGCTCTATGTGCGTATTTGCTGTAGTATGCAGGACGGCGACCATGGGCCAGTCTGGTAGGCAAAGGAGTAGCAGAGGCATAACAGCTCCCCACTTGTCATAGAATCATAAAATCGCCAGGTTGGAAAAGACCCATCAGATCATCGAGTTCAACCATTCTTATCAACCACTAAGCGATGCCCCTCAGCACCTTGTCCACCCATCCTTTAAAACACCTCCAGGGAAGGTGACTCAACCACCTCCCTGGGCAGCCTGTTCCAGTGCCCAATGACCCTTTCCATAAAAATTTTTTTCCTAATGTCCAGCCTAAACCTCCCCTGGTGGAGTTTGAGGCCATTCCCTCTTGTCCTGTCCCCTGTCACTTGGGAGAAGAGTCTGGGCTTTGATGTGGCTGCTGACGTAGAGTGGCCACCAGACCTCCATCTTGCTCCTCTCCACCCCGCGAATCAGCAAAGCAGTAGCCATCCTCAGCAGCTCAGAGTGGAGCTCTGTCAATACAGTATGTCAATACAATATGTATGGGGTTACTGGAGAAGGTGGACAGTCCTGTACAGGGTCTGGTAAGAAGTGCCCAGGTCTGACAATGTCCAGTACTGACTCCCCTGTTTTGCTGCTCCCCAGAAATTGTGACCCCAAGAGGCCAAGCTGTTAATGAGTTTATCTTCTTCCTCTCACTTCCTCCAATCCACAGCTTGTTAATAGAAGCTGAATACATTTAAAAAAAAAAAAAAAAAAAAAAAAGAGATAACTTTATAATAAATGCTAGACACACTAATGCATGCTTGCACGAGTGCTTCCTGTTTGGCAGTTCCAGCCCCAGCTCAGAGTCCTTTGATGTGAGGTGTCACCCAGAGCAGTGGCTCCAGCACTTCGTTCCCACCTGTGCCCTCTGCAGAGCCAAAGTTCCTTTGTTCAGTTTGAGTACCCTTTTGTTTCAAAGCTCTGAAAGGCATAGTTATTAATTCCAAGACTTTATCTGCACTGAAGGCAAGGAGAGGCCAAAAAAAAAATCTGAAGGTAGGCTGACTGTGGCCATACTGGTGTTAGTTTTGATCAACATGAATGAGCACAAAGAGCCAATGTCAGAGAGTGATCTGATACAGAAGAACAGGCTTTAAGGCAGTGCTGCTATATTTAGTAGTAAAAAAATACAGAGATCTGAACTGTGGTTTCACAGTTGTGAGTCCTGTCTGCCACATAATCATAGATGCATAGAAAGGACTCTGCGTTACTAGTTAATTTTAAAAGCCTCAGAGAAGGTGGTCTTTGCCTCTAGTATGGAATTGTATTTGTAACTGTATTGAATATCAGTGTTAAAACAGTATTTGCCACCACTTGGGTGCATAGTTGTCTGGTTACAAATCTTAAAAAAATAAGTAAAAGAAGATCTGAGTGCCTGTTCTATACTATATCCTGGACTGTAATAATACTAATTTTCAATACATTCATTACAGTTTCTAAATCTCAAAATGCTTTTCTGTGGACATAAGCTGAATTAGAGTAAGCCTATGAATTGATCTGTTTTTCCCAGTTCTTTTCAGATTTACTAATATGTTGCTGATTAATGAAAAAGTTCGAATACACATCATTAGAAAAAAAGCTTTTTTACTTCAAGATTTTTCTGGGTGTTTTGGGTTTCTTCAGTTTCCTGAAAAATCATCTCTGTAGAAGTTCATATTGGGGAAAAAAATTGGTCAACCTAGTTTAAGTGGAGAAAAGTTTTATTAATGGTGCTTAAATGAACATAAATAAGCGATCTGTTTATGAACTGCTTATATCATTTTTAATGCGAAAAAAATTATTCAAAGGTAACCATAATGCAGTACACTTCTAATTCAATATTCCATGTTTTTAAAACAATCTGAATTACATGCAGGTAATACACCATATTTCCTTTCCACTTGAACCAGTCAGATCACTTTTTCTCTTCATCACATTTTACTTTGGGAAATTGCTTGATAGATGAAACTCTAAACATGTAATTGTTTGGTGATGAAGCCACGACTGCTTTAAGTGTGATTGTGTGTAAGTCATCCTGGGAGCTGTCTTCCTAGCTTAATATGGTTGTCTAAAAGGTTATTGCTGTTTTCCTTCTCTAAAACACCTTGTAATGAATGCACACTACAAGTTGAAGGTTATTTCCAGGAATTTGTAACTAAGGATTTACTGCAGAAGGATGATCTCTGCATGATTCCAGCATGGTTTGTGTCAGCTGTGCTGCCAGGACATAGTTTGCCTACTATATATAGCCAATTAAGAGAATTAAATGGCTGTCGGTCACTTGGTGGAAAGTGAATGATGTTTCTGCTTCAGGCACTTTGCAATATTTGAAGCTATACATAGGTCTGTTCTCCGCAAATTTAGGTTGGACGTCCATGAGGAATAATCTGGGTCTACAAGTGAAGTGCTTTCTTTATGCAGCTGTAAAAACACGCAATATTTTCATACCCTAGGGTTTGAAAAGCTAGTCTTACTACTGAAGTGTGTTAAACTTTTCTTCTTTTCCATTACTCTGTCTCTAGTTTGTTTAGGTTTCTCTTTCTTGAAAACTCTCTGTGGTATAGTCACATGCTGAAATCTTCACATGGCATATCACTCCTTTGTAAAAATGAGTTTCGCACTCTTCCTTGCCTCAATTAGGGAGCAGGCTGGAGGAGAGTTTCACCCTTCCTCTGTGAGCACAGTGACTGTGTAACACTGACTTTAGCTTTCATGGGTGGATTAGTTTTCTCAGTCATTTGGGCAGTACAGCCTTTCTTCTTGAATGCCGGTGTCATCGGTGCAATTGCCTAAACACCGTTGTGAAACTTAAATGTGCTGTTCCTGTGAAGAAATCTAATAGCTTTTTTTCTTTTAAGAGGTATTCAGAGCTCCCATATTTCGTCATAGAACTGACAAGAATGGCTTTAGCTTGGGCTTCAGTAAAAACCTAAGGCAAGTGTTCGGTGATGAGAAGAAGTACTGGTTGCTGCCTGTGTTTTCAAGGTATGCTCAGTTTTTAATGCTTCATGTGTTGAAACTGTTGAATAAGCAGATCCACAGGGTTTCTGGGTGGGTGTTAGTTTTTTGAAGTAAGATAGTAATATTCACTTCAGAAAAAAACAGTTCTTCAAAGTTTTTTTTTGTATGTATGTCACTAATTCTGAATTTTCAGTCTAGGGGATGGTTGTTCCTTCCCAACTTGCCTTGTTAATCAGGATCCTGAGCAAGCTTCCACACCGGGCGGTCTTAATTCTACATCCAAAAAGTAATCTACTTTTTGTTACTCATTTCAAATAGTTGCTATTGTGTTTTTTCTTATGTACATATAAATACAGGCATGTAGAAGATCCTTAGAAGTGGTAAACAAATGAAGCATATCATATTAATAAATACAAGTCAAATTTTAAACATCTAAGTTTTAATTCAGCCAATCCTCAGATTTAAAATTAAATTTAATGGAAATAAGCTTGTCACAGTTCGGTGGCATCCCAGGACCTGAATTTTCCACAGTATCTGTAACGTTCTGTTTGGCATACATGTAAGACAGTTGCCCTGCCTGTGATACAGATGGTTTACCTTGCAAGGCTTTTGGGGAAGCCTGCTTCTTTGTATTTGGTGAAAAGATGCTTCACATAAGGGGTCCCAGCTATCAACACTTGTGCTGAAGCACAAGAAGCTGCATATTAAATGCACTTGCTTTATTTCTGCTGATAATAGGAGTCATTTTCTTAATTCTTATCCTTCATGGCAATGACATCTTTAAAGAGTGAAAAGCGTGCACGTGTTCCTTAAATTAAATAAATATTATAGCTTAGTATTTCATATTGTAACTCTTCAGCGACATTTGTGTAATGAAGTGTGTGATAATGTAGTAGACTTGAATATGTGACTAAGGAATGATAACAGAATTGTATTGATAATCCTCTGTTCATGAAAGAAGTAAATTACGTTTCAGCTCCGTGCTTATTGATGTTTTACATCTCACCCCAGAGATCCATATCTAAAATTAGGCGAGATTTTTTGGAGATGTTCTCTCCATTATTTATCATGTCAGGTTTGTTCTAGTGAATATGGATAGAGTGCATTTGGAACTGAAGTACATGTATTAATGTATGATATCTGTCAAAAAATCAGAACATTTCCCTGTTCTGTGCTAGGGAGCTGATTTTTAGATTGTGCTTGCATCTGTGACAACTACAGGGTAATGCGTATAATGAAAACAGTGTAGTGATTCATCAGAAAAGATGCAAGGTACGGTAGGAAAAATACTGTGCATGACAAACTGGAAGTAAAGTGTGGTGAGATACTGAAAATTTACTGCAGTTTACTACAATGTTTTTATTGGCATTACAGTGAGAACCACCTATTTCCTGCAAAGCCATTGCGCGATTCCCAGAGCCACCTTCTTACAGACACACTGTCTTGGTCAGAAACCAGTGGAAAAGCTGAAAAGGGCAAAGTTGGTAAGGAGTTGATTTATGCTGTGATGATTTGTTTTGGAGGAAATACTGTAAAAATGACCAAGGTCACTTGGGTTTTGTATTCGTGAACCAAAATTCATGAAGCTTATTTTAAACGCATGTTTATAGGCAGTTCTGTTTATGGAGCTGCTGTGCCCTTCCCAATTAAACCTGACCAAGAGATACTGAGAACACTAAGACTAGTATGTGCTAATTACCTTTTAGGCTGAGCCTGATAATTGAGAACAAATTGCTTGTTTTGGAATCTGACATCTTGCTGTAACCGGTGAAAAGCTGTGTAATGGCCATAGGACAGGAATAGACTTGGTAATAGTGGAATGATGTTAAGAGAATTGATAATTAATAATGTAATATTTGCTGAAAGAGATATGAGACCTTTTCCTTTGGAAATACAACCTTTTTTTTTTTAAAGGTATGACCAATCCTGCATTAACCATGGAAAATGAAACCTAGTTCCCCTTAAAAGAAACATCTGAATATATAAGGAAAGGTATGTTAATGTTCTGTGAACTTAATAATGCTATTCCATGATTCTTTAGCACTTGAAGAATGCACAAAAGAAAATTACTAAAGCAATTCCTATTTCTTTTAATTTCTTTAGTGTTTTTTAGTAGTAGCACACGCATTCATAGTTTTAAACTAAACTACTGATTTCTTGATGTGTCATGTTTGTAAAATATTGTTTAACCTTTATACGAATTTCTTTTAGGTAGTATTCCAAAATATTATTCCCTTTCTCTAGAAAGGTAATGAAATTGTGACTATTCGAGCTGTCCAGCAGATCTTTGTAAAGTTGAGTTTGAGAATGAAGTTAATTGTAAACACTGAACACAAAGATCACAGCTTGGTCTACTAAAGCAGGTAAAGGTCCATTAGATAATTGAAGAAAGAGAGATTTATTCTAATATATAGAGCTACTAGGACCTTGTTCTTCTATGCCAGGTACTGGGCATCCCATTAAATAATTTGAAAAGTTCTGCCTACTGAAGACAAAAGGTGTCCATGTGATGCCCTCAGCATTTAGTCACCTCTTGTCAAAAACAGCCGAGTTGTTTTTTGTTTTTGTTTTTGTTTTTTTTTTAGTATTTCTCACATTGATATCTTGCAGCATACGTATAGACTTATGAGAAACATTTAGTAAATCCTGTTAGGTACATAAGAGGAGGAGGAGACCTTAATAATTGGGTTGGGAGAAATGAACACAATTCGTCATCGTATTCATTTTAGTATTTGAAGGTTTCTAACCCCACCAAATCTTACAGAAACCCAACTATGTCATATTTAATGCTGGATAAAAAAATTAACTCCGTCTCTAAGAATTAAATCATAATCAGTGATTTATCATTTTCTAACAACTTTGGAGGAGTCATTCTGGCAAGGTCATTTCCATCTCTGCTGTTGGAAGCACCCTTTTTGTCATCCTGAGAAAGTGTCTTAAGTGGATGTCCCTGATTTGTATGTGACTTGACTTCTGGACATGCTGTCATGGCGGTCAGGCTGCTCTCTGTCACTCCTGGAGGAAGTGTAAGGCATGGAAAGCCATCAGAGAAATGTGATGATTGTTACTAGATCCATCACTCATGGCATTGTGCAAAGCAGATTATGAAAATGGTAGGTCTGCAGGTACAACAAGTGGCCTGTAGCTTGTAGCGAAAAGGTCCCAGAAGTTCAGTTGGATTCATAAGAGAAACCAGAAAATTCTTGACCACTACATTCTGGTTTTGTGTTAGGTGGTGAATGAACACACAGATGGTTCCAGATATAGGTACATCTGAAAACTTAATGATAGTGTGAAGTGTTGAAGTGTTGAAAATGTGGGTGTCAGATGTAAGAGATGAGCAAGTGAAACTCAGCCGTTGTCTCTATTTTGACTGCTGTATGTAGATTTCTTATTTTAATAGACTCTAAAAATCTCATTTCTAACCCTTCATTCAAAATGTAAAATGATGTGCTTCTGCCCTGTTTAATCCAGCAGTTTATAAACAACAAAACAAAAGCTTCTGGAAAAGAATAAGTTGTTCAACTTCAGTTAGTTTAATGTCTTACATGTCATCGCTACTCAAGAGTAAAGCATTGGAGACAAGCTTTAACGAAATAGATTTTTGATTATGTAGCAGAAATGTCATTAATGACAACAGGTTTTGTCAGGTTGGAGTCGTACTTTCAAAAGTTCTAATGCTTTATTTACTTAAGGAATAACTTTTAAACTTTAATCTTTGAACAGTGTGTAGTCTTTATTGGAACTTTGTCATTCACATTAGTCTGAATGTCAGGCATTGTCTTATTGTCCTCAAGGTGCTGAAGGTGATTTTCTTCAAGCTGTTTAGCTTGATAAAAATCTCATGCTCCTTTTTTTGGCTGAGTGGCTGTTTTGGTTTTTTTTTCTTGTAGTCCAGTCTGAGAAAGTAACAATTAGATTTGTTTTTTCAATCTGATTACCCCAGCCCCTGGGTTTTGGGGGGTTGGTTTGTTTGTTTGTTTAGGTTTATTTTTGTTTCTTCTTTTTGTGGGCATCCATTTTGAAGTGCAGCTTTTAAAAGAGAAACCTCCTTCAGCAGGGGTTATGTTCCGAGGAGTATGTGTAAAGGCACTTATAGGGGCTCCTGGAAGTCAGTTTTGCCTCAGACCAGTGCAGGCACATCTCAAAAGGGCAGTAGCTAAGGACTAATGATTTCCTTGGCATGAGTGTAAGTACCAGTTTGGTTGTTCCCTTAGCTGTATCTGAGGTATTTCTATGTGGCACTTAAAAGACTTTCTGGAGATGTAGCAAAAAAGCTGGATTACACTCTGTGTGTATACATGGCTGACATTGAGTTGCTGGAATAAGAGCCCTTATATAAAAACATTTTTGTATTAATTTTTAAAGTACTTTGCATTTAATTTCATTCATTTATTGTCAGTATTTCATTTATATTTGTTCCGAGGGAGTGAATAGGATACCACAACAAAACGAGCTAATTTAATTTTGACATGAAAAATACAGCCCATAGCCCCTGCCAGTGTGTCAGTAATCAGTACTTCTGTCCCAGCTAAGGTTATGTTCAATATCCTGTGTCCTGTAATCCTTTATAGTTAATCAGAGCACCAAATGCTGAGAGTGCCAGATGTGTTTTGCGCTAACGTAATAGAGAATTGCTTTTTCAATGATACTGGTACCTGGAGATACTCGAAAGATAGGTCACTTAATTTCATAAACTGGTAGCCTGCTTGCCATGTGGTCAGTTTTTAATCAGTATCACCATGAAGTTAGTTAATAGCGTAACTGTGAACAGTCTTACTGTGTTCCTCTTCACAGTTGTTCACTTTCCACTTTGAGTTGATGAGACCTGTTGCAATAACCTAACTGTTAGATCTTCTTCAGTTCTAATAATGTATTTTGTGATTAATGTTCTGTTCCAGTTCAAGAAAATGCTGTCGTTGGAAGGAAGATGTATTCTTCCAAATATCAGCCCTGTGGCCAGCTGCTCCTGTCTGCTGTGTGGATGTGCTCAGAAAACAAACTGACAGATGTCTACCTGTCTCCATATTACTGCTTGAAATATGAAACTAAACATACTACTTCTGAACCATGTAAAGAATGTTTCAACTTAAAATTACTGGGGTTTAATGGTCAAGGATGTTTCTGAGTATTAGGAAATGAAAAAAAAAAAAAAAAAAGGGAGCCAGAGTTTACTGTTGTAAAAATTGAGTAGCTGTGTATATGTGGATATTCAGCACAAGAAAAATGTGACCTCCTTATATATCAGTCCATGTTGTTGCCTTGGTTTTGCCAACTCACCTGTTAATTCAAATTGCTTTAAGTAGTTGACCCTAAAATCAAATTGTTGCATTGCTGGCTTTACAAATTGGGAGAACAGCCAGTGTTGTTTACAAATAATTTAGCGACTGGTGGACTATATTTTCTTGAGTGTTTGATAAGCAATTTTTGAACATAAGGAGACCAAAATGTAGCATCTGGGTATTTTTGGAACACATTATTGCAAAAGCTCTGTTTCAAAACAATAGTTTGAAAAGTTGCAGAGGGGGGAAGAAAATTCCTTTGTTAATCGAATGCTACAGTGGGTCACCAGTAAGTGGAGCGATAAAAAGCCTACATTCAGATGCCTCGTAGATAAATGAAGCTGGCCAGCTGGGGATTTTGATGGAAGCTGCACGGGACAGTGCTATAAATTGGGGATTTTATTGTCCCATCTGAAGTTGTTATCCTTTGGGATATCAACTAGTTGTTGTTTTCCTTCACAAAACAAATAATATTGGCACTTAACTTTGATCCAAAAGGCTTTTTACCAACCTGTGTTCCTGAGGGCCACTGTGTTTCAAAATCCTAGCTTCTTATTAATCAGTAGCTGTCTCGTTTCTATTTTCACTTGTTATTTAAGACACTGCCTTTCTTACTGCATAACTTAACACATATGTAGAATCAAGGAAACTTGCTGTTATAACTTATGATATTTGCATTTACTGGACAAGGGATGTTTGATTGCAATACCAAAAAGCCAAGCTGCTGCATGTAGGAAACCCCCCTGGAATGAAGTTAGGAGCTAGCAGATCAGATGATCTTAGGATCAGAGTTGACCTACCAGATAACAAAAGACGCATTATTAACTTTCAAAGTCAAGGAAGTTTCAGCAACATAAATCTGTCTTGTGCCTTTTGTATACACTACATTTAGGGTATCAGTGTTTACATTTAAATGAAAATTGAAAACAACTTCAGGAGGAACTTAGTTTTGCTTTCTAGGTGGCTGGATAAAAAGACTAGTCTGGGGGAAAAAAAAGTGAAAATCTCTCAGACTTAAGCGCAGTTCGGTTGAAGCAGAAAAGAATTTCTGTTATCAAACCTGCATCACCTGGGAGGTCGATTCACAGCAGAAAGATGCCAGTTTATTTTTTAGAAAACTGGCAGCGGACTAAGTGACAGAGTTCTGAAAGCAAAAATCTTACTAACTCTTCTACAGGCAGGTAGCTTTAAAATTTGTTTTTCCTGCATTTACAACCTAAGTGATAGCTGTTGGAGCACAAATGTGGCTTTTGTTTTCTAGTGAGGAAAAATGTATTTATTTTACCTCTCATTTTTTTTTTCCATCTCAAAAATTTTACCAGCCTGAAAACACCTGTTTCTTGCCAGAAGTGCCAGAGTATGGATCCCTTGATGTAGAACACCTTTTTTTTTTTTTAACTAGCATGAAGGTAGCATACAGTTTACATGATGCCTGCAGAAATCTAGCAACCAAAAGTTTTTTGCAGCTATTTATTCAGTGTTGTTCTGTCAGCTTACCTCGTATTTGTGTTTGTTTAAAGGGTAATTTGTCAAGGGATAAGGGGGAGAGGGGAAAATATATTTTTTAACACTAAAAGTTCTCTAGCTGTATAGTCTTGTTTTTTACGCAGTTACTTGCAGGGTGATTTGCCATGGAGCATGCACTTGAAAATACTGAGTAAAAAGTTGAAATTCAGCTTCATTGTAACTTGCTCCATGTTTTTATGTTGTAGAGATTTCACTCCCAGCAAAACTCAATGGGAATGGGTCTCTAATACAGACATTGCAGTCCCTGACCATGTCCAGGTTCTGAGAGTTCTCAGTAAGCCTGGGGATCAATGTAGAGGAAAGGACAGGGATAAGAGATTGAGAAATGCCTGGCTTCTCCATGTCTCAGAAGTCATGTTTAGAAAGCACAACACCTTAAATAATCTGCAGCTTTGATGTAGTCAGAGGCTGTCCCTTTACCAGAAAACCGATGGAGGCATGGAAAACATGCTGATGATGAGAGAAGGAGGAGGGGTAATGATGGTTGCTCAGAGGAAAATGTTCAGCAGATCTGAGCCAGAGAGCTGTAGCCACACAACTTCTCAGGATGGGTATGAGCCGTGCCTCCATGAACAGCACTGTCAGCAGGCTTTTGAGGATTCCTGGCTGTTCACACAGTAAAGAGTATGGACAGAAGTGAGCTAATCATGCTTCAAAGTGTAATTTTTGATATGACTATATTCTTGGCTTTTGGCTCTCTTAATACTTTCTATAGTGAAGTGAAATGGGTAGTTTTTGACATACTGTCAGTGAGCATTGATGCTCTTACAATGCGTGCAGGAGGATTTGTGAATAGGTAAGGGGAGTGAGGAAGCACTGTTGTTTGTCTGCTTACACTGATTCTCCTGTTCTTTGTATTCTTGCTAGGCACTTTACTACAGCCTTTTGTGTAATTTCTGTATTTTTTTCAAAGACTGCTTTTTACCTACTGTACAGTTACTAATCTACTTTTTTGCTAAAAAGAAAATAATAGCCCTGATATTTGTCTAGCAGTATGACTGCATTTCAAGCTTCAGAGGAAGTTGGATGAGTTCTGCAGACTTCCAGATGGGCTTGAGTCCCTAATGACAACAGAGTTAAATTTATTTTCTATATATGTAAACAGTCATATGAATCATAGCCCCCCACATGCATAAGAAGCTTCCTTAATTTCTAGGTTAGACAAATCTGATACATGTCTGCACCAGAAGTGTTTCACACATAGTCTGCATCAGCTGATGTACTGGGAATGGAGTGCTCCAGGGCTTCACAGAGAACTGTTTTTCTTAAGAAAATGGAAAACCTAGATACTGATGAGCTCTTCCCACTGAGCACTTAGGTATGACTGCTGCTATGCACTTTAATTCTTTAATGTGAGAGGAAAAAAAAAATGACCAGTTTAAGTTACAGATGGAAAGCTTTTTAGTGTGGGCAGGGAATGAATGAAACACTGGTACCTATTTTAAACTGTTTGTGTACTTAAAAATCAGGGCCTTCAATCAAGATTTCAGAAAGGTTGCAGGAAGCAAGTTCAGTTTAAGTGCACAATGGTACGTGGAGTTGTTAATCATCATTTGGACTGAGAGTTCTTGCCCTGATTCAGCTGACTGGTGTGCTGGGGGGCAGTATATTTCTATGTAGATTTAGCATATTACTTTGCCACTTGTTCATGTATTGCTCAGATAAATAAATGCTTCATGTTCAGCAAGTCATGTATGCAGTAGTCATTGACACACTACCCTCACTTTTACTGAGTGTACGTGAACAACAGAACAGCCCTCATCTCCACTGCAGCTCCATTAACAACAGAGTTGCTGTAAATGTTCTCCATTGCTGGGGATCTTTGACTTTCACGTATGATTTCTTTCCCTGGTTTAAGTGGTAGAGCCATAGTGGCTCACAAAGCATCTGTACTGAAACAGGGTAACAGGGAACCAAATCTTTTTTTGGTCTTTCACGGGTCTTTCTTTGCTCTCTATAACTACCTGAAAGGAGGTTGTAGAGAGGAGGGTGTTGGCCTCTTCTCCCAAGTGACAGGGGACAGGACAAGAGGGAATGGCCTCAAGCTTCGCCAGGGGAGGTTCAGGCTGGACATTAGGAAAAAATTTTCACAGAAATGGTCATTGGGCACTGGAACAGGCTGCCCAGGGAGGTGGTTGATTCACCTTCCCTGGAGGTGTTTAAGGCACGGGTGGACGAGGTGCTGAGGGACATGGTTTAGTGTTTGATAGGAATGATTGGACTCGATGATCTGGTGGGTCTCTTCCAACCTGGTTATTCTATGATTCTATGAAATGTTCCATGCCTTCATACTGGCAGCGCAGGTACAGCTGCACTCCTTTGGATGCTGTCAAAGGTTAAAAAGGCAGGATTCTTCCCTAAAAGAGGGGTTCTTAAACCCTCCTTACTTTATAGAACTGAGGAGGTGCAAGGACAGGAAGTATGTGACTCACTGGGATGGTCAGCCAGAGTATGGATGACAATTGGTTTCATGAGGGCTCTCTGCTCCCTCCCATGCCGCATTCTTCCAACCTGCTTGCCTTTCCACTCCTTGATAACAGTCTCCCTATGAAAAGCGTTAGATCCACCTCTGGTGCAGAGCGGAATGAGTCTGTCTACACCGAGCCTCTAAAAAACGCAGGAACAGTTATGGAAAGGTGAAAGCAGCTTTTACTTGTTCCAGTTTGGATAAAGCCTGCAGTATATGCTCCAAACTTACCCCATTTTTTTTATTATAAACCCCTTCCATAAATAGCTGCGCTGAACCATATACATTCTCATCCAGATCAAGATAAGGAAAACAACAGGCTGCTGTACTGTATGGGTGTGCAGGGGGTGTCTCTGCTGCCACTTCACTTGTAGGTATCACTTGTTCATCAGTGACATGGTAACAAGACAGGAAAAGCCTTCTGGGGTGATATTCTGAAATACGCATCTGACATAACTTAAGGAAAGATTTGCTTTTTTCTCCCTCTGTAGTTTTTCAGTTGTTCCCTTTTGAAATTTTGATGATCACTCTTTCTCCCCTCCCCTGTCATGTAAGTCTAGATTGAAAAGTCTCATTTGACATCACAGAACGGTTTGGGCAGGAAGGGATCATCTAAAGATCAAAAGATGAGCTGGATGTAACCCTACTGTAAAGATCTACATCCTCTTGATCCCTCTCCCTTACAAGGTTTATTCTTAATAAATAATTCCTTCATTTCTTCAAGTTTTCCTTACAGTGCCCATCACTGGAATACAGCAGCTCAGTCATCCTGAAATCTGACTTTATAGTTTCCAGTATTTGGGGCAGTGCTTACGTGCATCAGCCTAGATCACTGTAATCTCAAGCAGATGGGCCCAACAGTTTGACTGCAGCAGTTGGAGGAGCACGTTGTGAGCCATGATCCCTTTCCCACCTCCTGCATTCTCACAGATTAACTGATTGGCATAACTGGAACAGACCCAGCACTTCCTGGCAGTCACCATTTTATGAAGTCATTTTCCTTTTTTTTTCTTCTGAAAACAGAGTAATTCTTAATTCACCTAAGGTGGCTCTGTTATAAAGACAGAATAAATGATGCATACAGACTGTGCTACAGCCTGAACAACAACTAATCTCTGATACGATAGGGAAAATAACTGGAAATAACCTGGCCAACAGTTCAAAAAGATACAAGTACAAAGTAGCCTAGTGATAAGCACAGTAACAATTAGCCTTCATATAAAGCACTACCATAAATACTACAGGTAAGCTCCAGAGCATGCAAAGGGGGATGAGTGAAAAGCTCAGCTCTTACATGATGAAAGGTAAATAAAAAATTCTTTACTGTGAGGGTGACAGCACTGGACCAGGCTCCCTGGGGAGGTTAGAGAGTCTTTCTCTGGAGCTACACTGAATCTGCCTGGACATGCTCCCGTGCAGCCTGTTGTAGGTAAACCTGCTTTAGCAGACGAGTTGGACTGGATAATCTCCAGAGGTCCCTTCCAACCCCATCCACTCTGTGGGTCTGTAACTGCAACTATGGCTCTGATTTGCTACCCTGTAAAACAGAAAGCACATGCTCTGTAATGCAACTCAAAAAGTTTAGCTGTTGCCATCTCCTTTCTCCATCTCTTTCCCTGGCATTACCCAACACAGTTAATTGAGGCAAGTATCTCCTGGGTGCAGGAAAGACCACACTTGGGCAAGATGATTCTCCTGCTTCAGCAGAGGCAGATAAAGAACCCTCTTCTCTGTGCTGCCAGAAGGAGGAGGAGACAAGCCTTTGCAGAAATCAGATCTTCAAAGCTGGCATCAATGAGTACATTTTATTCCCAACACTGCTAAAATAATGCAGGAGAATCCTCCTCACTTCTCTACCTAGTAAGGCAAAAGAAAAGAAAATAGCAGAACAATATCCTATAAACCAACCAAGGTCCACTGAAGTTCAGATACACCAGGAAATGAACGTCATGGTGTGAATGGGTAAGTACACCAAGACAACCTCTGTGTTTTTATTATTAGTGATGTTTTGTTGAACCTCTACAAACAATTTGGTAGTCAAATACCACCAGTTCTACTGGAGTCTTTTGGTTTTTTTTTTTCACTTGTGGTGTTAATTAAAAAACAATGTTTATTTTATTTAAAAATTCACTACTTAAAGTAATTAATTTATGAGTTAATGTACTGCAATGAACCCACACTATCCTAATCCTTTGGCATTAAGTGAATATTACACTTCTAGGGAAGTTCTAAAAACTGATTCACTACAGAAGAAATCTCTTCCTTTCAGGAATACTCAGCTAGTTTAGGTGGGTTATTAGTTAAGTCAAGATTGAGAAACCAATTGGGAGTTTAAAACAGAGGGACACAAACACATGCTCTCAAGTAAAAATGTCACTTGAGAAAATGGGACGAAAAAATAATTAAAAAACATGTCAGCAAAACAAACCCAGATATACCATTTGGAAGCCTAAATAAAAATGTAGGGGCTTGTTTGTGGGTTTTGTCCTTTCTTTGAATAGCATATTTATTAATATGTAGCACATTTAAAACATACAGCCAGCAACATTTGGCCTTGCACAGCTGTAGCTGTGCAAGGCCAAATGTTGCTGGCTGTATGTTTTACACTTTCAGCTGCCTTCAGTGAAAGAAGGCTCAAAGACGAGCAGCAAGGATTCTGTGCTCACAAAGCTCAGAAAAGCATGTAGAAAGTGAGCACAGCTATCAAAGAAGCTGAACTGATCTCAACACTGAGGGGACCAGAGATGGCCTTTGCTGTAAACAGCTCTATCAATTGAGTTGGTCAGCTGGTGAAACAATGAGTTGAAAGCCTTATCTTCCCAAGCCAGCCACATCATCATGGGAATGTGTCTCTGTGGCTCAGCCTAACACAGAATTTAAAAACTGAGCACCCAGCAAAACTAACTTTAAGGAGAGCAACAAGCTTGACCTGGCTTCAGCAGATGTGTTCCTTCCTGGCAACCAGGCCAACCCACCACCTAGAGGGTAAGCATGCTCTAGAGTAAAGGGAACGATGTTCATATTGCAATTCAACTGTACATACAACTGTTATATTGTGCTTTTGTTGTGATTTCAGTATATTGCTGTATCACTTTTCTACGTAAAAATCATTAAAAAGGTTAAGTTTGGCACTGGAGCATTAAGTCTTCCTCATGCAGAATACCTAGCACCTGGTCAGAGTACTAGCTCTTCACCTGTTTTTCTAAGTGACTGCAAAGAAGGACTACGCAGAGGAGTTTTATAGAGCTGAACAAGTACTACCACTCAAGAATACTCACCCAGCACAACCAAATGCAAGATTTCTTAAGCACGAATACTTATAATCTAGGATATTTTTTCTTGGAACTATTGAAGGAAAATACAATAAAGCTGTACTACAGAATCATAGAATAACCAGGTTGGAAGAGACCCACCAGATCATCGAGTCCAACCATTCCTATCAAACACTAAACCATTCCCTTAGCACCTCGTCCACCCGTGCCTTAAACACCTCCAGGGAAGGTGACTCAACCACCTCCCTGGGCAGCCTGTTCCAGTGACGCTTTCTGTGAAAATCCTCTTCCTAATGTCCAGCCTAAATCTCCCCTGGCAGAGCTTGAGGCCAATCCCTCTCGTCCTGTCCCCTGTCACTTGGGAGAAGAGGCCAGCACCCTCCTCTCTACAACCTCCTTTCAGGTAGTTGCAGAGAGCAATGAGGTCACCCCTCAGCCTCCTCTTCTCCAGGCTAAACAACCCCAGCTCTCCCAGCCACTCCTTGTAAGGCCTGCTCTCCAGCCCCCTCACCAGCTTTGTTGCTCTTCTCTGGACTCGCTCCAGAGCCTCAACGTCCTTCTTGTGGTGAGGGGCCCAGAACTGAACACAGGATTCGAGGAGCGGTCTCACCAGTGCCGAGTACAGAGGGAGGATAACCTCCCTGGACCTGCTGGTCACGCCGTTTCTGATACAAGCCAAGATGCCATTGGCCTTCTTGGCCACCTGGGCACACTGCTGGCTCATATTCAGTCAGCTGTCAACCAACACCCCCAGGTCCCTCTCCTCCAGGCAGCTTTCCAGACAGACTTCTCCTAGTCTGTAGCACTGCATAGGGTTGTTGTGCCCCAAGTGCAGGACCCGGCATTTGGCCTTGTTAAACCTCATGCCATTGGACTCAGCCCAGCGGTCCAGCCTGTTCAGATCCCTTTGCAGAGCCTCCCTACCCTCCAGCAGATCAACACTTCCACCCAGCTTAGTGTCGTCCGCAAACTTGCTATCTGCCACATCAGTTTCTATGACAAGAACACCTCAGAAGATGGGTTTGATTATGTAACTATTTCTGAAGTACCCTGTCACTTAAGGCACTGTTTAAGGTTAGTCCTCCAGCATGAAAATTAATACCATCAGTGCTGTGCAATTAACAGAAACACAAGTTGTAACCCAGCAGAAATAATTCTCAGCTGGATTTTGAGTTAAAACTCAAAACAAAGAAGGCATCAAGTATCTTGGCTTTTTGCATGTCCTTTGTCACTGGGTCTTCTGACCCCAGTCAGCAGTGATCTCACATTTTCGCTAATCTTTCTTTGCTCCTAGTATCCCTGTAGAACCATTTCTTGCTCCTCATCAGATTCAACTCCAGATAGACTTTGCTTAAGCTAAGCCCTACACATTTAAGACAATGTCACCTGTCCCTACTTCTACCTTTTGTATACTTTTTCTAGGTTTGAACTTAGTCAGAAGCTCCTCATTCACCGATGCAGGCTTCCTACTATTGGCGTTTGATTTGCTCCATGAAAGAATGAAACATTCTTGAGTTTGAAGTAACAAGTTAGGTATGGTAACAGCAAGTTCTTGGATGTCAGAGGTTATAGGTCATCCCCAAATTCATATGGGGAAACCTCAAATACTCTGAATATGTTCCCAACCTATTTTCTTCCACCTTCAAGATCCTTTTTGCCTAGTTTCAATAAGTAAAGGGGATTAAATGCTTAAAACAAACAAACAAATAAATAACATTTAAAAAAAAAGTGACAGAACAAAATTCCTAGAACACTCATTTGACTCCAGTAGCCAAACATACAAGTGAATAAGAAAGTTCAAATAGAACAGTCTTTGATATTGAACCTCTTCTGACAAATCTCCTCAAACAGCAACACATTTTAAGTGGACTGGGAAAAGCACAAGTCTGGAAAGAGAATTCTTGTCTCTGAGCAAAAAGGTGTATGTCTAGACAGCTGGAACTGTGCCCGCACATTCATTTTTGCAAAAGCAATTAAAGCTGTCCACTTCGGAAACAAGATTCATAATTCAGGCTCTGCAGTTTACAAGTAACCATCCTACACATAAGAAGAAATTACTTTTTTTCATAATCTCTAGAATTCACCATTTAAATCACTCCTTAATGGAAACGAAATCTAATTTTGCCACAGAAAATGAATGATGCACTGCTGTCTCCCTAGCTGTAATCAACTCCAAACAGACAGATCGCATTGATCAGACCAGGAGTTCTCACACAGAATAAAGCATAATCTTTGCTTCATACTGATCAGTGGCTTTTGAGAAAAGCTTTTTTTTACAAGAAAACTGAAGAGCAGAACTGCTTAAAGTCAAATGCCTCTTAAGAATTTTAGACTAGGGCTTGAGCAAACTCAGCCTGGTCCTACAGACTGCATGCTCATTAGCAGCTGGGACACGAGACACACCCATCATGTGTCTTTAGCTTCAGCTTCTTCCAAATTCGAGTCCATGCTCTGACAGGTTCATGATAGGAAGCAAAGCAATGGACAGTATGTAGGATGCTCAGCAGGCGCTTCAAAAGTCTGAACCAAAACCTTCACTGTAGGCACATAATTAGAAGGCTCTAAAAACTTTTCGATTCACAACTAAAACGTTGCTTCAAAACAAAACCCCAAAGTTTTTCAAAGAGTCATTCCCTTCAAAAGTTAACCACAGGTAGCTGTATTGGCATGCTTCAGGCAAAGCTACTAAACTTCAAAGCAAATGCATCACACTTCAGGGGTTCTTCATTCCACCGGCATGCAAATTTTCTATATAAGCCTACAGTTCAAGTGTGACAAGACAGATTGATGCCATAGTAAGAATCTGTCCTGTTTTCCCATTCCATCACATTCTTATCTTCTTATTAAAAATCAAAAGATAACCAAGTTAAAATAAGTCACCATCATCTAATGCACAATGGTATTAAAATAAATTACTAATGGGATTTGGGTGCCTGAGTAGAAAGGTGTAATCATACAGTCTTGCAACTCAGGTCAGTAGGAATTAAGTGACTGGAAACACAGAATTCCAGCCTAGAAGTGCAGTCAAGGAGCAGTGAATTATATCATTTTATAAGCACCGGGAAAAGAGCTATCATGCCTAAACAAAACAGAATACAGAAATTAACTGACTAAACACACACATTCCAAGAAAAATTGTGCAACAAAACCACCAGTCTGTTGTTATGTAACAAAACATTTTGTAGGCCTTTATTTACAAAAGCTTTAAAAACAAATACCCTCTCTTATGCAAATTACTTGTTTAAAAAGGACCACCTGGTTACATCATTGTGGCTCAATGAAAAAAGGTGTTCAGTTTTTTCAGTTCAAGGTAAAACAATAATTTGGCGGACATCTAGAGATTTTTATACTGCTGATTTCCATGTCAAACATGTACACATATACATGCGTGCAGGCACACATAGGTACATAGTGTCACACATTCCATCATTTCAGGCTAGTATTTAGCTATTCAATACCAAAAATCCTTCCTGCACAAACACTCTGTGCACATGCTATGCAGAGTTAAGAATGTACTTTAGGGTCCTTTAAAACAATATATATAAAATATATTGCTAAGATACACTCAAAAATAAACTAGCATTACACTCCTCAGGTAACTTTATTAGCTAGAAGTAATTTATATTTTGTTGTTTTACAACAAGTATTTGTAACACCTGTCTTTATAGCAGCTACTAAAAAAGCATGTTTTAGTTGTCCTAATTCAATTAAATAGTTTTTTTGCAGATCTTTGGGTTGTGTCTTCAACTAAACTGACTTTCAAAACTCATCAAATCAAGTATATAATAAATATGACTTCATAAAAAATTTGAGGTGTACATTACTGGAATAAAAGCTAGGAAGTTAATAAAGGGAAGCATGCCATTACAAATCTCTTACTATTCCAATTTCCTTCAACTAGCATTTTTACCATTAAGCTGAGAAAGTCATAGCTGTTCTTTTCCTGAAGGGTGTAAAGCTGTTATGTGCAGGATGTGGTGAAGACGACTGAACACTAGTAGAACAGCAGTTACTATGATTTTAGCAGTGCGTTTTGCTTGAACAAACAGAGGTTATGCAGCAAATAATTCATGTTCCATGGTTTGAGATACCAAGGAAATACAGCATGAAGCTGCTGAACTTGGCAGATGATTGTTTTCTAGCTGAAGGCAAAAAAACCCCAAAACTTCAAATAGAGGATCTGAGTCAGAGTCGCTCTCTAAAGTGCAAATTTGATGGTCCACAATCTTGAATAGCCAAAACGCCTGCATAGTGGAAGGAACAGACATGAATAGAGAAGTTAGTTGTTGTCAGTGCCAGTTAATTTGGAGAAGGGAGGAGAAATAGACAAAAAACTAGAAGATCAGTATCAGTAAGTTTACCAGACTATGATTTAGCTTTCCCCTTCTCTCTTCCACACTGATCCTATACATACTTCTTAACAAATGGGCTAGTTACAAGGCCAAAATGTAATCCAGAAAAATTTTACGTATCAATATTAAGATCAAAATCTGTGATAGGAACAGTCAAGTTTAGTACATAGAAAGGCAGAAAAGAAAGTGTGCTGAGAAAGGGGGGAAAAAGCCTTATTGTCCACGGGGTTCAACCAGAGGTAAAATCTATATACAAGGATGTGGAGGTCAAAAAGGTGGCCTTTTACTTCATGTCATGACTGTTTGTTGGCTTCTTCTTCATATGCGTTTCCTGTGCCATTTTGTACATAAGATGATCCCGAACCAAGGCCGTATAAGTGGCCACAATATTTGGCATCATCAATGTGATCTTCAAAGAACATCTAAAGAATTAAAAGAGAAACACAGATCACTGCCAAAGAAAAGGCTCAGTTTAAAAAGAACTATAGAAAGGCTTTAAAACATTACTCTTTTTAGCATAAGATATCAAACCCCAAGGTACAAAACATATAACACCACAGCCAAAATTATCAAGATGTGCTATAGGACATGATTTTTTAAAGTAAATCTCTCAAGGAACACAACCAGTTGTCCTGTGACCCTTTCCTGATGAAATGGCCAAATGCAGTGCTTTGATAATTTTGTATTATCACTTATCACTCACAATTCTGAAGTGCAACAAAGATTTCTCCAACCGACTTCTACGGAGTTTCTCACAACAGGCATATGCTTATCATCCATCATTGGTACCTATACTCTACCTATTCCTCAGTGGGGATGTTTCATCATAATTTGTCTTGAAATGGTAGTATGTACTGATTTATAAAGATGGCAGAGGGGCAGAATGTTTGAGCGCAAAACCCATTACGGAGTTTAGAGAAACGCAGAAAGATGCATTTCCAGCTAGCTCCTCACAGAGTGGGGGCTTAATTTAAAAAGGAACTGCAAAATTTAAGTAAATTTTGTACTAAGACCACATGTACACCTTACAAGTGTTAACTGCAAGCAGAATGATATTTTCATATTCTAACTTTCAGACTTAGGTTTTCAAGCAAAACCACAAATTATTCCACAAAAAAAAGAAGAAAAAAAAAAAAAGAACATACAAAAATTGAAGAAAACTTCACAGCAACCCTGGACATCCCAGTGGTTGGTCAACATTGGAAACCTAAAGGAGCCATAAGCATGCAGGAACAGGGCAGCCAATATTCAATCAAAATGCAGAGTACTTAAATTTTCTCCCTTTAAGCTTTGCTTTTAGCATGCAGTCTGGATGGAAAGTTCTGTAGCATAGGAACTGAACACCTCAATTAGAAGCTTTAAAACCCTCAACAGTTCAAAAGAAGAAAAAAAAAAGGGATCAGGTAGCAAAACACCAAAACAGCTCTACCACTGTATTTAAGTTATTTCTGATTGCAAGAAAAAGATCAGGAACTTCATCTGGGACTCAAAATCAGAGAAAGTTGCAACTCTTTCACAGCAATTAATAACACACTAGTGACACACTTACTAAAATGAAGTTTTTTCACTCAGAAATAATTTGTTAGCTCTACTGAAAAGGCTTTAAGAATGCACATTAAATATATTTATTTCTGCTAACTAACATGTTCTTATTTAGAAATGCTGTATTTGCAAAGAATCTCTGAAAATACTAAAAAATAATCATAATCAACCTATCTTTGTTGGCTTAATTAAACAAATGCTTTGCACTATAAAACCTCAAAGATTTCTACTAATATGAGTTTTCCATAAACTCATGGTGCTAATTCACCATGAAACAAAAAATGCATCTCATTAGACAAACAATCATGGGTTTGAAGCTTTTCTTCTAGAAAACAAATTTTAAAGGCAATATCTTGGGCATGACTATCATATAATTCCTTTTTCTCTTTATTTGCTTAGGATTTTGTTTCAAATTCAAGAGTGAAAGGTTAACAATATTGCACAGAGAGCAGTTAGCAGCACTGAGATTGGATCATAACAGTAACACAACCCCCTCTATTGTATATGCAGCCCATGACCTGCCTGACAACTGCAACAGTTCCAGCAGAGGCAGAACAGAGTGTTATGATGAGCAAACCAGCTTCAGTCACAGCATTTATTTTTCATTTGCTGTGTCATCAGTAGTTGTCAGAAACTCACGGCCATTTTTAACTTTACACAAAAGGGTGGATTACAGAAAACAGACACCTCAGCATACACTACTAACGCTTATTAAAAGGTGAGGTTTGCTGTTGCCATGTTTTAACATGGTAAATGACACTGAACTGATGTCACAATGGCATGTTCAAATGCACTGGCATTTGACCGGTGCAACTGCTTTCCAGAAGCACAGTATTTCAACATGTGTTTGTTCTGTTACTGTAAAATATTGTAACATCTACCCCTGAACTCCTTCAGAGACCTCCTTAAAATACAGCAGACTTATCAGAATCAGCAATTCCATTGGACTATGACAGCACGTTACAGTCATGGAGATAAAACAAACACATCCACCTACTTCTCTCATTTTGAAAAAGGCCATTCCTGTGAGTAAAGAATCAGATCCTGCCTGATGCTGTGGTCCTATCCTTTCGAGCTCTAACTGCTCAGCCACTTCTTGTAATCCACCCTGAAAAAGAAAGCATTTTTGTTAACTGCTGGAAAAATTAAATCAGAAAACTGAACAACTATATTTGGGTGAATCTGTTACAGAAGTCATAAAAGCTCAGGTATATTCTAACATTTGCACAGTAGCTGAAACTGTCATTATACTAGATAAATATACACCTGGAGATTCAAACTTTGGGTATCAATAGCAGCATTAGAATATTGTGTCAATATTGTTTAAATAAAGCAGTATCTGTGACCAACAAAACCACTACTCCTTCACGTTACAAGCTTCTCCAGTAACCAGATATTATTACTTAAAACTATTCCTTCAAGATGGTGAAAGGACCAGCAATGCTGACAAACAAAACCAGGAGTTCCTGTACTACTCCTATTCGAACAAAAGTTTAAAAGGCAAAAATGTTCTATACAAGAATTCAAACACTTACAAGTGAGGCGCCCATATGCCTGCGTGCATGAAACTATCTAGGTTTCCTTTGGAAAAAAAAAACAACCAAGCTTTTTCTTTCCACTTACCTTTCCACAATTAAAGTTGAGGGTTTTTCCACTTCACAAAAACTGAGAGTACCCTCAGGTATCTAGAACACTACAGGTACTCCAGGAAAGTGTTATGCAGCAGGCATTTAGAAATCAGGTGATAAAGCCAAAAAAGGAAGAAAGTGCCAATTTCATCTCTGCAAGACACTCTACCTCTCTTTAAAGTTTGTTTCATTAGTTGCCATAAGAGAATAGGGGAAAAAATCCACTGTCCTACAACTAGTTTTCTAAGATACTAAAATCCAATGGTATAGCCATCTTTTCTGTTAGAAGTGTATGTATTATAGATACATCTAATTTAACATACTGCTTAAAATGAATAGATTTCTCATGTACAAAACAAGAACAATTTAAAACACTAATTGTCTGCTTTGAATGTTGATACATGGTTTAAAAAGAACAGTCTGAAGCTGTACACATCACTTCAAAGCTGCAAATCTGTCTGCTCTTAGAGATAAATCATCTCCCATTTTGAAGCATTTTCTTCCCAATAAGCTTGTAAGAAATTATCTCCTTAACTGCAAAGTAACTAAATAAACCTCTATCAGTGCCTCCTAAAACGGTAATAATCACTACATGTAGAAGCAAACCCACCAGAAGTTGTTTTGGTTTTACACAGAAAACAGGATAGATATGCTATACTTTAACTGTAATCTTTTAATGCTGTAAGCTACGCTGAATCCATAATTTTGTAAATCTTTATTTTTTTTTTTTATCATTAAGCTTTAAAGCTACTGGAAACAAAGAATGTGCATGTGCTTTAGTCTAACATCTAGAAAGATAAAAAAAAAGCGAAGACAAAACCCCTAGTGCTGCTGTAAGCTTTGCAATGCAAAAATGTCACACAGAGGCAATACTTTTTTTTTTTTTTTAAAAAAAAAAAGACTGCCTAGTATCCAAGTTCACTTTTCCTAGCACTCTTAAGCTGTGTCTAGTACAGGAAGAGAAGCAATAAGAGGCCAAAGTGTAACAGTCAAAGTTAAAACCCAGAGCAGTAAAAATAGTCTGACCTCAAAATCAGACCTAACATTATGAAAATTCCTATGAATCTTAAGGAAACAGGTTTGGGTCTGGGTTTTGTTTAAAAAGATGGAAAATACAGTAATAACTTTCCCAAGTAACACCTACAAACTAACATGAAAATCCATTATCAGTATGGCTAGTTTTATTCTAGCTTGAGCAGCAGGAATAAAGTCTACAGAAGTTTAAGATGAGCGAGTCTATACACTATACAGTTAAACACTGGAGCAAGCTTGTTTTCTCAGTGCTTGGATACAACTTTTGAACACTGCAAACATCCTAAGTTATTTCATTTACACTCTCAAAAACATGCTGAAGGTCAGTGGGCGTGGGGGAAAAATCAGCATCTCACCATGTTCACCACTTTCCAACTCTAATAATCAGCTCCAAGAGTCAGCAACAGCAGTCAGGCCCACACTCCTTCAAGGCACCATTTTCAGCTCTTAAACCCTCCACTTCCTCATGCTGCAAATTAGCAGTGCCTCATCATTAGGTTCAGCTAGCTGTAAGATTATTCTCTCTGAATAACTTTGAAGAAAAAAACACTCAGGAATAAATTAAATAATACTTATACAGCAGCTGCAAGCTCTGGAACGTAGACTCAAATCAAAGTTTACAGTAAGAGCAGCCTACAGAGAAGTTTTGAAAATAGCACTTTTAATGATACATATCTGCAAATATATCGCATGCCACTTGTGTGGCACTTCTTGCTCTATAAATGCAATAATTATAGAGTAAAACCTGGCTGTGTCTGAGACTTAACAGCCTGTTGGGGTTCTCTTTCAGGCAAGACTTTAGCACGCCAGACAAGAACATTTAACTCTTGGAGAAGGACAAATTCCTGCCAAATTTTCAGAGATTTGTCTTTCAAGAGGTGACAATGATCTACATGATCACATGGCCATACTTAACAGCAAGTCCAGTTCAAACTCGTGTTTCACGGCACTGACAGAGTTCATTGTTCTGTACAACCTCCCAATCTTAAAAGCAAGTTTCCAACAAAGTCTATAAATCTACATTACTTACGAGTTGAGTTGCTACTACTATCAAAACGTTTGCAATTGTCTACATAGGAAAATTTTTAGAAAACAAACATGAGTTTACCTTAATATCTCAGGTAAGCTCCCAATCTGCATACCATTTAAGTGCACTCATGTCCATTTGAGTTAAGAGTAACACACTGTGAATCCAGAGGCTACTTAATTCTACAAAAAGATCATCAAACAGCTTCCAATCTTCCAGCATATTCTTCTTCTCAATGCCAAAAACTCTTTTTGAGGGGTGGGGGGTATAGGGGGGAGGGAGGAGGGGACCTAAAGCAAGTCAGCAAATTTCATATGAAAAATAACTTGGACAAGTCAATAAAGGACAACTGCACAGCAGGTCAGTTCACTGCAATTTAATAGAGCTTGAAAGTGACAGAGATTAGGAAACAGCACATACATTTTTAGAGTCACAACACTTGCTTCAGCTGCTCTCAGTACAAGCCCACCAATATTTCATCAATGGTAAATTTGGAGGGGAAAAGTAGTCTGCATCCCTTCCCCTCCTGTCAGTATCAGCCTGAAGGTTGGGTGACGCGAACAAGATTTATTGCAGTAAAGCTGACCTACATATGCAAAAAAATAAAAAACCAAAACAAAAACCCCTGTTCTTAAGGTTTGCTGAAGTAAGACCTGTGGAGGTTTTGGTCTTCCAATAAATATTAATATCGCTAAACAACACAGGTTACACACAACTGTGTTTTAACAAGATGACAGGAAACAAAATCCCTTCATCTCCAAACCCACTGGAAAGGTTGTTTCTGGAATGGTGATGTAATGTTATTCCATCATCTTTCCCATGTCACTAAAGTCAGATTATTTATTACATTCTTGGTAACTGCATTGCCACGACTAAGACACCAGATGCTTTACTTTGCTTCACAAGGAGTGAGAAAGTGAGGGGGTTTTGCTTCGGAATTCCCCCTCAGACCTCCTTTTAGACTCCTGAAGTTTACAAACATCTCATTTTTGGTTCTGGTCTCTATGGAAAAAAACTGTCTTAAAGATCTTCTCTAACACTCAGCTATTTGCCCAGCCAATTACACCAATAAACACTCTAGATGAACACAAGTAGAGATACTTTTCACAGTAACTGGACAGTAGATCTCAATTTTCAACAATAATTTGATTTACAGAAGGATTTACACACCTTACCTCCCACACAAGTAGGCTAATACTTAGAAGTGACACACTTTTACTAGTTTATCTCAAAAGAAACAGAGGACTACATAGCCCATGCAGACAACTAGTTGAGCACGATGAAGTGGCAAGCCATTCCTTAGTTAGGATTTGGTTGTACTGCAGTGTCCTTTTTCCTGCAGGTTCTCATTAACAAGGCCTAGAGAATAGAGTTACTTTCCATGATAGCAGCAAGTCATTAATTGCCTCAGATGAGCGATGCACCCCATTCCAGCAGCAGTCCAGACTTTTACAGTGCTTTGGTAAGTGCAGCTGTTAACAATCCCTGTAGCGTCTTTCATTTGCTGTCTTCCCCTTCACATACTTAGTTGCAGTTTCCATTCATTCTCCAGTCCAATAAAGCATTCAAATTTTATGCCTGGTAGAGTAAGCCAATTAATAACCCAGCTGGCCTAACATGAGAGATTAGCTTCGGGTACTGGATTTTTTTCTATAAGTCACATGTTGTCCCTGAACATATGCTGTTGTTTATCTTTCCTTATGAGGCCATGAAACAATTCTTCGCTCCATTCCTCTTCCCAAGACACTTCCACAGCATCGTTGTTGCAATTACCTTTGCCAAGACAATTGCAGTCCTTTACTGGACTGCACAACGAGGAAATAAGAGCATATGAAACCCATCAATTCTTATGGCTCAAGAAGCAAACTGTCAATTCCAAACATGGGTTATCAACTGTCAACTAAGACTGGGCACTAAAAATACAGTATCAACATGCTATTTTTACCTGGTAAAGAAAAAAAAAAAAATCCATGTGCGCTCCTGCCTGCCTCTATCAATAGCCTTAAATATATAAAGTTTGAGACAAGGCTGTTCAATGGGTATTATCAAAGCAAACTCAGAAAATAAATACTGAAAATAAGTAATTTTTAGCAGAAAGTACTCTCTCTCCAAAGCCAAAATTCATTCTGAGCCATTAACAGACTACTTACCTTCAGATTCTTGCAACTCTTCATGAGATATTTTACATCATAGATGACAGGGAAAAACAATCGCAGTATTTCGAAGAAGTCCAGCTCTTCTTCAGGTAAATTAGAGTTTGTCAGGATTTTGATTAGATAGCCGAAGTCATATCCACTGCAAATTAATAACAAAACCAATATAAGCAAATGACTTAGAAGCACTTCCTTCTCACTTTTAACATCTAGACTTGATTATATATCAACAGGACATTTTGCTTAATTTCAATGCAATTTAGACTGATTCTTACAAAAGGCAATGTCAGTGTAAATAGCCCCATTGCAGCTTTCAAGAAAACTTAGTCTGAAATTTAGTCTTAACAAGGCCAAATGAAGAAGCAAAAAAAGATCCGCCTAGAGGAGCTTTTCCAAATTCTCAAGCAAGGTCGGCTGCTGGGGCTTCATCCGATAACAAGAACTTAAAAGAAAAAGACTATCTAGCTGGTTCCTTTCACAGATCTGAGTTTCTGACTGCAAACTTAATGAGACAAAATTCTACCGCTCTTGAAATCCAGAGGACTCAAGAGTTTCCAGAGCCAATACATGTTTATGCCTGGAGGTTTTACTCTCGGCAATGAAGGAGAGCAAACCGTCTTTCAACTTTCCCAATTAAATCAGCACAGTCAGACAACTGAAAAAACTAGTATTTTGTAGACTATTGCTCCTTTTGGAGGCAAGGAAAAAGAAACTGAGGTTATATATAAACCATGTATGTAGTGGAGAGAAGAGTTCAGAGAAAACTTCTTTCTCAGTAGCTTAAATGAAGAGGACATAAAAATGAAGTGTGGCAGTACAAGGGGAAATCATGCACTTTTGCAAAGGATTAAGAGACGAAACAGAGGATTTTAAAGCACAGGAATGACAGCTGTCAGGTATTAAGCAGGACTGAACACCATAACAAAAAGCATTGATGACTAGTTATCCTTTTCACTAGGAAGGCAGAGATCACAAGCCAAATTATTCATCATCAGATCACAATACGATCCCTTGTATTTGCAGAATTGCTCATGTACATATACATTGAGCTAGACAGCGGACTGATACATTACCTTATTTTATTAGGTTGCAATTGAACCAGATCAGTTCCTAGATTTTATTGACTTGCAATTTTTAAAATGTCCATACTATCAATGAAGATGAAAATACACAGGAAGGCTGCCTCTGCTGAGGGCTGCATCAAATTTGCTGCTTCAGGAACCTTAGTGTAAATACAGCTGAGAGACAATTCAAGTGAACAAGTAGCCACCACAGAGACTCCAAATTCCCAGTTTAAGACTTCATGTTTGTTCTTGGTTACACAAATACCATACTCAAAATCAGGAATTTTGGAACTTAGTAAACATTAAGATCCTTAACTGTGAGACGAGCAATACAGAAGACAGTTAAGAGCACTGGACAACTGATCATGCAGATATTTCACACTGATGGAGACTGGTGAATTCTGATGCAGGCTCAAGGCATTAGATTGTATATCTAGTGAAAAGAGGATTGCTTTTCGTATCTTTTGTATACAATGGGGTTCTCCACATGATGTTTATCTCATGATTTACTAGACAGGATGGGGAATTAAAAAATGTTGGGGTAGCCTGTATCAGCATGAAGCTCTCTACAGGAAAAAAAAAGAAAAGAAAAAAAGCCACATTGGCAAAAAAAAAAAGGCTGTTGAGGATTAAGGAGATTTACTCCTGTAGATTTAGAGCTCTTATTGATGCACTGAATTCCTGACATCTCTCATCCTTGTGGCTCAAATGAAACAGACATATAAACACTTTTGAAGTGAAGAAAACAACGTTCGTGCCTCTCTGCCTCAAAAATTAAGTATGTTTTTAACTCTCTCATTAAAAAAAAAAGATGTACATGACTGAATTTCTACAAAACAGATGCTCTAAACCACCTCCAATTTCTAATTAGAAGGAAGTACTAGAAGAAAAGTCAAGATTTGCTTACTATGTGTATTGGGAGGGAGCAAGCTACCATAAATCTGCAGTTCTGAGGAATAATTTTATAGATAGGTAGATAGATATTCCCCACCTCCCCTCAGACCATAGCAGATTCTTTCATCCTAGAATCTTCAAACAGAAAAGGGAACAAGATATCTGAATACTGGTTTTAATCAGCATGATTACCCTTCCATTACATGACAGCATTCAGTCAGATACCTGGGTCTGGACCCTAAGCATGGGTTTGTTTTTGTCAGCTCAACTAAATGGCCTCTCACATTCCTTAAGTTCCAGCCGCCTACACTGTGTCCTCGTGTGCTTGTAACAATCATCACAAACTACACTTTATGTAAATGTCTTGATACTGCATTGTGATCAGTAATCCTTTTAATCTACTTTTATGGGGTAGTAAAGCTCCAGTTATCCAAGCTTACATAGATATAAAACCTGTCGCTCCAATTCACAACTAAGATACCTATAGTTCAAAAAGTTTTGAGTGACCACTACTGAATGCTAAAAGAAGGGTAAGAAAGTCAACAGTGAGCAATTATGTAATTACCCACTCATTAAAGAAATTCTTTTCTAATCCCGTAACAGCCGATTAGCGGTTGGTTTATACCCTAAAGCACACAAGCTTCCTTCTTTCACCATGTATAATATAATCACATGAAGTCACTAAGTGCAGCAGCTAGCCACAATCCCTCAAGCTATACAGCAATATAAGCACTCTTACAGCCACTTCTTTACTTTTTTTTTTTTCCACTGAGTGTGGACAGCTGCAAGCAATAAGACCATGGAAAAGATCAAAGGTACTTGTATTTCTCTCTTACTACCCAGAAAGTATTCAGATAGCCAATTAACCATGAACCCTACTTGAGCACAGTCTCTGCAAATCAGAACCTGACAGGGCTGAGAAAACTTTACTTTGTTTTATAACTGGTTAACAGAAATGCACCAACAGATTAGATTTTGCTAAAATCAGTTAGACAACTGATTCAGATACAATAGCTTGAAACTTTCAACCTACCCAGAAACATTTGTTTTGAGGCATGTTTGCACAGAGCCTCCAAAGGTAGATGGAGGTTGCACAGAGGTGGTTACTCAAATCTTCAGCAAATCAGTCAGTTGAACATCCACAAAACCAGTGTTTGAGCTGTTCGGTTTTATAACTTGTTAGATTGCCAAGCACCCATAGTTCTCTTGACTGTGACAAGAATCAGAAATCCAGGGCTTCCCCCTTCCCTCTCATCAACTCAAATACATTTTAACACACACAAAAGATCTGATGGAGTTGCAGTATGAGAGAATTGGCGACAGTGAAAATGTTTCTTTGCTCATGCCTGGTAGAACTGCAGGTCCACACAGATTTGCCAGCAGGCCAGGATGTCAAGGCAGCTACATAAAATGCACAGATAAAAAGCAAACAAAGAAAACTATTTGAGAAGCTAAGAGTTTAGGAATAAACTACAAAGGACTTCAAGGAAATAGAAGACTGGGAAATTAAATAAAATGTAAATATAACCTCACACTCTAAAGACTAATCCCCCTCAGCCCACTTTGTAAGACACAATTTTAAGAGTCAGTAGTAGTTACAGCATTTTAAGGAAGCAGAAGCATGGACAGCAACTATCAAGCACGGCTTCTTCCTGTAATCTACTTCCCATAGTACTACTTCCTATAGTATTTCTTAAATACTGCATAGAGAGCCTACACGAAAAATTTTTAACTGAGCTGTCCCACTGTTTGAGTTTCCACTGATGGAACATAACTACAATCAACCTAAGATATATTTAGAAACAGCTGTTTACTATTCACATTTTGTGACCCACAGTCATTTAGAGCTTTGTGCTATCTCAGCTTCCTCAGAACTTCACCCAGTACTGCAGGGATCTGAGCTCAAGATAATGTCAACATGCTCTGTCAAACACAAAAGCCTTTAGATACTCTCTGACTTCAAGCAGAGTTGTGGATAATCAGTGTTTGTCAAACATTTGCTGGAACAGCCATCTTAACAGGACTTCTAAAGACATTTACAGTGAAGTCCACAACAAAAACTCATTTTAGCACAGATGAAACTGGACCTAAAGCCATTCCATTATTGCCCATAGTTTATACCACACTTCAACCAGCATATTGGTCAGGAAACACACCAAAGCAATATCATTACGCTTTAAAAAGAATCCCTAGTGTAGAAACAACTCAGGTTATTCTTTTGCTAGGACAGCTGGAGGCTGGAGGCCAGTGACAAGTGGGGGTCCCCAGGGCTCAGTACTGGGTCCAGCCCTGTTCAATGTCTTTATCAATGACCTGGATGAAGGCATCGAGTGCACCCTGAGCAAGTTTGCGGACGACACTAAGCTGGGTGGAAGTGTCGATCTGCTGGAGGGTAGGGAGGCTCTGCAAAGGGATCTGAACAGGCTGGACCGCTGGGCTGAGTCCAATGGCATGAGGTTTAACAAGGCCAAATGCCGAGTCCTGCACTTGGGGCACAACAACCCTATGCAGTGCTACAGACTAGGAGAAGTCTGTCTAGAAAGCTGCCTGGAGGAGAGGGACCTGGGGGCGTTGGTTGACAGCCGACTGAACATGAGCCAGCAGTGTGCCCAGGTGGCCAAGAAGGCCAATGGCATCTTGGCTTGTATCAGAAACGGCGTGACCAGCAGGTCCAGGGAGGTTATTCTCCCTCTGTAGTCAGCACTGGTGAGACCGCTCCTGGAATCCTGTGTTCAGTTCTGGGCCCCTCACCACAAGAAGGATGTTGAGGCTCTCGAGCGAGTCCAGAGAAGAGCAACAAAGCTGGTGAGGGGGCTGGAGAGCAGGCCTTACAAGGAGTGGCTGGGAGAGCTGGGGTTGTTTAGCCTGGAGAAGAGGAGGCTGAGGGGAGACCTCATTGCTCTCTACAACTACCTGAAAGGAGGTTGTAGAGAGGAGGGTGCTGGCCTCTTCTCCCAAGTGACAGGGGACAGGACGAGAGGGAATGGCCTCAAGCTCCGCCAGGGGAGGTTTAAGCTGGACATTAGGAAAAAGTTTTTCACGGAAAGGGTCACTGGGCACTGGAACAGGCTGCCCAGGGAGGTGGTTGATTCACCCTCCCTGGAGGTGTTTAAGGCACGGGTGGACGAGGTGCTAAGGGGCATGGTTTAGTGTTTGACAGGAATGGTTGGACTCGATGATCCGGTGGGTCTCTTCCAACCTGGTGATTCTATGATTTTAAGATTCTATGACAGCTTACATTGGGCCCTTAAAAGTTATTAGACAATACTGGAAAAACACTGTTTTGTAGCTGCAGCTCCTTCTACATAGCAGTGTCTGTTGATGTACCCATTACATGCCTTTCCCTATCTTCTCCTGAGCCATCCAAGTTATTTTACTGTAATCAAGCTTAAATCACAAATATGCATATAATGGTCCATAATAACGGATTTAAAAAGCTGAAACTTAATTCACTAACTCAGCCTTTTTAGTTATTATGACACAGTTCATGGCACTCTTCTTACAGGATTTTACCCCAGGGTGCTACCCTAGCAGCAAGACAGCAAAAGTAAGACTATTTTGGAGTCATATTGTGATTCAAGACAGCTGCAAGTGGAAGATGTAGGCAAATTAGATAACAAGCACACTCAAAAAGAATCCTCTTTTTAAAAAACAACTTGTTTTTCTTTTTTCCCCAACCCCTTCCCTGCTTTTGGAAAGTCAGTCTAACACTTGCTTTCTAAAAAGCAAGTCAAAATGTTGAATCCTGCAACAGGCTCTTATATGCACAACTTTCTGCTATTGTTTTACATGCCCCGCTGAAGCAATTCTTATTTTTCAGTTGGTTAAGAAGAAATTCTTAGATACCTTATTCCATGTGCCCTTCTACCCTCCAGCTTCCTCTAAGATTTAATACTTAAGGATGAAGAGGTTGGCTTTTTCCTTATTTTGTCACCTACATATTACCACCCACCAATGCAGCATTGTGATAAACAAGAACAAAGCCATAAGGAAACAATTAGTCTCAGCTTAAACATTTGCTCTAACTTGGTTGACTTACTTAGCGACCAGCATTTAAGATGTCAACTTAAGGGTACTACATAGCAATAAGCCTTTAAAGTTACTGTTGCTTACGAAAAGTGCAAGTTCTCTGACACATAATTAACTATGAAAGAACTACTGCATAAATGTCTAAATATTAAAATTTATTGATGGTAAAAGATCTTTTCTACCTCCACAAATTCACAGAGATTTGGCATTCACATTTGTATTTCTACTTGGAAGATGAGTTCATGTGAGGAATAAATAATATAATATATTCATTGCTACAGGTAGAACTTAGGCTTATCAGCACTATCCTTCTAAACTGCACTATTTTCAGCTACCCAGGAGATTTACAACTAGTTTACAACTGTATTTGAAAACTCTCCACCAATAATTATGCAGTCTCTCCTATGAGACAAACAAGATTTCCTCAAGAATTGCTTAGGAACAGTTTGCTTTTATCATGCCTACTATTATTACTTGCATGTGTGCTACTAAAAGATACAGTGCCATCTGCTGGCTTAGGAGTTTCATGTTTTTCTGGTTTAAAGTTTACTGGTTATTGCGTAAACACAAAAAATAAAAACCACCAGTACGACCCTATATGCTCTAGTCTTCTAATACAGAATGCTGCTATAGTTATTACAGTAGAAATAGTTTTCCAAGCCTTAAACAACCAAGATATGTGCTATATAAACTATCAGACATACCACACAACATGAGACATGGAATCCAAGTTCTAGAATAATCAGTATTGAAAAGCCAAATAATTAGCACAAAGAATTTACCTATGAAAGGAAAGCCACTTGACACCTTCACACAGTACGACCCCTGACGTCATAAGCAGTTCTGCAAAGTACTGTGTCTCAATTCCTTCTTCTTCATGCTTTTTAAACTGGATACCAGATGTCGTTAACAGTTCAATGGAGTCCTGGGCATACATATCTTCTCTAAACACAGAAGAAAGGAAAAAATTTCAAAATCTTAATGATTATAAACCTGGTAACACTTTTTTTCCACTATGCATTTCACACTATTCACTAGCACAGAGCTGGATTAATATGACTTTGTTCCATGTTAATTACAAAACCATCCATTCTTCATGGCTTTTATTAACCTTCACAAGCATTTCACAACTCCCAGCAACCTCCATTCTTGACTCCTTCATAAAAACATAGTTCGTGTTCCTCTTCCAATCACCTGGAACTCCTTTTTGTTAATCTAATGAGGAAAGTGAATGTATGCATGGAGGTACTTGGCAAATAAAATCCATTACTTAAACTGTGACAAATTAAATATAATAGTTGAAGCACTCTTGTCAATATCATAGAACTAAGAACAGTACACTCCATATTCCAGGGCTGTTATTAGTTCTGTAGGTAATGTTTTCCACAGATTTCTTGGGATTTAAGCTTATATAAATATTTAGATGCATGCTCATCAAAACTTCCTACTTGGTACAACTGGAAATTGAATACTTGCTCCATGTAGTCAATCCTTAAAATTCAGGCAGCCTAACTCCCCTCACCCCCCAAAAAAAGTCAAAGTTGTTTGTTTAATAGCCATATTTTGGACCTAGAATTTAATGTATGGGAAAAATTCTCCTTTATGTCATGTTTGACCGCCTCTTGCCCCTGTATTTTTTCCCCTTAATACCGCTAACATTTTCGTAAACTCTTAAGTATTTTGCAATTAAATGAATGTGATGTTTTTTTCCCCCTAAAGTTCAATCTATGTCATCATAACAAAGACAGAACGGTTAAATGAAAAAAAACGCAAATGTGGCTCTACTTAGATAATATTCCTATTACTGTCCACAACATACTATTCTACAAAGTCTCTTCAGTGTATATATTTTTCAATTTCAATTAAAAAACAAGACAAAAAAAACCAGAGAAGACAGTCAATAAATCAAACTTGACTATTAGATTCAGTCATAGACTTACATCCCTTATTCCTAATAGCAAGTCATCATTCACCAGAACATAAAGATACATTCTCAAGTTGTTCCATCCATTTTCTGCCCTCCAACACAGCTGCTCATTAGTTCTCCAGCTTTAAGGCATCAGCTTCCCAACACCTGTCCTTTTCCATAATACATTAAAGAATCTATACCAAACATGCCTATTTTACAAAAAGAAATTTTAATTCTAGGTTGTTGCTCTGCATTGATCAGGTGGATACTTAGGGTAGAGAAATATTTATGCTCTTTAAAAGCATACTATAACAAGACCTGGCTGGAACCACATACAAAAAAATTACCTTCCAGGAACAGCCAACAGCTGTTTTGCTTTAGGAGCAGAACATTTGGCACACTGCCACTTCCCAAAAGGAAGTTTAGAAACAGACAAAAATAAGTAATCTCTCCATCCCTGTAAAAAAACCCGTGCCTGTTGCATGCAGCACTAATACAGCTTACCTTTTTGAACAAAATGTCCCAGCAAACTAGTAGCAAGTTAGTTAAGTGACTACCTAGACCTTACATTACTAAGCTGCATCTGGCATAAATGGATGGAAGATTTCTTTTGTTTTCAGTTGCCTGACATTATGTAAACCTTCAAACCTCAGAAAATTAGTAATACATAATACAGGCTCTTCTTCCCAGGTTACAGTTTAGAAGTTATTAACTCATTCCTCCTCCTCTTTCCCCCATGCTTAGCAGGATTAGTATATCCTTCTACTGAGACAACGGATAACTTCCACTCAGCACTTACTTGGCCAGGTAAGTTTAGTGACACAAAAAAGATCGAACCTGCGCTTACTTTTCTTTCAGGAGGTACCTCAAACAAAACTAAAACGAGCAAATCATTCCTCAGACCAAAGTGATTTGTGACAAGCCACAACAGCACTGCTTGTTTAGAAAAACAGAAAGATTAAGAGAAAGAGCAGCAGTTTTTTCTTAGTAAGAACTTTGGATACTTTTTATCTGCAGAAAAAAAAGGTCTGTTTTCTAAACCTCCTTTGTAGGCTGCAGTTGTAACTCAGGTAGATCAAGCTTTGCAACTATCAGCTTTGAGCACAGCTGCCAAAAAAATCTCAAGCTTTCAACATATTTATGTCTGAGAAGTGTTTGCACTGAAACTCAATTCAGGTGATATGAAAACCTAACAAATCAATTACTTTTACTTCAGAAAAAACATCAAGATATTAGTAACTTTGTCAACTACCTGCTAAAGATACAATTAGAATTGCAGAGAAGTATCTCAACTCCCTGGGAAAGCTGGGTTCATACTTAAGGATTTATCATTGATATGAATCACATTCTGAAATAAAAGTTCACAGTCTGATTCCAACAGACAATAAAAATCAGCTTGCTTTTCAACCAACACTTCACACACACAAAAACCCCTCCACAGCAGTTATGCTGTGGAATCAATAATCCCTTTCAATCCATTATAAAAGAAAATTAAAATGCAGTAGCTTAATGGAATAAGTCGCTTTGAAGACATAAGAGAAGCTGCTGCAGTATTAAAAGAGTTGACAGTATTTTATCTAGAATGTTTTCTAGAACTCATTGTGAGGATTTTAACAAGAATAATGTTATTTTAAATAGGACAGAGCACACTCACTTCAGAATTTGCTGATAACATTTGTCATACTTCTTTTTAGCCACTTGGAAAGCTTTAAATTTTTTCTTAATGTTTGTATTTTCCATTAAAAACAAGCAAAGAAACAACATAAAACTTCTATAACAACTAGGAAGAGTTAAACTAAGTTTAGGAAGAAGCACTTTGAAATCTTATATATGAAAATACAGAGCTAACTATTGCACTAGTGGAAATGCATCTTTGTAAAAACTGTGTTAGAATTGCTCAGTATTTTTGACCAAATTACCAACAGTAAGACTGACTGCACAGAGATGAGGGAAGTAATTGCACGTTTGGCTGACAAAAGTTTTCCTTGCAAGGTATCTATGGTATTCCAATCACAAGTAGAGTTGTTACAGCTTTCACAATCATAGAATAGGTTGATGTGGAAGGGACCTTAAAAGATCACCCACTTCCAATGGATCAGGTTGCTCAAAGCCTCACCCAGCCTGGCCTTCAATACCTTCAGGTATGGGCCATCCACAAATTTTCTGGTCAACCTGTTCCAGTGCCTCACCAACCTTTAAAGTATAGAATTTCTTCATAGTATCTCCTCTATATTTACCTTCTTCCAGTTTAAAACCGTTACCACTAGTCCTATCCCTGCACTCCTTGATAAGGAGCCCTTCCCCCTCTTTCTTGTAGGTACCCTTTGGATACTGGAAGGCTGCTATAAGGTCCTCACGCAGCCTTCTCTTCTGTAGGCTAAACAAGCCCGACTCTCTCAGCCTTATATGTCCTCATATGGGGAGTGCTCCAGCCCTCTGATCATCTTCGTGAGTCTCCTATGGGCCACCATCATTGGTACATTTTCAGTAACAGTATGTCAGAAACACATATTTACTAGTACAGACATTTAACACTTACGTTAAATTAAATTTAAAATTAAATTGCCAAGTTGAAGTTCCTGGAGGGTATTCTCCTTGCTCATTCATAAATGTCAGTCCCAATTGAATTATTTTTAACAAGTCTACATTGCAGCGTAATAACTGGTACTGATAGTCTGCGTTGCTTCTGAATTCACCAATAGGCCTTGCAACTACTCCGGGAAATTCCGTGTCCTGTAAGAACACAATTGAAACTTAAACAAAACACATCCATAAAAATATATATTGCTTATTTTCATAAAACATTTTTCAAGCATCCAGCAGTTTCATAGCTGAAGAGCATTGTATAAATTTAGCTTTTAAAGTGGTAATAATTTGGGATCCTAATGTTCATGCAACATTAACTCAACATTAAGAATCCATTGTTCTTTCAATTAAAATGGATAAATAAGTTTATAGTTTTAGTTTACTAACAGAAAATGAAATTATCATGGCTTTTATGATAATTGGCTAGATAAACATAAAATGCTCACTTACCATAGCAACATAGTTATACTTCCGTATAACTTGACGAATTTTCTTCATCTCTTCATCCAAGTTACATGCCCAAACTTCACAGATTCTTTGGCTATGGTCTACGGTAGCTGCTGGCATAGTGGGGGGCTTCAAATACCATACATCAAAAGTAACAGTTGACTGAGGGTCAGTTTCATAAAGGGACCTTTAATGATTTATTTTTGATTAGCCTAAGAGACAGAGAAAGTATCAAAAGTAAGTTTTCATTCTTCACTCATCTAAAAAAATATGCTTAAGCATCAGGATTAAACTTCATTACTTAGAATTTCATCAAAAAAACCCCAAACAAACAAACAAAACAAGGCACAACACATTCCTCAAATCCCCGTGAATTTCAGCTAGGGAAGTCTAGATTACTACCCAAAACTACAACCCGTTGATTCTGCCAGTAGCTTTCTTGCACTAACCCAGCCAGAACAGCAAGGCACGCTAGTTGAGACATTAGAGATACCTGAGCCCACAAGCGCTACTCCCCCACGGGTTAGAGAAGAACATTCCTGCGGATCCCACGGCTGCGCGCAACGCGAAGCGGCAAAGTGACTCCGAGCGTCACGCCGAGCTCGGGGACACCGCGGAGGCCAAGCGGCCGCTCGGGCGGGCAGCCTGCCCGGGCACGGGCACCTCGGGCAGGCCGCACCGAGGCGGAACGCGGCGGGAAACACCGCCCGGCAGGCTCGGAGTCCCGCCCCAGCCGCCTTCCCGCCGCCTCCTTAGGCGCCTCAGGCCTGGAGAGCGCGCCAAGGGCCCCCACACGGGTGCAACGGGGAAGGTACCGCCCCGGCTGCCTCCGCTCCCGAGCTCCCCACAAAGGCTCGGCGGGGCCGCTCGGGCACGGCCGCACCGAGCGGGGGCGGCCCCGGACACCCCGCGCTCCCCCCGCCCCGCGCCCACTCACGCTCTCGGCCGGGCGGGGCCGGGCCGGGTCTGGCGGGGCCCCGCGGCGGCCCCCGACGCGCCGGAGCCGCCGGTGGCCTCCAGAAACGTACGAAGCGCTGCCCCCGCCGCCCCGCCACACAAAGCCATTACATCATCGCCGCGCCACGGCCTTTCCCCCCTCACCTCTGACCGGCGGCGGCGGCGCGGCCAATCGCCGCCCGCACCGCCCCTGCTTCAGCCCGTCCTCCTCCGCCCCCCCAGGCCGCACGTCACGGGCGCGCGGCTGCGACGCGGCTCGGCGCGCGGGAGGGGCCACCTCGCATGCGCGATGCCCGGGGTGGGGGGCGGGGGTGCTGCCTCTCCGCGCACGCACGAGGCAGGGAGAGAGGCGCATGCGCGAGACCGGGAGTACCTTTTTTGCGCATGCGCGGCCAGGATGCACCTGACGCTCTGCGCATGCGCAAAGCCGAGGGGTCGCGCTGCCCCGCCGCGCACGCACGAAGCCGGGAAGGGGGGGGGGGGGGGTGCGTGCGGCCCCGCCGCGCATGCGCGAGGCCGGGGCCGCGGAGGCCGCCGCCGCGGGGAGGATGAACTGGCTGTTCCCCCTCGCCAAGGGCGGCGGCTCCTCCTCGCCCGCCGCCCCGTTGCCGGCCCTCACCAGCCTCCAGCAGCAGAAGCAGCGGCAGATCGAGTCCCTGCGCGGCGCCCACGCCTCGTGAGTGGCTGCGGGGTGGGAGGGGGGGGGGGGGTGTCGGCCCCGCATCGCCCGGCTCCGGCGGGGTCTCCTGTCCCGCAGGCGCGGCCGGCTGTCCAACCTCACGAGGTTCAGCAGGTCCTGTACCTGGGTCCAGGTAATCTGTGGTTTCAATGTAGGATGTGGAGGAATGATGTGATTCAGAACAGCCCTGCGGAGAAGGTCTTGTGGGTGCTGGTTGATGAGATGGTCGACGTGAGCATCTCCCATAGGAGGACAGGCTGAGAGAGTTGAGGTTGTTCAGCCTGAAGAAGACAAGGCTCCGAGGAAACCTTATAGCGACTTTCCAGTACCTGAAGGGCCTACAAGAAAGCTGGGGGGGGGCTACTTACAAAGGCTTGTAGTGATAGGACTAGGGGCAGTGGGTATAGAGTGGAGAGGGGCAGATTTAAACTAGGCATAAGGAGGAATTTCTTTACAATGAGGGTTGTGAGGCGCTGGAACATGTTGCCCAGGGATGGCGTGGATGCCTCATCCCTGGAAGTGTTCAAAGCCAGGTTGGATGGGGCGTTGAGCAGCCTAATCTAGTGGGAGGTGTTCCTGCCCATGGCAGCAGGGTTGGTACTGGATGATCTTTAAGGTCCTTTCCAACCCAAACTATTATATGATTCTATGACCTGGTAACGTCCGCTTGCAGCCCAGAAGGACAACCATATACTGGTCTGTATCGAAAGAAGCATGGCCAGCAGGTCGAGGGAGATGATTTGAGTATTGTGGACTATTGTGTCCAGTTCTGGAATCGTCAACGTAAGAAGGATATGGAGCTGTTGGAACAAGTCCAGAGGAAGCCATGAAGATGATTAGAGAACTGGAGCATCTCCCATACAGGGACAGGGTGAGAGAATTTGGGTTATTCAGCCTGGAGAAGAGAAGACTTTGGGGAGACCTTATAACGACCTTCCAGTACCTGAAGGGGGCCTACAAGAAGGCTGGGGAGGGACTTTTTACAAAGGCATGTAGTGATAGGATGAGACGGAATGGCTGTAAATTTGGGGGGGAAGATTTAGAGTAGATATTAGGAAGAAATTCTTCACAATTAAGTTGGTGAGGCACTGGCACAAATTGCCTAGGGAAGTTGTGGATGCTCTATCTCTGGAAGTGTTCAAGGCCAGGTTGGATCGGGTCATCCTGGTCTGTTGGGAGGTGTGCGTGCCCATGGCGAGGGGATTAAATCTGGATGATCTTTAAGGTCCCTTCCAACCCAAACCATTGTATGATTTCAGCCCATCCCCTCCCAGTGAGGTCCAGCTGGGTCTGGTAAACAGGAACCCACAACACGTGGGATGCCGGAGCCCAGTGGGGCATGATGCTGCACTCAGAAACCTTTGGCAAGGTTCAGCAGCAGCGGGGGCCTTGATGTGGGTTGCCCAGGCCGGGGTTCAGAGGCCATGGCACCTTGCGACACTGGCCGGGATGTCCGCTAAATGACTTAATGGGTTTTACAGGTCTTCAAGGAGACACAGATTGCACCTGTTGGAGTAAAACCCTCTTTCTGGAAACTGGGGGTAAAAGCATAGTTCTTGGAAAGTTAAGAATAGAACGTGCTCTGTAAAGGATTTCTGCATCGCGGTGGTCGTCAGTAGTAGCGTAGCAGCCCTACTGGCTCTACAAACTCTCTCAGAGTACAGAGTACTCTCTCAGTACAGTGCTAACTCACTTATAACTGGCTGTTCCTTAATAACTTTTTCTGTTTAGATGCTTTACTTGTTTCATAGCCACACTTTTCACAGCAAAACTCCTGGAGTTTTCCTGAAATATTCCAGCTTGTCAGCGTGCTGATCACTTTGGCTTAAATTATAGCATTTTAAAAGCATTTGTCTTTCAAAATGAGATCCAGAATTGATATATTTCAAGCTACGTTTTCAGTGAGCGTATAAGCATTCATCACGATTCCTAGGATGTCATTTTGAAGCGGAATGATAGATGGCTCCAAAGCAATCCAGAAAAAAAGAATGTTTTCTGTCATGTCAGACTAGGACTAAAAGAGTTGCTTATTTTATTTCCAAATTTAATCATTGCAGATAACTTGCTATCCTAATATTTTGAATTAACAAGCAGGAAACGTAAGTGCGGTGGTATTGCTAAGTATCGTTGTTTACTTAAACTGAAATCTTGTTCAGAGCCAATTTTGCAAATGTTTTTGAGAGGTGGCTCATTTTTGTAAGGAGCTGTCTCTTGGGTGTGCAGCAGCTTACTAAACTAGTAGTTTTTGTTGGGCTGGCTGTACTTAGCCTTTTATTTCTACTCTTTTTTTTCTCTGCCCTGGATAGTTCTCCACCCCAAGTTAAGTCCTCAAATAAGATGATCTTTTTTTTTGTCATGGTCAGGTTGCTGAACTGGTTTAGTAGTTGTTTGTGCAGGCACCTGTTCAAGGATAGGCAGAGAGGGAATGGACCCTGCAGGCAGGAATGGAGATGGGGGTGGGGAGGATAGCTGCTCAAATGTAAATTTACAGCCATGTAAACAGTCTGCCTCATCCGTCTTGATGATAGGTGTAGAAAACCCAAAAATTAGACAGGAGAAGGAATTAATTCTGGCAACGTATGCAGTTTTTGTAAGGCATACTTATTACAGAATAAATCTGGTTAACAGTGTTTCAAATGTCATGCTTTTATAAAGGTGTGTGTTCTTATTCACATTTTAAAAAGTGCGAAGGTTTTTTTGGGTGGGACTGAATTGCTTGCTTATAGACTCAGCAGCAGCACAGATCTGTAGGATAGGAATGTGCATTAAGCATTGCCACAGAATTATTTCCTTAGCAATGATTAAATAAATGTAATTCTGGTGATTGTTTTGTCTGATAAGTATATTTTGTCATTAATTCATGTGTATCTCAGCTGCTTCTCCCTGAAACACTAAAAATAAAATTTTTGGCATGCTGTCATTACCTAAATTAGGTAAGTTTGGTTTGTATTGTCTTAGGTTGTAAAAACCCAGATTAATTTCATGAAAATAGCTAGTCTCCTGTTTTTGGGATCCCTCACAAATTAGGAGCTTGAAATCAAGTTTTTGTGTTTAAAAAACAATTTTCTTACATTTACTGTTGTTGTAGCTGAAGTTGAGAATGCATCATTTTTTCAGTGTTCTCATTCCAACTTGAAAAAGGGCGAACTAAGATTTACTGTTCAAGGTGTTGCTAGAAGTAGATTATAATGGTTTGAACAGCTCAATGAGATTCAGGATTTCTTGTTTCTCTCTCCCTGTTCTCTTCCTCCCCAGTTCCTATAGATTGTGCATATGAGTGGAACATAAATATATACCCTTCTCAAAAGGATTTTGTTGCTGGCTATTAAAATGCCTGACAGATGATTACAGGGCAGGAATGCGTGTGAGAGATTCCAGGGAGAATCCTTCAGTTAAGAAAGAGGAGGTGGTTATTTCAGTGTGTGTTGTATCACAGTAGGGCCCGAAGCTCTAATATGAAGTCGTCTTTGCTGAAGAAGCCTGACAGTTTCTTCAAACAGTGTGTGATTCACAGGGAAAGAGCAGATAGCTAGTTGTCTGTGAAAGGAATAAGGTCAGGCTGCAGAAAGCAAGGTGCATAGCTAGGTTTATGTCTTATTCCTTTTATGCCTGAATCTGTGAAAACTAGTTTTAAGTTCTATAAGTAAATAATGCTTTGCAGGGATGCAAACCACTGGTAGCACTGCACTTAACAGACGTTTGCAGATAATGTGTTCTGGGGTTTTTGAGGGAAGCAATTGTGTGGAGTGTACCTGGCAGCTGGTAGAGGCGCATTTCTGAAGTTGGATGCAAAGAGTTTTTTTGGGAACACCTGGCTGCTATTTTTCTCAATTCTGTGTTTTCCTTCTCTTTATAAGGGAGCCATAGAGAGGCGAGAGAAGATTATTATTAACCAGGTATAGACAGGAAAAATACAAGCAAGAGGAAATAAATCTGCTTTTTGAGTTAGTTTTGATTGAGGCATTGTAAAATGAAACTGATTTTCTGCTCTCCTTTCTTTCCCAATCCCAGCTTAGTTACGTTCCTGTTGTTCAGAAATCCTGCTTCTGAGCTGTCTTCTACTCCTCCTTCTCTTCAGAATTATTAGAGATACCATCTTTCAAAACAGTCTTTCTGCACATACAAATTGTAGAGCGCTTTGAATATTGAAGTCAACTTCCTACTAAGACAGCTGATTTATATAGTTTTCTCAAGAACTTACCCGTTACAGGAGAATCAACTTTGGATTTAGTCTTAATAGATTTTGTAAAATACACATTTGATCACTTGGTGGGGGTCTGTGTCTTGAGTGTTGTTGGATTACGGAGCTTTCATTCTTGCAACTAGCTCTTCTCCAGATAATTCTTGAAAATATCTGTGCAAGTTCATAGAACTTGATACATGTGGAAGGAAACTACTATTAAATAAGTTAATCTGTTAAGGAAGAATGCCTAGTGTGATCTGTGTTCCAAATATTGATTTATAGGCAGCATTGCAGAGCAGTACTTAGTTGTGAACCAAGTTTAATGCTTTCACAAAGTAAATGTTTTACTAGATAAAATTCAGTATATAAAAAAAAATTACTGACTTGATGTCCGAAATTATGCCAGTAAGTGGAGAAAAATAAGTTGAGATTGTTGTCAGGTCTTCGAGTACCACAATTTCTCCTACTGCCTTTCCATTGCTTGTGATCATCTATGAAGTTCAAAAGTTGAATCTGCTATTTTTTGGTTTAATCTTAACATTCAGTGTAGCATTCTGAAGCATATTAACTTATTCCAGCATTTTCAACTGTATTCTTACAAGGCTTTTCAAAACTAAATTAAACACAAAGGTCTGAGGTCGTGTCTTCTTTTAGACTTCAGGCTGTTGCATTGACCATGAATTGGATGATAACAATTTCTCTTCTTTGACAGCATTGCAGAAATTCAGAAAGATGTGGAATATCGACTGCCGTTCACTGTAAACAACTTGACAATTAATATTAACATGTAAGTAGAGTGAGATATCTCTATGCACATCTTGAAAATTAAAACTGTTCTCAAAAAGAAGTAGTAATAGAACATATGTGGTACCCATCTCATAAGTAATTCCAGGAACTGTAACCTGGATTTGGTTAGTAGTTGTAGTGATATGAATAAAACTAATTCTGTACAAGATGCAGGTGCTCAGCTGGAAGCAAAACTATATTTTGCTGTGCTCAGCTTCTAAGATACCTGTGTAGTTTTAGCTGAAAGTAAGTAGGAGAAAATGCTTGAGAGTTTCCGATGACCTCAAATACCCTACAAATGAAAATAAGATTACTTAGTAATGTACTGATTTCCTTTAACGCATAAATCTTACCCAAGGAAGCATCTCGATTATAACTTAAGTAATTTGTTGTAACATTTCCTGTGAATTTACATTGGGAGTGCTTTTGCTCTGGCAAATATTGATGGTATTCTAGTCACAAGTTTTTTATTACTTTAGCCTGATAACTTGCCTGATATTCTTGGAGGTTGCACTGCATTGGCTTTGTAGCAATAACATCTGTATTAGAAAATATTCTTGTTATGCTACAGCTTTTTCTTTGTCTGAGCACATAATTTCTTCATTGCTAGACTACAGTTTTGCCCAGTAAATGCTGTCTTCAGTTCCTTGGAAGTCTAATATTCTAATCTGTCTTACTTCTAATTTTGTAATTTAATAATCCTTTTGCGTGCTTCCTACACTCTTATTTTTCTCTATAACTCTTCTTGTAGAAAAGTAAGTTTATGTAATTAATAGTTCTCTTCCTTTGTATAGGAAACCCTCTTATGCTAACTTTATCATGAGATGAAGCTGTAGTAATGATTACTCTTGTACTTGCAGCTTGCTTCCACCTCAGTTTCCTCAGGAAAAACCAGTCATCAGTGTTTTCCCACCTGTGAGACATCATTTAATGGACAAGCAGGGAGTTTATGTGACTGGTCCATTAATAAGTAATGTATGTATAATTTGTAGCTTCACCTATATCTACTGTTAATAGCAGTTTTAATATGTGTCATACTAGATTATTGCTAATGCTTCTGGTAAGAGAGTAGTAAAGATCCTTATTCTCTCTTAAGCTATGTTTTGAGGGGTCTGAAAAAAAATTCACCAGTGTTTAATGTACTACTGTTTATTAATGTACTGCTAATGTTACTGAGTTGAGTATTCCATTTATCTACAATTATTTTAAGTTATGATGGCTTAGAAAGTTCCTGTTGCTTCTTTTGTTAGTAGCAGTAGCACAGTTCTTGTTTCTTTACAGTGTATTCCAAATAACAAAGAAGGGTGCTTTAAGACTGTTTTGTAACATAGTTCTTCCCACCCTAATCCTATTAGAAAGATGTCAGGGTTTTAGCTCCAATATTCAGGATTTTAATATGCTGATCTTTTTTTTTTATTCCCTTTTCTTGCCAATAAGGATGTGGTAGTGTTTTTCGGGTGGTGGTGAAGTTATGAAGTTATGACTTCTTCAGAATGCAATTAATGTTTTTTGTCACAAATCTTGATTATTTTTTTTTTCCTCTTTCTTTGTTTTCCCAAATGTAGCTTGGTAATGAAGGTGGGTTTTTAGTGTTGTTCATCAGAAATGTTGTACTTGATCGATTCTCGAGTGGTAATGGTATATGCAAAAGACTTACAATTTCTATTCAGTTCTGGGTGGCTTTGTCACTTTATTTGGAGCTTATGTTTACACAGTTTACATTAGCTGTTATGTCTTTGAAGTAGCTTCCAGCAGTGCCATGTAGATTTCAGAACTGTTGGATTCCAGGCATGATTTTTCTTTTGCATTGGGTTTTTTTTTTTTGTTTTTACTAGTTTACAATGCACTCTGATCTTGGAAAAATTGTTCAAAGTTTACTGGATGAGTTTTGGAAGAATCCTCCAGTGTTAGCCCCAAGCTCAACATCATTTCCATAGTAAGTATCTATATAAACATGATGAATGGAACAGTGTGTTTTAACTTACATTTATAAAAAAAGGTGAAATCAAGGAATAGGAATAACGTAGTGGATGTATGGGGTGATGTAGCTTTCCTGCCCTTGTACAGTTTCATGAGTGTGCTTGATAGCGTGGTTGTTTAAGAAGAAATGCTAGATTTCATTGGAGTTACTATGTCACCATGCTGATGTAACCTTATGTGCCTCTGTTTTCTTGAAAAGCAATAAATGTTTGCATTGTCAGATGCAATCTTGAATTTGCTGTAGATCATGTTCTGAGCAGTTCTGTGTCTTCATATCCTATTAATAACCTTCCAGGCTTAGAGGCAGCTTCTGTTGAACAGCTGTGCAACAGAAATTATGCAGTTTAAATAATTGTGTTAAATATGCAAAAGTGATCTGAGACATTACCGTTTTATCAGTACAGCTATGGTGCTTGTGACTAACAACACTGGGTTTAGGTGCAACTGCAGGTGTGAAGTTTAAAAAAGTAATTTCTATTATTTAAAAGTAATTACATTTGTGTTGCCCAAGCTGTTAGGTGCTGTACCATAAATAACATCTAATGTACGACATAGATGCATTTCTCAGGACTTTTAGATGGAGAAAAATTACATCTATGTTTTATAAATTTTAGAATTAGTTTTCTTATAATCAAGAGTGTGAGTGCATATTTGGCTGCTCTACAAGAATATAGTTTAATGGAGCTGTATATTATGTTGCAGTGTAAGACAAGGTAGACTTACTGTGTTTGAAGAAGCTGAGAACATAAAGTGCAAAGCTTATGATAATTTAAAAACTCAATCTTACATCTCGTATGTGGTCTAGTAATTATAATTCATGTGATAAGAAATATGCTATAAGTACTTAGTTGCTCATGGTTGTGGGTTTTGGTTTCTTTGTTTATAGCATTTTCAACAAACCAGCTGGAATGCCTCCTTATGCTCCTCAGGGGTTTCCCTTTCTTCCTCCATACCCAACTCAAGAAACAAATAGAACAATGGCAGCCGTGCCTGTTGCTGAATCAGTTTCTTCAAGCTACACTACAGACAAGCCTGCTGCTCCCTCTTATGGCTTGATTGCTGATCTGCCATTACCTGTTCCAACAGCTGAAGCCGTGCTTCAGGTCTGTGTGCTGAATTTTGCTGCTTAAGCTGTCAGACGCTGGGTAGAAGTTCACTTGAGGCCGCACTGGGCATTGCTGCAAAACTTGAGGGAACAGACTGATTTGCCTCCAAAATTTACTCATCTTTTATGACTTGCCACCCCAGACATCCCCAAGTATTTTGTTACCAGGGGTGAGTTGAGATGTTTGTTTGGGGACTAGTGCTACTGCTTCTTACTGCCTTTCTTACTTTTCTTGTTGCTGGCAAATATTCATTTCCAGTTTTAGATTAATCTAGTTAAATATCTAGAAATTGCTCTTCAAAAATGTATTAAACATTTCCAAACTGCTTAGGTTGGCCAGAATGGATTTACTTACAAGATGCCTGATGTTCCTGATACATTTCCAGAACTGTCAGAACTAAGGTATGTTTTCAGAAGGTATCGAAACATTCTATAGTCATTAAAAGGAAATTACTTCTGGTCTGTATCTGATTTTTTGTCAGGAATCTTTATGTATCACTGAAAGGTTTTTGTAGAAATTATAAATAAGAGAACTACCACTTAGCAAAGTTGTTCAGTCAGGAAGTAAGCCAACCTTGTACTTAAATGTATTCCTTGTGTAGGATTTCCTCACCGGGAGCAATACTTCAGTATTTAACACCTGGAAAAAGCATTTACTTTTCCTAGCTGTTGGTGTTCTGCTGTCTTCTGGGGCCTTGCCAGTGACTTAATTTCTATTAATAAAATCAGCGTACCTTTTGAAGGAGGGAAGGGGACAGGGAAATGGACTTGAGATTGATTCACAAAATACATTCTCTTAAATTCAAAGGACTGTAGCACAGGGTAAACAATGGACTACTTTGAGCAGTTCAGCATGTACAGGGGGATTGGGTTATGTAAATCCAGGTGGTAAGTGTGCCAGTGCAAATCACTTCCGCATCTAAATACTATGTACTCCTATTGCACAAATAGGAGTAACAGGCTGCCCAGGGAGGTGGTTGAGTCACCTTCCCTGGAGGTGTTTAAGGCACGGGTGGACGAGGTGCTGAGGGGCATGGTTTAGTGTTTGATAAGAACGTTGGACTCAATGATCCAGTGGGTCTCTTCCAACCTGGTGATTCTATGATTCTATGAAATATTTTCATGAAAAGCAATATCTTGTCACAATTCCAAAATAAATTTTTAGTTATTGTTCCCAGCAATTTGCTCAGGTCTAATGAGGCAGCCTTCGTAATCAGTTATCTGGTATTGAATAGATTACAAATTAGCTGTTAATTCTGGAAGAGTCTTAGGAGGCTGGTTTCTTTCTGATCTCATATCTTTATGGTGGTGTCATAGGTTAGTGATTGAAAAACTGTCCTTTCAAAACAGAAAAAGACTTTTGGCAAGGACTTCTGTTTTTTTCCCCGTTGACACCTTCTTAAGAGCCTGTTTTATTTAGCTAAATCAGATGAAGGTTTTGCAGCATCCTTATTGAGTGGCAGAAAGTTAGGGGGTTGCAGTGGAAGAGTAATTTATTTAAACAAAACATTCTACTCATTTGGCCCTTCCAAGAAGACCACATTAAAATTCCATGATTCTTCTGGTGGTAGTTGAACTGAAGCAGAAATGATAGTGCAGCTTTTCTGAATAGCCATATTGGGTGTAAGTGGAGGGTTTCATTTAGTGGCCTTTGTGATAAGGGGCCAGGGTCTGCCCCTGTGCCAGACACAGATAGCTTGGCAGCAGACCCACTACAAGGCGGCCTCGTTGGTCAGTGAAGTGGGTGCTTTGAAAACACATTTTAAAAAGAGCAAACTCAGTGGAGTTGGTGAGGCTTGAGGGGAGGGGCAGAAAAGTATGAGAATCCTGCAAGCACCAAGGTCAGAGAAGAAGCAGGAGGAGGTGCTCTAAGTGCCAGAGCAGATATTAATCTCTTGCCTCTGAAAGTTTTGGAAAAGACTGCAGCAGAACAGGTATTTCCCTGTAGCCTAAGTAGAGGACTATTCTGTAGCAGGTATCTGCACTGCAGTGCATGGAGGACCCCACATTGGAGCAGACAGATAAGCTTTGAAGGAAAATGCAGCCATGTAGAGCCCACGCTAGATAGAGCAGGCTCTCCTGCCAGGAACTGCAGCCTGTTGAGAGAGACCCATGCTGAAGCAGGGAAAAAGTGAGAAGGAAGGAGCAGCAGAGACAAACTAGTACAGACTGACTGCAACATCTGCAATTCCTCCCTCTTCTGCACTGTTTGCAGCATGGGAAAGTAAAGGAATTGGGAATGAAGGAGTGAAGTTGAGCCTTGGGGAAAAGGAGGTGAAGTGTTTTAGTTTTTGTCTGTTTTTCTCACCATCCAACTCGTACTAAAATTGGCAATAAATTAAATTAGTTTTTCCCAAGCTGAGTGGGTTTTGCCTGTGAGTGTAATTGGTAAGCAGTCTCCTTGATTTATCTTGACCTACAAGCTTTTCCACTATGTCCTGTTGAGGATGGGGACTGAGAGACTGAGAGCGAAACTGGGTAGGTGTCTGGTAGCTGGCTAAGGTCAGCTCACTATAGTAGCATTAAAAAACACTTTATAGAGTTAAGGCTTGAAATGGGATATACTTCATAACACATTCCTTTTTAAGCTTGCTGCTGCAGGTAGTAGAGCCCACAATCTCGGAGAAAGGGAAAGAATAAATTGTGGTCAAGTGTCGTGTACCTGTAGAGTGCCAATAAATGCCTCAAACTTTTGGCAGAAATGAGTAACATAATGTTTGCTGCTAGCTTTAAATCTGCTTTCTTTCTCTTTAAATGTAGTATATCACAGCTGACCAATATGAATGAGCAAGAGGAAGTGTTACTGGAACAGTTTGTGACTCTACCACAACTGAAGCAAGTCATTACTGATAGAGATGAGTTAGTGAAAAGCATTGAAGAGCTGGCAAGTACGATGTCAAAACATTTGCATCTATGGCTGTGTTCTATGAACTGAATCCTTTAAAAGAATTAGTAATAGTGACTTTGTTTTACAGAAAAAAACTTGTTGCTGGAGCCTAGTCTTGAGGCAAAAAGACAGACTGTGTTGGATAAAGTAAGTGAACAACAAAATCATTTTCAGAAACATTGTTTGTAATATTCTGGTTTTTTTCAGGGATAAAACGTTCTTTTTCTTCTTTCTTCCAGTACGAGCAACTCACACAGATGAAAGCAGCCTTTGAAAAAAAGATGCAAAGACAGCATGAACTTAGTGAGGTATAACCTCTAGGTTATTATATCCTTTGAGAATACCTCAATAAAACTGAAGTTTTGGTTTTTATCTTTATCCATAAAGAATATTCTTCTGGTTAAACTCATAATTTTATATGAAATGGACTCACATTAAGTATGAAATAAAATGGAATGAAGTACCAAACAGGTTGGAGGCAGAACGGTGTTGAGATTGCACTACTGTTTTTTGGGAGTTAGGTTTGGTTTTTTAGCGCTACAGTAAAAGCATAGCCGGAATAAAGGAGTGTGGTGAGCATTTAGAGTTGTTCTTAAATACAGTCCTGGGTCAAACAAGTTTTAAGAATAGCGTGTTCTTTAAAGTAGGCTTTTTTAATTAATGGTACCCATTTAACATAATTAGCTTGTAAAACTACCAGATAATGATGGTTAAGACCATTGCTGTAGACATTTGTGTGATTCACTGGATGTGCTTAGTTTGGACAACGTGTTATATATACTGTCAAACTTTACACACTCTAAAGCACAAATAAGGTCAAGTCCTTACTTCAAAAAGAAATTTTGGGGAAGGAGAATTATTTCTTAGTATGTTTACCAGGGTATGTGTTAAAAGGTGATTCTTTCTGCACTGAAATCTCTTCAGTATTTGCAAGACTTGTTATCTGAGAATACAACAGTCCATCAAAATAGCATGCATGGTACCTGAATTTGAAAATGCTAAGAAATTAACAGAATATGAAATAGCAAGCAAAAAGTTTTGTGACAGCAAACTGAATGATTTCATTGATGATCTGAGTGAATTAAATGTTTCCTCATTTGAAAATTAGAATAGCCTGACTCCTAGTGCCTCCTTTCTGTGTGATATAAATTGGACCTAGGACATAATAACCAACTGCTGTATTACCTTTTCTTTTTTCTAAGTTAGATTTGCTGATTCAATTTAATGATGGTTAGGAGACTGAGAGCTGAGGAGTTGCAGCTGGATTTTTGTGTAATGCTCTATTTTCATATATTGATGTTCACGCTGCATTACCTGCTATCTCCTGTTATCTCTCATCAAAATTTCCAGACAAGTCTTTTTACTCGTACTGTGGGTGAATTTTATCATCTTCTGTTAGAGCAAACTCTCCTTATTTTGCACAAGATTAATTCTGCAGGAAGTTTCTGATTACATTACAGTTTCACAATACATAAGTGAAATATTTTTTGAGGGGCGGTTGAAGGTAGTCCAAGCATTTAAAATCTATAAATATCATAATTTTGCAGTTCTCGTCCTTTCCAGACTCCTGATGAAAATGTGAATTACATCCTGATTAACTGCCCAAACATATAAGTGGAAAAATAATTGTGTACAACAGAGAAACAAGGTTTGAGGTTTATAAGAATAGAAGAATGAGTATAATGGTTTAGATTAGCAACCCATCTTCTCGTTGAGTAGGTGATTTTTCCTTTCCTATTTTCTCTCCACAGTAATTTCAAAACTATTTAAAAACTGAACAGTAAGGGCTTTTGTACCTTTTTATAATTCTCAGGTTCACTACTGAGCTTCAAAAGTAGACCCTAATTATTGAAGACACTTGAAGCACTGGTATACATTTGGGAGAATGATTGTGAATCAAGTCCTAAACAAGCTTCATATGGTCACTTAGGCTTTTAGTTAATAATAATGCTCTATTCACATATCACATTATATATATAGTCATTTATCTTCCTTGGAAATGTAGGGTTTGGTGGACAGTTTAATATTACATAGGAATTTTTATTTTCTCAGAGTTGCAGTCCAAGTGCTCTGCAAGCCAGACTTAAAGTAGCTGCTCATGAAGCTGAAGAAGAATCTGACACTATCGCAGAAGACTTCTTGGAAGGCAAAACAGAAATAGATGACTTTCTTAGTAGTTTCATGGAAAAGAGAACGGTATGTAATATGTAAGTCATTATAATTGAGAGATAACACATAGTGAAGAAATTTAAGACTTCGAGTTTGAGCAGTCCTGTGATGGAGCACGACCTTTGTAACCGCCAACAAAAGAAAACTACATCCTTCAGTGGCTTCAATCTAGAATCAGTTTAGAATATAGTCTCTGTTCTGAAGGCATGTATTTTTAAGGCAGGAGAACAAAGGTCTCCTGCATTACATGCTGGTCCTATGTTGATGCAGATATTTTGTGTCACTTTCTTCTATATCCAGTATAGATATAGGGAAGATAGCCACATGGACAACTTTAAATTTGGTAAGTCGACATAGAATCACATGTTGCGACCTTAATGTTTAGTTTATTAAACTTAAATTAATTTTTCTGTTGATGGCTATCACCAAATAAGTAACTGAGGTTCAAAAGCCACCTTCGTTGCCTATGCTGTGACAAAAGCAACTTAATGGGTAGTGTACCTCCCTTTAAAGATGCCTAATAAATTAATTTTATAACATAGGAAACAATTATCTTTGCTTGTAAGCAGTTGTGGGTAGAATAACATTATCAATACATGCAGTTGTTCAGCCTGCAGCTTGGAAGGGAGGTGATTCCCAGGATTTTCCTTTTTTAAAGAGATTGCAAAATAGCTAAATCATTAAAGAGAAACTGTAACGTGCACTGTAAAAAATCCTTTCAGAATTCACTCTTCCTGTGTCTTATCTTGTAGCTCTGCCACTGTAGACGAGCCAAAGAGGAAAAACTTCAACAGGCAATAGCAATGCACAGCCAATTTCATGCTCCGCTATAGGTAAACTGGTGATTTAATATTTGTGGTAAACTTTTTTTTTTTTTCAATTTATGTCATTTTCACACACTTATAAATTGCTAATTGCATATGAATTTGTTACAATGCTTACTGTTCTAACAGTGCTTTCTGTGGAAATGAAGTATGTACTGCCTCTGTTTTTAGTGGTATTTAAAACATAACTTCTGGAGGAGTTAAAAATGTCTAATTATGGAAACTTGTCTTTACAGACTTCCTGCAAGCTACATCTGCCAAGAGAATGAGTGAAAACCCCAATAAAGCACACTTTTTAATAACTATTATTTGCAAATAAGCATTTCATCTTGTGTGGTTGTATTTATAGAAGAGATTGTATACAGAGTTGGGATGGATTTTGTACAAATTAGGATGTCTCTTTATATTCTCATTGTACTCAAGAATCCTATTGCAATCTTTGCACTAATTTCTTGTATTTATTATTGATAGTTCTTATTATATTTAAGTTCCTGCTGCTATACTCCATTCTTTAGAGATTAAATACCTAAACATGTAATTTTGACTAGCTTTTTACATTTTTATAAAAACATAATTCATATCTTTTGTATTTTGAACTTTAAACATAGATTTGGCTTGATCTGTTGAAGAGTGTGAGATAAATGGTGATAGGGCTTTGGAAACCGAAGAAGTTGATAATTTCATATTGTCAGTTGATTCGCAATCTGTCTTTTCTTGAAGCCAAAATGTTTAACGATGAGTTTTTTTTACTTTTACGTAATAATGCAAACCTAATTGTGGAATTGGATTAAGCAAAGGGTATACTGGAATTGGAATGAATGATCTCTGTCTAGATTTGGTATGTTGCTCAGTAGCACTGATGCACTTGATTTCAGGAGTGGCTTGGTACCTATCACTATAATTAAAGACAATTTTCATCTAACAATTTCATTTTCATATTTGTTTTTACTTAAAGGAAAAATAATCAGGTCACCTTCAACTTTATGTTTATTCAATATGAGTATGTTCATCATGTGAGGAACTCAAAAGTATTTACAAAAAATAGTTCTGAAACTCTTTGTGAAGTAGCAGTGATTTTTTCCAAGTTTTAAGGAAGAAAGATAGTACTATGCCTGGAGTTGCATAGTGTGTTATATTAAGGCCGGTGATAGAGTTTGGAAATGAGACTTAGTTCTGCCCTTTAATCACTGAATCTTACCTCTGGTGCTGAGTTTTTTAGGATGGGGATTATCTGGTGAGAATGGATGTGACTAAGTGCGGTATTCCATAGGAGAAAAACACTGCTCTTAAATGTATGTTTTCTCTTGCTCTTGCAAAAAGACACATTCTTTTCCTTAACCTTGTCAGTGCATTAGGTTTTCATAGAGACAGTCAAGTTCTGGAAGAGCAGAAGGAATTGTACAGTTCTGAGAGATAAATGAGATAAAGCACTGATTAAGTAATCTACCAGGAATCATGCTTCTTTCTTGTGGGGAAGCAATCTGGAGATAAACCTCGTAGCCAAGAGACTGCCTCTGTGTTACTTACATAGGGTCACAGAACATCACAGTTTCTAGTCTCAAACTAAAGCACATCAGTCCAAATGAGTTCTTTTTCTGCATCCTTAATCAGTCCTAAACTCTGTATTCTTCTAGAAAATGCAGTAAGGTATTTCTTCTGAGTTGAAGAAAGGTGAGTAAATGTACAGTTACAAAAAACCATGTAAGTGCAAGAAGTCTGTTCCCCAGGGTAGTGAATCTTCAAATAAAGCTTTAGTCTCAGACCTGTTATACTTTACAGCGCTATGGTTGACTGACTTAAGCTTTATTCTCTGAGCAAGTAGACTGTTCACTGGTATTTGATGACATTTTTCTTCGTAAAGCTGGTCCAGTTTCTAAGATTAGATGTCCCAAGCAAACAGAACTATAGTCCAAATCAAAGAAGATGCTGAGGTGCCTGTAAAAGTAAAGAGCTAAGACTGTGGTCAAGCAATAATTTTAGGGTATCATCTTGCAAAGAAATGTTTCTACTGACTGCATAATACTGTTTGTCCACTGACACAGCACTTCTGCTAATGTGCTAACTAAAGGCCTAATTAAAAATGAGATCACATAGGTTTCCAAGTTGTTCTGGACTTCGGTGTCTGAGTTACTGTGATGTGTGCAGCTCTGGAGAAGAGTCCAGATTAGATAAAAGTCATCAGTGTTACCTTCTTGGCAAACTCTGTTTTTGTGCTGAGTGTACAACTTGTTTGGAATCTTTTTCTGAGTATCTAGCTAATGAGCTTAAAGAATAGACACACAATCATGTACAGGGCTACTTTTTTTTGTTGTTTCTTCCTTGTTAGCAGAGAAGGAACAGATGACCAAACACCTGGTGCACTTCTTGTGTTGGGATAATATCTTCTGTATACATTTTTGCAGTGGCATGGAATGACAGACTTCTGTTCTCGTCTGGCTCCTCCTGTTAAATATTTTGTAATGTATTATGGTGCTCTTCTGTGGCTGAACTGTTTCACCAGGTTACCTCCGTGGGATTTGATTCCTAAACCAGTACAGTTTCTCAACACTTCAGCTTTTCCGCTTATGTTACTTCTGTGAGCAAATTTACAAATTCAGGACTTCTTCATGGTATCTTGATGATAATTGAAGAAAGTCTAGAAGAAAATGTCGCTGTTCAGTATAAGTTCTTAGTACAGTGGGTTTTGTTCAGGTTTGTCAAAGTTAAAGGTCCTCTCTTTTCTTCCTTTCTGTTCTCTCTATCATATCATTGTTCCTGTTCTTAGAATTTATTTCGTGGGGTGTTTTTTAGCCCCTTCTGCAGTCACAATCTCATCCCCTAGAAAAGACACACAGAAGTCTTTGTTAAATAATGGTGTCCTGGGTTAGCTCCAGGTCCCTTAAGTACAAGGCAGCCTGCTGCTGGTTTGTTTTGTGGGTTTTTTTTTTTTGGTTTTCTGCGCTGGTTGTGCCAGTGTGAACATCTTTGCTTATGAGTAACCGTTGTAGTTTCACCAGGATACTGCTGGGGACGCTCTACCAGAATTAGATTTTCTGGTTTCTAGTATGCTAATAGTTCACTGTTGGGCACATTCCTTACTTTATTTTGCCAAGATGTGGTATGTAGGTGTAAGTACAGCTTCAAACAATTCCCTATGACATATAAGAGAATGGCAGCAGCTGTTAGATGCATATTCTAAAATCTTTTTAAATCTGTCAAGTGAACTCAAGCAATCTGGAATAATAGGCTACACACAGTGACTGGTTGCTGGAGAGCCTTGCACTGTCATGCTTATGCTGACATGTTCTGCCAAGTGGAAAAGTGAAATAAATGAGGAAGAAGCACAACACTAAGGAGATTACTTGTCTCTGGCATTGCAGTAGTTTGGGTAGTAGAGAGTGAGGGTACATTCTGTATTGTAACTGCTAACTGAGTCTGGGTTTTGCCTGATTTTAACATCTGATCTTACTGATAAATGGTTTTTATAGCTCAGTTTAGGCCTTTTGTTCCTCCTGACTCAAGTGAACACTTAAATCCAGAACTGAATTCTGTGTATAGCAGCTCTAATTAATGCTGTTGCAGACCAGAGAAATTTTTAAATGTAAGTCAGAAATTAAGTATAGTTCACTTTAAAACAATCTTGTAGCTGGTGGAAATGGTATGTTCTGCTGGGGCTTATAGAATAAAATCTTCCTAGTTTTCACTGTGACCTGCTAACCTTTCTGAAAAATGGGGATTGTTTGGTATATATAGTGATGCTAGCCACCACTACAAGCAGGAGACTATATAATTAAGTTAGTTCTTTAATAACATCTAATGATCTACTATAGTTCTGTTGTGTGCTTTGTACATACTTCTGCAGCTTTACCACTTTGGACCTTGACCAAATGCATAAGTTGGACAGAAACAAGGCTAAAAGATTTCCACGTTCTTACTACTCCCTTCAAAGATAAATCTTTCCAAAAGAGAGATTAAAGAGACCTTTAGGTAAAACTGAATTAAAACTCTGGCCACAAAGTTAAGTCAGTTATCACAGCCTTATTGTGCAGATTTTTTCTGAACAGCTAATACTGTAGTATGTTAAACTTGCAAATAAAGGTTTGGGGATTTTTTTAATATATCTTGTAATTGTCTGACTTGGGGATGTCGTTCAGCATTGCAGGACTTGTTGGGTGGATACAGAATTGTGTTGGGAACATGCAGGAAGGTACTCAAGGACAAACTTCTTGTGTGTAGTGATTTGAGCTTTTCCTGTTTAATCCTTTCAACAGCAGTAATTCCTGCAGCCACCTTCACTAAAATGGGCTTTGAAAACACATGTGGTATCTCTGGGCACTGCTTATGTGAATGCCTTGTTTTGGTTAGATGAAATTTATATGTAGTAATAAGCCTCAAAGTAAGCTTGTGTATCAATACTAAGGGAATACTGTAACATAAAGCACCATGTTCTTTTAGTCCACTGAAACAGAATAAATTAATCTGAATAATCTTGGCAACTAGTAGACATAAAAATTAGTCCTTCCCTGAATTCAGTCACAGTGTTTCTGGTGGACCTACAAGGCTTCCTTAGCTTCTTTCCAGAATGATCTATATTAAAAGATCACTAAGTTTTATTTTAAGATTTAACGTCATTTGATTTTCTGTCTCGAGGTGCCTTACTGTGAATTTAAATAGTATAAGTGAAGCTGAATGCCTTTCCTTCTCATCACTCCACTTTCTGGCATTGTTTTTGGCATCTCTGAATTCGGGGTTTGCAGTACACTTGGCCCTAGATCTTTGGCAGATCTTTCACTCGTCTTAGTATTAGTGCTGTGACTTAATTTTAACTTACCCCACCACATGTTCCTCCCTTCCCAGTGAGCTGTCAGTGATTTACCTCTCCTTGGAGGATTTTTTAGTCACTGTGGTGTTTACCTGTCTCTGCATTACAGAGCGTGTAAGGGTGACCAGCCAACCTAAATGCCACACTCAGCCTTCAGCCTACGTGCAGAAGTAGCCCAATACTTTGACTGTGATGTTTGTGATAAACCTGGGGACTCTGTGCACACATCAGGGCAGCATCCACATAAAAGCATAAAGTTAACTGGTCAACAATGATGAAAAGCTTATCTTCGTTGCTAAGGCTGCATCCTTGTTGCTGGGTTTTAGTTATTATTGGTTTGTGTCATCAAACATCTGTGCTATGTAAAGTGGTGCTCTGGCTTGCCTATGTCTTCAAAGAACACAGCTCCCTGACTGCTGAATTTACAAGTTTCCTTCCCTGCCTCTCTTCTTTTACTTTTTTTTTTTTTTTTTCTTTTAATGATATCCTTTTGTCTGAGTTGTGCCCTTAAACTTATTTCTCAGCTTTTCAGAATCCATTACCAGTTTACCACCTTTGTCTTGTGTAGAGCTACCAACAAAAAGAGCTAGTGAATGTTTCCTTTCTGTTCTACAGATGGTGATCTTTTGTAGAGAAAACTTCAGCTGTTTGATCCCATTGCCTTCAGCGTCCTTTAGATGCACATTTTCATACTAGAGAACAGCCTGAACCTAATGAGGCTAAAATTACACCACAGAAATCTGTAATACTCTTCTAATCCTTTCTTTCCAGAAGTTTATGTTCATGTGTGTCCTGTTTCAAATTACAATGGGTTCATGCCAAATTTGCAAGAATTTGCTGTAGAGGGACAATCCTCACAAGGCTACAAGAAGTCAGTGTAGTTCAGTGTGGTTTTTGTCATCCTCTTTGTTTTGCATTTCCCCTGCCCTCCTCCCCAAAAAAGAGGGAGGGGGAGTGTAACACATTCCTATATAGTTAATTCAATTGACAGGAGCCTCAGTTATCAGTTGTAGATTCCTCCACAGCTTTAAACTACTCGATTCAAATATCCGAATAGGGAAGATACAAAAATCTCTTGATATTGGTGACAAACTGCCACTTAACTAAAAGAAAAGCTGTCCTACAAAAATATGGGGAAAGCAAACCTTTGTTTCATTCACTAGTGTGAAATAACATAATGCTAAGTGACATAAACATTTATTTGGAAATGTTTCTCATCAGGCTAATAGTGCCACAAATGCACACATTACAATGAGAACAGCAGTTGCTAACGCAAAATACCAAGGACTGAAAGACGCATCACCGAAGGCTGTTAAGTAAAGGCTTAATATAAAATATTAGTATGTTATAGGTTAGTTATAAAGCTAGTTACAAGTAGTTGCATAAGCGGCATGAAGACAGTGCTTTGAATTTGTATATATTCCTGTTCTGCATTTATTTCTAGACATGTTTAATAGGACACAATAGCATCACACACAATTTTACATTTTAAGGGTGGGCAATAATATTGTCCATTTTCAAACTCCTTTTTAGGCAGAATATTTTTCTCTATTTTGTTTTGCTTGCTAACTTCGCAGCATGTTTCTTTAATTTGAGAAAACCTATTCAAAATCTCCTTTAATACCATAATTTTTACAGGCTATGTTGAAAATATGAAACATTTTCTAAAACCACAATTAAAATCTGGGCTTTCATTTATTAAAAATTCATAAAGATTAAAAAACAGAAGGCTAGATTCTCAATAGTATAAATTATAGCTGTATTTATTTCAGCTGAGTTACAGTAATTTATTAAATTGAGGGTCTGGCCCTTCCAGTATAACATTAAGATAAATCTTGCTGTTAGGAATTGAATTATTTGTTCAAAGACAGCAGCTGCCTTGAGAGGGTATTAATAATAGTGAAATTTACCTACTCATTTTTAATAATATTAAGATCATAGAACAGAATGATAAGCCATTCCATAAAAGCAGACAGAATTATAAAATCTAAAGCTTCTAAAGTGAGGTATAGTTATGTAATTTAATTCTGCCTGTAAGTTTGTATTTGAAGGAGAAGTATGAAATGCAATCAAAGTGAACTTACATCACTACCACTTTGCTTTACTAGAGTTCAATACCACATTGTCTCCAAGCAGGTAAGAGCAGCCATATAAGATAATTTTTTAACTGATTGCTTTTAATTTAAAAAAAACCCAAACAGACACAAAACCAAAACAAAGCAAAAAAATGAAGGAAAACCAACAACCACCAACTTGGAAGAATTACATCCTCGTATGGAAGCGTTTTTAGTGAGTTTCAAAATATCTCAAGTTTTAAACATTTCTCAGTGGTTTATTTCCATACTTATCATTATGAAAGCTATTACTCCTACTCTGAGAAACTATGAAAATTCTTAAACCCAACAAGATTAAACTTTATGTTGTGGTGAATCAGTCTACTTATTAAATTAGCATTTTTCAGGTTGGCAAGTACTAAAGAGGAATTGTGTGAAGATAAGAAAAAAAAAACCCTTGGTTTATTTTGAACAGTAAAGTTTGAAAAAATAGTCTTTCTAACAAACAGTTCCTCTATGGGCCGAACTCTCCTTTCATTCTGGATTTGGAGTAATACTTTCGTAAGTGATTTATATAAGTGATTTTGGAGTCTGTGTTCTCGCTACTGAATATGGACATCACTCCCACTTGAATAAAACATTTCAGAATAGGAATCAAAACAGGCAGGAGGACGTGGGGTTTTATTACCTTAAAAATTTTACCTTTGCATCTTTTGTAGGCTGTTTAGAACAAGGGCAAGGTATAAACAATCAAACTTGAGAATAAAACAGAGGACAGCGTACACTGCCTAGTGTATCTTTGTTTATAAAGGGATGCTTTACCATAAAGGCTGTGTAAGTATTGTTACATTCCTTGAAGTTTTACTCACAGAAACTACTGAATTTTCAACACTGGTGAAGAGTTGAGTAAAAATGGGATGCGTTCACCTACAGCAGCTTAAAAGCTTACTAAAGGATGTTTTTGCAGGATCAAAGTTTCATTTGTCCCCTAGGCAAGCATGTCTATTTGTTAGATTTACTTTGTCCTAAAGGATTCTAGTAGGAAGATATATAAAATAATTGTTGGAATTCAAAATTTAACACCTATGAAAAAAAAAAAAAAGAATAAACACATTACGTCTGAAGGTGAAAGAGCTCTACAAAAATAAGTTTTGACTCACTCACCAGTAAAGTTAGCACTAATGAACCTTCAACCTTGTTCCTATGTGTACTTTGGAAATTCACGTCTTTGAAGAAGAAATATTATTTTGTATAATAAATAAAATAGAGATGTTCAAAGTAAGGAATAATTATGTACAGCATTGATAAAGTTAAAACAAACACCACGTTGGCTTAGCTAAATGTAACAGCAGATATTAACTTTCCTTAGCATCGTATCTTAAAACTGATAATGGCTTGTTCTTCTTAGATCTTTACTTACACAATTGCACAGTTCCCTTTCTTTGGATTATTTCTTTAGGCCACAAACCACTTCCATTCCTCATCTGATGAAAAGATGTCATTCCAGACTATGAAAGACATGACTTCATCTGAATCCTTGCTGTTGTGAAGGTATTTTAGATTGCCAGAAATACAGCCTCATCTGAATCCTTGCCACTGTCTTCACTAGGCAAGCAGCTCCCCCCACTTGGGGACCTACAGCTTAAGTCCTCCACACCAGATTCTTGATCACTGTTAGCTGAGAGGTCAGGATCAGAGCTTTTCAGGTTGTCCTGTGTCAAAATCAGGGCTGAATCTTCCTCATCTCCTTGTGAAGGACTCCGAGATGGGAATGATTTCAGATCGTTGCTGTACTCCTGGGGCGTGTTAGCTAAGCAGCTGTTGGAAGTAGAAAGACCTAACTGTTTGCTTTGGTCTTGTTGCTTACTCTTGACTTTGTTATCATATAATTGTGATTTCTGAAGATTTGCCAGTCTCTGAAATAAACAAAAGAATATATATTAACCTGGACACATTTAGGGCTCAGTAATCTTCTTAGGTGTCTATGCCTTTAAAAAAAGTAAATAGAGAGCCCAGCCCAGTTGACACCCTTTGAAACTGCCTGTTTGCATTTATAGAGTATGAAAAAGGCACAGTTTATGAGAAACTGATGCTGAATTACAGCATCCTGCAGAGTTACAGAAGAGTATAAAATTTCTTTCAGGAGTAGTACACGTACACAAACACATGTCAAGTTTTGACCCTAAAGAAAAAGAGTTCATTGTTGTGTCTTAAATGCAAAATATTCATAGTAATTTACGTGAGCACAAAGATGACAGCTGAACATCCTCGTGCTGGAAAAGGAAATAAGATGTAGGGGACTGTGTGCAGTGCATGGAGTTTGTTTTCATTTACCATCCCTCAAGTCTGAGGCATCAAGGTGGAATGTTTTTTACCTCTCTTAAGACCTCGAGCTCTTCCTCCAACTGCTGAGTTTCCTCCTTCACTGCCATCAGATAATCAGTTACTGACTGTCGAGGATGCAGCCCCTTTTCAAAACGGTTGTACATACCACTCCAGAACCTGGAATTGAAAGAAAGGTCAACAATTTCCTCATTGCAATTTCCTCATTTGGTGAGGTGGCTTCAGAAGACTTAAATACACCTTAATTTTTTCTTTTTCTTTTTTTTTTTCTTAACACACATATTCATGGAATTATAGAATCCCTAGGTTGGAAAAGAACTTTGAGATCATCAAGTGAAACTGTAGCTATCTACTACTAAATCATATCCCGAAGCACTTCACCTGTCTTTTGAATACCTCAAGGGATGGTGACTCAATCACCTCCCTGGCCAGCCTGCTCCAGTGCTTGATAACCTTTTTGGTGAAGAAAGCTTTCCTAATGTCCACTCTGAACCTCCCCTGGTGCAGCTTGAGGCCATTCCCTCTCTTTCTATTACCTATCGCTTGGGCAAAGAGACCAACATCCACCTCTCTCCTTTTAGGTAGTTGTAGACAGTGATAAGGTCTCCCCTCAGCCTCCTCTTTGGGCTAAACAACCCCAATTCCCTCAGCTGCTCCTCATAAGACTTGTTCTCCAGACCCTTCACCAGCTTCGTTGCTCTTCTCTGGACACACTCCAGGACCTCAGCGTCAGTGAGGGGCCCAAAACTGAACACAGTATTCAAGGTACAGCCTTGCACCTTGAATTCAGGGTGCTGAGTACAGTGACACAATCACTTCCCTGGTCCTGCTGGCCACACTGTTTCTGAGACAAGTCAAGATGCCATTGGCCTTCTTGGCTACCTGTGGCTCTGCATGGGGTTGTTGTGTCCGAAGTGCAGGACTTGGCCTTGTTAAACCTTAAGGTTGTCCTGAGTGATTCATCCATGGATTATTCATCATTAGAGTGCATACACATAAGTTCATTGAATATTTAGTAAGATCTGTGGTTCATTTGCATTGACTCTGTCCTGAAGATGCAACTCTCTGGACATACACAGCTTGGACCAATTCTAGTACACAACAGAAAGAAATGTGAATGTACCTTTGATCTACATCCCATGGCTGAGGGTGGTTCACTGAATGCAAACTTCTGCTGCATTATTTTCTTGTTCTGCACTATGGGCTTTAGAGCAATGGTACCTAACAGCCAAAGATAAAGGCAGTTTTTCATAATCCCAGTTCTTAACTATCGTTTAAATTCCCATGAAGTCAACTTTGAAATTCTGTATGGTTGGTTTTATCTTGGGTTGGGATAGGGGTGAGGTGCAGCTGGTTAACAGATTCCCCCCACCCCAAAAAGAGTTAGAAAACAGGAGTAAAGTTTAAATTGACATTTTAAACTGATCTATGGAAATTGCATGGAGCATGTTGGCAAGTTCTTTTCCTGTTCTATGGAATTATTTGACAAACCCTTAGTTAAACAGCTGAGTTGCCTTTTCATTTTCAGGAGGAAAGGACTCTAACTGTAAGCCCTTAGCTTACTCTACCACTCCCCCTGTCTACTATCTTCCTGGCAATACATGGCCACAGCCAGACTCTGAGCATGTAACTGCTTCACCAGACAGGTTAAGTAAGCAAGAGAATTGCCCTCAGCCACAGCTGTCCAGCAAAGTAGCTGACTTATTTTAGAAGCACATGCATGCTCCTAGGTGGTTTATTATTCCTACCCCAACAGTATAATATGTAAGTCAGATTTCCCCTTACGTTTATCATCTGTTAGCTCACATGTGGAAATTGTTATGCACCCAAGTAATTCCAATAAAATCAAGAGGATCACTCATCCAGTGGAGGATCTGCAGTATCAGTACTTCTTTTAAAAATTTCATTATCCTAAAGAATATAATTAATGACTATTTTAAAAATTGTTTTAAATTGAATGTGACCTGGAACAGTAGATCAGAAAGAATTTGGTTTCTGTCATTTAGGATATTTATTGACTTTTTAGCAGGTGCTTTTACTTGCAATCAGAAAACAAATTGCATCACAATTTTCATTAATTTCTAATCAAGCTTTCCTTCAATTTGTTAAGATTAATGGCACAATTAATTACTCAAGTCAGAATGTCAATAACATTTATAAAATTATGATGTTTTGATACAATTTGAAAAAAAGTTAAATATCAAGTAAAACTTACTGTGTAAACTTCAAGGTATAATAATAACAAGGGGAAAGTCTGCTTTTTGTTTTACCAAACCTTTGTTTTAGCAATGAAATTATATGATCTCTTGAAATGTCTTTTCTTATTTTTGACACCAATTGATCCAAATAATCACCACAAAATCTTGGAATGGAAGATGTTTAAGCAACTTTACTATTAGAAATGACAGACAAGAACAGAACTGAAAGAGCCATTTCTCAGTGGAAGAAGTGAGTAACTGTGAAATTAGGGCACACAACTATCAATATAGCTTTAATCTTAAGCTTCTTTTCAGACTAATACTCCATTGTGGAATGCTGCAGAGGTATCGGCTGGCTATGAGCACGCACGCAATGACCATATTGCATTTGAGACTGAGTTCACTCTCTATAAACTGTCTTATGGAATGAGAAAAGCTTAAATACATAGGTGCTCTGTTCTGTACTAACACATCCTACAATTCCAAATAGCAAGTTATACTACCTACTTGTACAAGAAGTTGTATGGAGCCATCCGTGGGTGCAGGGTCCCTTGGGTTTGGCTGTGATCTGATCTATACAAAGGATTCAGGTAATCAGCACGATTTTTCCACAATTGAGCCCACAATGAATATGTTCGTTCTTTGATTCTGAAAGAGATATATTAGATTCAAATATATTAAAGTCTTTAATACAATTCAGGCATAGCGAAAGCTTATATAAGACAGTTGGTTGGATTTTAAGCAGATTGTGGCAATGAAGCTTCTCTGCATTTGAGCAGTGAAAAGGACCAAATGGTAGCAGCAAACAGTAGGTCCCACCTTCCTCTCATTACAACTGCGGACACAATCCAGGTACATGAGAAAAATTACAGCTACCATAATGCACCTAAGAAGCCTGTGCCACAGAACACAGACACGAACATCAGCGCCTCCAGGAATCATATTATTGCCACTGGTTGTGCCTGAGGGCAGGTAGATTAATACGTAATTGCTGTGGGCCAAACAGTAGGGCAGTTTGCTGACTCAGTCCTAGGGAGGATTACCAGACAAAAGGGCTTTTCATAAGAAATTATCTGAGACATCAGGACTGAAGGGTTGGCTGGGATGCCCATGAGATCCAAAGGCAGGTTAAACCACGGAATAGTAACTCTTAAACTGAGACCTTAACTAGAGTTAATATCATCTTGTATTAGAGTTATAGGAGCAGCTTGTTTTTTATGTTGTTAATGCTGCAATACAGGTAGGGACACATGGTGAAACGGCTAATGCTCTTCTCAGTTTTCACTAATCCCTGTCACGCACACCATGGATTACACTCCCAGCAGAGCCACACTGCAGAGGATCAACTTTTTTTTCTGTAGTAATCTGTGTTGCCAGAACATGACATCTAAGAAGTCTACGCTGCACCTTACAAAAGCACTTCTATGTAGACTGGCAAATATCTGACTCCTCAATACAGTTAACACCCACAGACCCCACACGTAAATATACTATTCAAGAAAAAGCTTTCATACTTCAGCTCTCGTCTCGCCTTCTGGCTGTTACACAGGAAATTCCCAAACTGGCAAGAATAGATATGATGCTGTATGTGAATGAGGAATCTCTCATTGAATTCAAAGGCACAAGGAAACTGTTCCATTAACTGCCAAACACACTCGATGAACTGGTCAATAACAGGGGATATCTCCTTTGGATCACCATCCAAATTGCCATACCTGAAACAAGATAAGATACATTCAGTTAGAACCTGAAATCCTCTAGAAAAACTGAATTAACACCAATGAAAACAAACCCCTCGCTTTTAGCATACAAGTTACATCACAGGCCTTAATTTCTAAAATGTCAACTACTGGTATGCTTTTTACTTAAATGATGCAAGACTCATGGGGTAGAATGAAGGCAGAATTTATGAAGTATAAAAAAAACCCCGACCATTTAAGCGTGTCTTGTTGCCTTACAGCAACTATTAGGTGGCTGCTGCATAGCCACATTTTACTACTATTAATATAAAGTTACACCACAGTAACATAAGTCATCATAAGAATGACTGCAATGAATTTAAAAACCTGTCCTAGACTGTCACTCAGTGGTTGATCATTCCGAAAACCAGTAAACTGAACTGGAGAGGAATAGAATTACTTCGGCGGAAAAAGTTTAAAGCTGCCCTCTCTTGGTCAATTTTTAGAAAGTGAGAAATGTTTAACGTGCTACTGTGTATGTCAAGTAAACATCAAATTTTCTATCTATAAAAATGTCTGTTGGAACTAGTTGCAATGGTTTACCCTGAAGAACAAAAACCTGAAAATAAAATACACATAGAAATAAAAAATATTTTGTAAGTCTCCTTAAGAGGAAGCAGCATTTTCAATCATGTATTCTGGCTATTTTGTGTGTATGCCAACAGAGTGGTATTCCACAAATATCTAAAATTTAAGCCTCTAATTCCATTATTAAGCTTCACAGAGAATATAGCAATATTGTACTGCAAACCAGAGCTATCAGCAGTGACTACATTTCATAATACTTTCCTCACTTACAATAATAGACATCTAACAGTATCAAATTTAATGCTATAATTCCTGCTAGAATTTCACAGGTGTGTGGAGCTGCATAGTTTTCCTGAAAGTTTTGGTTGTTCTTTTGAAACTAGAATATAAATTTATGTTTGAATCAAGCAATATAATATAATTAAACTCCAATGTAATATTGTATTGAATATTTTTACAGAAACTAGAAAGAAATACAAGAAAGAAGGAAAATGTGGATATTTGTCCATATTTAAATACATAAAATCTTCAAACATTTTCATTACATTATAGAGTTTATATAATGGATGTACAAAATATCTTGTCCAGATAGATGACTTTCCACTTTCCTTTATCTGACATTTCTGAACAAATCTTACTGGTTTTGTTAGAACACTGCATAATAGGAAGAGTATATTTTACTTAATAGATAACTCACAGACATGCCCGAGATTAAGTTCTGTCTTGGAAGACATAGATTTTGTTGAACGAAGATTTAGCTGGGAAGTCTTGGCACAACTGAAGGATCTGCTAGAGTCCAAAGGGATTTTGCAAGCCACATACATACTACTTTGCTCTCATATGGATCTCTCAGTGCTCCCAGCAACTGCAAGACCAGCACTCAGGATTCCAAACAGCAATCTTGGAGTGCATATATGAGAAAATATTGATATGAAAATATTTCACTTTGATTCTTGCAGGCAGCTAAGTTATATAGTAGGAGAAAAGGGTATGGCAGTTGCCTGAGGGTATTTGGTTGATTTCATTTGAAAGGCAAAAGGAAATAAAATTGGAATGGCAGTGGATACTGACTATATAAAAATATATGTAGAAAAAACCCACCTTAGTACCATCTTACCTGTGGTTAAATTTATGACCAAAGGAAACCCAGTCTTTTTCAATTAACACCTAAAATGAGAATATTACATTCAGTGTTGTGGAGCAGAGCTGACACATTTGAAGCATGCAGGAGAGTGGTGTAAACAAGCAGTATTGGAATCCAAGTTAATTCTTAGAATAAGAAGAAAAGTGATAAGCAAGAATGATGTAAGCAAGCAGTAGTAGAATCCCAGATAATTTTTAGAATAAGCAGAAAAATAATGAGCCATGAACACTGCTGCCAACTCAAGAAAGTAGCACTCTTTGTGGACGCAGTTAGGATGCTGCTATTTCAGCATAATTTCAATTACCTTGGTGTATCGTTTTCTAAAATAGAAACTAAAACCATTTCAAACATCTTTTTAATGTGTGACCAGAAACTTGATAAGCATGCTTTCTTGACTAGTGCTGATTTGCTTGGAAAATGAACAGGCTTTCTGACACAGTTACTCATCGCAGCCTAGGGAATACACATTTCTGACACTCAAAATTTTACTGATCTGTGAAAATGAATACAGATTCTTGCTTGCACAAAAGCTCTTTGGGCTGTGAGAAAGTTTCTTGGTCAAGGTTAGGAAAAAAAATAAATGAGTGCCCAGCTGATCCCCACCTTTGATATCATTGCATACAGAAACTGGAAGACACTAACTTGGACAGATAAAAACCTTTCTCGCTACTTAAAAAGAAAAAGATATATTTATCTAAAGTTCATTTTCTGTTAAAACCAAAAAGATATTGATCTTAAGCGATGCCATAATACTTTTATTTACTCTGTGAAAGCAACCCGCTTACCATGAATCCCTTCATAGTTCTGTAATATGGATCCAATAGAAGGCTCGCTACCGAGCAAACCTGGGCTGTCCTATCCCAGCCATCAGAGCAGTGAACAAGAACACTCACACCTTCCTCAGCCACAGCCTAAGGATATAGAAAAAGTCAGAAATTTCACAAGCAGAAAGAAAGGCAACAGTAAGAGAGGAACAGTGAGGCAGAGCAATAGAGTATTATGGAACTGGGAAACCTTGTTTATTTTTTCAGTCTGCCACAAAGTTCTTGAATTATGTTGAGTGTTATTCCTCTCATTTGCAAGTCTTAATCTCATCCCATCCCATTCATTATGGTGGTTGCAACATTACCTATTTATGCTCCAGTACAGGAGGATGTGGGATCCATTTAATTAAAATACATCAGTCTATCAGAACAGACAACTACCTAAAGCAGATTAAGATGCTGCTAATGCTCTAATATGCATACCAGCAACAAAGCAGCCATATTTGCAATACAGTTCTTAATTTCCCTTCTTGACAGTAATGTCAATAACAGCACTGTCTTCTTTTGATGCCAGTGCTAGCTTGGCTATTATTACACTATACTGCATTGCACAGTGATGACATACTTGTGAGGATTTATGGGGAAGCCTGTGGTAGTGGTAAACTTCCATATCTAATGTGCAAGATTGTATCAGTATCTTTAACATAAATAACTGGGCAGAGAGGATGCCATTTTATACATAAAAACACAAGGAAGAGATCATACTAAGTTCTCCAGCACCTGGAGAACTTGAGGTTTTGGTTTTTTAAATGCTAAGAGTTTTGGCCTTTGTAATTTCTAAAGAGAACTAAATTTAGAAAGTAGAGAAATAAAAGAGGTTAGGAACGATACTGCTTAGAAAAACAAACATTTAAGTTAAGTTTGGGCTTAACAGGGAACGAGAAATAATAAATTCTCTGTGTTAATCTCAAGAGACAAGTAAATTCTGCCAAAATAGAGCCCTTGTAGGCTGGAGATAGATAACTGGGAACTGTACAAATAAGAACAGGTCAAAATGCATGTCTGAGGAGACATGAAGCTAGCAAGTATATAAACAATGGATAAATTTTTTGGACAGTATTTTAAGACTAGCTAATGAAAGCTAGTAGGGCTGGAAGAAATGAAAGCATGTGCATTTATCCCAGAGCTGCTGTTCAGTTAAGAAACTACGGTTGCTGCTGTGCAGGAAGAAGCAAAGCAAGAGAAACAAGCAATTATTGAGGAGGGAAATCCATGGAGTTTTATCCATATAGTCGTATGTAGTAGGCCATGTGAATAAAAATGCCTAAAAGAAATTGACATAGTAACCTTAGAATAAGAACTGAAACAGAAAATGGCAGAGCACAAGGAAGGGGGTAATGAAATTTAAACTTCTGTTGGTAGATGATAAATATCTGCATTATGTTGGATGGGATCAGGGGAAATAATTTCTTACCAAAGCCAACAACTGTTTTCTCAAACAGTTCCCAAGTATGTAAGAATAGGAGCTGCTAGAGAATTTGGCCGTAGTAATACATAAGAGTTGGTTTAGGAGGTAAATTTAGCTGGTCTCTAAATTTAGAGGGGATAACTTAGTAGCTAATATTCCTCTATTAGAATTACCATGCAAAGAAGTAGTCCTCAAACAGAAACCTTCAACAAAGAAAATGTCCAGAAACCAGTGGAGGAGGCAGGGAAAGAGGGAAAGAAACAGCAACAGTCACTGCTGGGGAGTAAAGTAAGAACAATGAAATACCTGCCATAACAAGATACAGCTAGTAGAGGCTTTAGTACATTTGAATTCTTCACTGAAAAGAACACAAAGTTTTTTTTACCTTATTAGCAAAACGTCCACACAACAGCACCCAAGAATCATCTTGCTTCATATATGAAGCATTGCAAGATGGGTTTTTTTTTCAGACACAACATCACTGAAGATAACAGAATGTACCCTCAAGCAGAGAATTTAATCCTCACTTTCTGTATCTGGTCAGTTCAAGTTTTGTTCTCATTTTACATACTTTTACCTTTGCAATAAAAATTCCAGCGTCCATAATGGCTTTGATATGCTTCAGCCAGCCAGAATTTTCTAGGCCCCACAGAAAATCACTCATTGAAGGCGATTTCAGCTCACAAACTGTAAAATATGATAGATCTTAAGTGTTCAGTAATAATAGTCCCTTAAGCTTTCACTGACTGTTCAACCTAAGTGTTACCTCTTCAGATAGCACCCGTGTAAAACCATCTTTTGCAAAGAATGGCTACTTCCCAGTCAAATTTAAACACTGGAAGAAAGCACGTTTGATAATCTACAAGCAGTTTACAAAATACATCCTTCTGTGCAGCACAGATTTTCCAAAATTGTGTTGGGAGTGAAGTTTTCAAACACCTGAGAGAGGATGTCCTGTTGGAAACAGAAAGCGTATGACTTTTGCTGTCGGACTGGGAGATGGCCACCTAAATGGTGCCACAGCCTCCTATTCCCAACCACGTTTGGTGATGAAGCTCTGTAAGAGCAGGTCCACCAAACCTACCCTTCAGCATCACTAGCAATGATGGTGTTTGAGCTAAAGCAATTCGCTCAGTGGTTCTCCATCCCTGAACAAAACCTTCTTAGAAGTTCACTGCAGCTGGGAAGTATTCTGCTGATGAGGAAAAGCCATAATTCATCAAGGAAAATGTTTTCATGAAGATTTTCCTAAGTCTGTGCCATGTTTAAGGGAAAAAACAAACCTCTCAGTTTTTCCAACATAAAGTTTCTAGCCTGCTGTATCCAAGTGTCTATTTTTTTAATATTACAGATTTTGTGACAACAGAAGAAAAAAAAAGGACAATCAGAAACTACTTCAAATATCTCAACCCAGCAGCAAACAGTCAACAATATTTGGTAAATCTATTTTCAAGAGCAAGTTACTAAATTTGCCACATAAATAGATTACAAATTTATTTTGATCCATGTAGAATCATACACGTATGACTTGTGAATTAATAATGTCTTAGGAAGTCCCTTGTCTCTGGGAATCATTAAGTCTGATAAATTTTTTTAGCTGTTATGACCAATGGCAAAACTTTTGTTTCCTTCAATGTGAGTGGAATTTAATATTACAAGCCAGATTTGGATTTTATACCACATCAGAATGTATCTGACAATCTTAACTCTGTTTAATTCAGAGGCAAAAGAGCCTAGTCTGTCCATACAGAGTCTTGAAATCTTTGTACATAAGGCCTCTTCCAGATGGTTATTTTAAAAGTAATTTTTGCAAGACATTGCATAGATAGGTGCACTGACAGCAAAGAGCTTTTCTCATGATTAATGGTCCTGGGCAGATGGAAGCATGACCAATTAGTAGCTGCATTCTGGCTGAAGCTGCCCTGTCTGTTTACAAAAGCTGAAGGTAAAGCTGAAATAGTGCTTTGCTCATTCCCACTACCAAATTACAGTCAATATTTACCAACCACTTCACTGAGCAAAGTTCAGACTGTCCTAAAGGCATACACTGTATATTTCACATGATTTTGGCTACTGATCCAGACTTTAAGAGTGAGTTAATTTATTAATTCAATTATGAGGCTTATCCTAAGGCGAAAAGGCACGTCCACCTCAGCAGAAAAGGTACCAAAGTATTGGAGAAATAAGACCTGCTCCACTCTCTCTCTGCATACAGGTAAATCAAGAGATTGAGAGCTCACAGCAATCCAGCTCCCTTCCTCAGGAGGAGAGGAAGAAACAGGACACGTGGTGGAAACCAGCTCTTCCACCAGCAAAAGTACCAGAAGGGGATGCTGGATCAGTTGCCCCATTTCTGGCAGGATGACCATAAGTAGAGGAAAGAGTAAATGCTGCAGATGAAAGCCTCAGGCTCTCTTTCTGGCTGATCTGTCACTGAAGTCCAAGGATCAGAGGGCTGCCCTCAGCAACAAGTGCTCCTGGTATTAGAGGAGGAGAAGCTCATATTTGCTGTTTAAATACATACAGGGAGCATGCAAGGTCATCATCTCAATGCACAACAAAGGAGGGGTCAGGTCTTGGTTGGCCCCTGGATGTACAGCAAAGCTAACCCCATCACAAATGCCAAATAGCAGCCTCAATCAGCCCTTGAATCTTTGCTGAGAAAAGTCCTCATGCAGCATTTCCTCCTAATATTAAAAACTATTTCTAGGAGGCTGTGCACAGGATCAAAATTATCACAAGGATCTTCACATATCTCTACCTCTAAATGAAAAAAACAATACTATACTAAAGCAATATGAGGCAGTAGAGACAAAAGTAGAATAATTTTTCTTGTTCTGAAGGAAATTCTAACACATTGAAGCACATTTTACTTGAAGAGTACAGTCTATTCTTATTATCCTAATAATTAATTTTATACTGCTGATATGCACTGCCAAAAAGTAACATTATACAAGAGTAAAAACATATTAAATTTAAAATAAATAAAATTGCTAGAATTAAAGTCAGTAAAAATCACAAGCTGAAACCAAGTATTTTTTACCTACTCAAATAAGTTATTGAGGTTATTGTAAGGATGAGTATATTTCTTCAGCTTTTTCCTAAATAAATGTCATTGAAATGAACACATTCCTAATGTTAAGTGCATTCTCTAATGGAAAACCAAGTAATCGAGTATTGCAAGTTATTTAAAGTTGTATTATGAAAATAATCTGCAGTCTCATGTAAAAAAAGTCCTCCAACCTTCACTTCTTAATTCCTGCAACACATCAGACCCTTTATGTCTTTATGTCCTCTTTTCCATGCTGTACACTTCCAAGCAACACTACAGCCACATTTAACTAAAACCAGTTTTCTGTTTTCATCAGCCTTATTTATTGCTTCAAACATTTTTATTACATCTCACAACAGATCATGAGCAGCAGACATATTTTTTAATGCCTGTAGTGTAATGTGTTTTACCCAGATATGTTTAAGTACTCATTGATGAAAATTTAAAGCCATATTAAATTTATATCATCACTGTCCTTGGAAGCCTTTTTGATTCTGTTTCCTTTTGTATGCACACCTCAGATAATAAATAACCTTTTAAAGGCCACAAGGAAAGCAGATGAACAGGCAATTACTACAAATGGAAAAAAGATAAGAACTATGCAGCCCCTTACATGAGAAAAAAAACCCTGTTCATACCTTGACAGTCATAATTTCTTTTTTTAAAAGAAATACTCAAGTACTTGAAATCATGTACTGCACTTCTCTAATTTCTAATCTTATCAGCCATGTTGTTAAATATGAGATTTCAACATAGCAAATATAAAACCTATGAAAAAAGCAGATGTTTTGAACATATGGCTCATTTAAAAATAGATGCTAAGAAGTTATGCTCCCCCAAGCAGCCTGAAGTGTTAAATGCATTAAAAGTCACCTTGTTTAATGTCAGTTTGGGCCATGGACCTGTCTCATGAACTTTTGGCTCAAAAATAATACACAGCACTGTCCCATACAGCAAGGCTGGTTGTTTGCTATTTTAACTTTGATGGTCTTAAGCTGAACAAATAAAGGGACAGGTTCATTCACCTGATCTCTCTCCTAGCCAAAGAAGTCTTTGTAGTGAAATAAAAATCCTTCTCTTTTCCTTCCTTTAGACTGAGGAATTATGTAAAAATATGTCATGAAGAGACTGACTGTTCTACCTGCACCACACTTTACTGCTAGTTTTCATAAACTGCTTGTACTCTCATGGAAAATGTAAGCCCTTCCTAGATCCAAAATTCACATTTACATGCAGACTATGGAAACAGATGAAGACTAAAAAGTCAAGAATAGCTAGATCAAGCTGATCCAGGAGGTAACAGAAAGTGTTAACGATATACATGAAGTAAATACTGAGACTCTGTGGAGTGGAGCGAGCAGTAGTTACTATTGGCTTGTTAAAAAAATCAACAAGCCACTGAGGGTCAAGGATGGCTTATTTATTCTTACACTTTTCCCAGAAGGCCTCTAAAAGGTAATGTAATCCAAATATTAAACATCAGTACAGATGTGCTCATTTATACTCTGATCAGTGTTTCTAAAGCAATTATTCTTAATTTCCATGGGATTATGAAGGTACTGAATGGTTACGCCTATTGACTGTGAGTTTCATAAGTAAACCTGATGTGACATGCTGTATATAGGGCATGAGTAAGTTTCCATTACAATTCGTAGTCTAAAATGCGTAATTACCTTATTGACCATACACAAAAAATTCAAATCATAGTTTTTCAGCAGTTAAAAAAAAATCCTGTATTTTTCACTAGCATCAAGTCAGCAGTAAGGTTTTTTTTTTCATTATAACATCAAACTGTAAAACAAAAAAAAAGATATAGTAGCAGTAAGTTGCATTGAAGCCAAATTAATTTTGTTACTGAAGTAAATGATATATGGATTTCGCTCATGAAACTAGGTGTTTGCACAATTAGGAAAATATCACTAGCTGCAATGATGCACCATTGCATGGGTCAAATTAGCCAGCAGGCAGTTGCATGCATCACACCAGGCAAAGGTGTCTTTCCTTTAGTTTTCAATAAAGAAGAGTATTACCTTCAAGCATTTTCTGCAGACTGTTTCTCATGACGTGGATGTTCTCAATGCCTATGAATTGAAACTTGATGTTGGAGTAGTTATCTTCATTTTCATATCCCTTCCCTGCTGCTCTGTTTGCCATTGCATTGAGCTAGAAAAAAAAAAAAAAACCACAACCAGGGAAAATTGGATTAAATTCAGTAGCAAACAGATCCTTTTCAAAACAAAGCTCACAGTCTACTGCAATAAATCAGAGTGATTTAAGTTAGGCACAAATAGGAAGCATTTATCACAGTGTCAACACAACAGGTTAGGAACTGGGGATCTGTTTTGCAGCCTACTGCAGGGCACTGAGAATCTGGCCTCTATTTCACACATTTTGAGCGTTAACTTCATTAGTGAGGTTAGGCACAACAAATATAACTTGGGAAGGGCTCCTTTGCAAGAGTGTAAAGGTTTGGGTTTGTTTTCAAAAGGCTATTCTGATTTTATTTTTGATCAGCATTATATTTACTAGCAGAATACACCCAGGAGGTGGCAGTGTCTTATCTGCCACGTTTTATAGAGCATCTACACCATAACATTGCTCAAATTACTGTGTTTTACTCTTCAAATCATCCAAAAGTTGATATAGCTTCTTCTTTAAAGCTTGGAATAATGAAGAGAGAGTTGTAGTAGTTTTTCCTAAGTGTATAGTATCTTAGCTCTGGTTGTATAAGACCACAAAAGATTTGAATTAACAAAATTACCACAAATATTTTCATATGCAATGTAGCACTATCAAATATTTTGTTGTCCTTCAGCAAAAAATACATTCAACTGGAAGCTGGTTTTTTATATTTGAATCTGTTACTTGCCTCCTGGCCTGAGAAAGTCGCTAGATGCTTCTTTAGTTCAGTTTTCCCTAGCATAAAATTAAAGGGGGTTTATGTTTATTTTCCTCCCTTTTGAGATTCTTCGGGGGAAAAGAAAACTGTCTGCTAAGCTCCTTATATCAAATTTTGATCTCCAGGCTAAAAGTTAGAGCTGATAGAAATTAATTAAGTACTTTTACTTTATTACCTTACCTGGGGTTTTTCTTACTATTACTTATTTCCTCTAGCAAAATCTCACTCTCCAATAGAAAGAAATTGTCTTTCTGTATGACGTCCCTGTTCGTCTATGAAACGTGCACTGTAAGGCTGGGGAGCCCTTGAAATTCCCAAGGCTTCAGGAGTAACAAAGGAGTCCATGTGGCAGAACCTCCACACCTCCAAGCACAGCAGCTTCCCCTCAGGTAAAAGCTATGTTTTAAATAGCGATGGATATTGCAAATCCACACTGGAGGGCACCAAGAAAGCTTTGAGAGAGACCTTATCAAGCATCAGGCAGACAAAAAGTGACTCATTTTCATTGCAGTGAGCCAATGTTCACGAAAAAAAAATTTAAAAAAGTATCTCTTAGGCACTGCCCTGGGAATACAGGACTATGTGGATAACTGTTTCCCATTTAATTCCCAGCATCACAGGAAGTATTGTTGATCTGTTGTACTTTTGTGGTCCCTTCTGAAATTCACAATAATATAGTTCAATTTTCAGCTAGTGGTATCATGGGATATACAAAAATGTGTTTCCTCCACCCCAAACACACATTCTCCCTATATTCAATTTTAATTTGGAGCCAAATGCATGTGATTGAGTAGGACTGATTGTCTGCTCCAATTTATCACCAATTAAGACTAAAAAGTCTAGTTTTTTAATGCCATATCTCAAAATACATTTCCATGGACTAAATTTGACCTCTTAACTTTCAAAGGAAACAGCTAAACACTAAAAGCTTTTTATACCATCATAATTTCATTTTAGATACATAAGAAAATGGATAGGCAAGACCGCTTTTCAGTTCTTTCATTCCGTCCAATTTAATACGTGAAGATATTAAAGATATTTCACACCTTCTAGTGCATCCATTCCCATGATCTGAATTTGGCAACAGAAATATTAACATTTATAATTATTAACAGTTAACATTTGTGGACCACCTAGGAATTGAAACATGACATAAATTTCATGATACAACAGAAGGAATCTAGGCAAAACCCCAGCATTTTTCATTTACTCAAGTCTTGCGTAAAACTTCCTTTAACTTGCAAAATGCAATTCAGGAAGAAGTGCAGGCAAAATCAATTTTCTTGTACATCAACCAGCAGTCTGCTGATGTTTTGATTATCAGTGAACAATAAAAAAAAAAATACAGCCTGTGAACACATGTCTTTTAAGGACACAGTCCTCAGTGTGACTTGCTGGAAAGATACAAATTATCTGCTGAATCCTAATCTTTCTCTTTTGAAGCAGACATCAGTGCTGTAATACAAGCAAAATGAAGCAGTCTTTCTGTAATAGCGCATAGCTCCAGGAAGAAAGATCTGTATGCATGAGTCTAAGCCACCACAAACCCTGAAACCCTAAATGAAAAACATTTAGCCCCCAGCTGACCTAAACCTCAGTATAATAAATGCTATTAACTGCCTCTGCCACAGAACAATTTTATCACAGAAATCCTTTATTAAGACAGTCTGAAATAGCCCTCTTTAAGAGCAAATAAATACAAGGTTAAATTTGCAAGGCTTTCTGACACTCATTTATTTTAAATATTGTCAGTTGCCAAACTTTGCAGCTGCCACAATATTTACTAACAAGTTTTCCACATCACCTACCAAAATTCCATCTGTTGCTTTTAAAGTAGTTGTAAAGCTCTCTAAATTGTGCCTGTCCTCACTTAATCCCAGTGAATATTAGGAGAAAACCTCTAAAGGAAACAGACCTCACCTGACAGATTTCCTGGCATCTTCTTTAATGTACAGGATAATCGAGTCCTGTTTTGCTGCAATGAGTTATAGATCTAATTTGTTTTACTCATAAGCAGTAAGCTTCTGTCAGCACACAAAGGAAGGAAAAAATTAAGAAAGACAGTAGCCTAAGTAAAGCTCTGCATGTGGTCATCCCAGTATATTTAGATGAAGTGGAAGGAAAACTTTCTTCTGCAGTCAGAGCTTTTGTTTTTAAGATTATCAAGCACACTGAAGGACAGCATATGAGCATTTGAGAATGCTGAACTGAAGGGCCCACAAATAGTCAGATTCTTTACAAGAAACCAGTTCTGATGAGAGAATAGACAAGTAGGTTTTTAGCCTCCTAGAGCAATAGGAAACCTTGCACAAGACTCAATATCTTACATTTATGTTTGTTAAAGGTTTCCTAAGGAATGCCAGGAGCAGTTCGCACTGATACCTATCACCTTCTGCATGCTCTAGATTTATATAAGCATCAGGAGCTGCAAAATTTTAAAAAGACTCTATGTGGCACTTAGGATCACAAGAGCTTTAGGAAAACAGTCCATTCTTGCTGTGCAAAGAGAGAGAACTAAGAATCTGTGTATACAAATTTCTTTATATCAAAACCTTTTTTTTCTAGAGAAGTTCAATGAAAACAGCCTTTGCCTCCTGCCTGGTTCCTGAAAAAGCCAGTGTTGCTGGAAATATGCAGTCGTTCATGACTGAGCAAGTTAATTTCAGTCTCCACTTAAAGAACAGGTTTTTTTCACTGCACACAGGAGGTGTCTCACCAAAGCCACTTACCAGAAAAGTTTACAGGATGAGACCTTCCTGTTATCACCTTGGAAAACATCATTAATAGCTAAGTCAGTAAGTGCTTAGTAATAAATCCCATCAACGAGCAACCTCCTGAATTAGGGAAGAGTGCCAATATCAATGGCCAGGAAATGCTAAACTACAAATATTATCTCAAACAGAAAACTGTTAAACAAGTATTATTTAGGCAGCCAGGTCTGTACTTCCTTTCCAAAGCTGCTTCAAACACAGCCATACGAATCCTTTCCTAGTACTCATCACGATTCATTTTCCTAAGGACCACAAGTAAGGTGGTACTATCCTTGTCTTTGCAATAAAAAAAAGAGAGCCGAAGGACAAAGTTGTCACCGAATTACAAACTGCAACAAGACATCCCAAGGCCGTGATTTTCTGACCGCTGTCTCCCATTACAGATGTGAGTGCCCAGCACTTTCCCACCAGCCCCCAGGTCTTCAGAGAGCTGTGAACCAGAAGGTTCCTCATTTCTGCTCCAGCTCTGCCAGATTCGCCCTTCCTTGCTCCATTCCTCCTGTTTCTCAGCTTTAGCCACCTTGCCCTTTCAGGATCAGTCACCAGCTTCAAGATGCTGAAACAGCCTTCTTTTCCTCAAGCCTTCGCTCTCATTTTATCTTTTCCTCCCCTGTATATACTAGGGATTTTGTGGAGATTTGCCCCTTCAGTTTCTCTTCTTCAGATCCTTTGGTAAGTTCAGTAGGCAAAGCACTGATAATATGTGAAAGAACATATCCCTGCTCCCACCTCCAAGTACTACTGAAGCTTGTCTAGTCCCCATCACCTTGGGATGTTTGCTTGCTCGCTGAATTTGGACATGCTTTGTTAGCTTGAAACCTCTTCTAGATCATTACTGAGTTTCTGTTTCTGCACAGCATAATTTTTCTAAAGCTTTTATCTGGGCTGAAGATTTTAGTACGTTATAAAGATACGGCAGCACATATGAGATCACTATTCACCATAGTTCAGATTCTCTCTTGAAAAGACAAAAGTGCTGGAGATATTCAAAGGTCTCCTCAATTCTTGTAGCCTGAGTAAATTTAATTTCCTCTTCACAGGTTGTTGAAATTTTCCCATTTGCAGGACAGAAAATTTTAGCACAAGCAGGCAGATGTTTGCAACATTACAAGCGATAATACAGTAAATACAGATTTATAATTGGAATTATTTTTCAGTAACCTCATCAGTAATATAGTTACCTACCCTGATAAATCCTGATTTACCTGTGAAGCTCAACAGGTGCAACTAAGATCAGAAGTACAGTCAGTCACTTGGGCTGTGCATCTTCCCTAATGTATTCAGCCCAAATTCAGCCTTGCGACACGCAAGAAATTTAATGTACTTACTTTGGGTCGAGTGTCAACAACATATATGAAATCACTTCCTGGATTTGCTTTTCTAATGGCCTGCAGCATCTGTTCATCCTCAAGGCATCGAGCACTAAAGCCAGATAAAGGCTGGCTGCTTCTGCATATGGAGGCCTGCAGAAAAACAGACAAACAAAAAACCCCAATATAGTTACTAAGCAGAATTATTTAGCATCCAGACACACTTACAAAACCAGTTCATTACATGTTTGCATAGGGGTACAGTTACGTGGGAAGGGCAGAATGGGTAAATTAATCAGATGTTAATAAATAGCACTTTTTAAAAGGCAAGAAAATACTAAACCCCATTGGTCCAAGTCTAGTCTTGGATCCAAGTTTTAGAGCTATTTTAAATATAGTATTTCCCTGATGTGGAACAACTCCTGAAACGTAGTCTCTAGAGTACAACATTGCAATCACAAGAACATTGATATAACATAAAGAATGGGTCCTTTTGCACTGTCGCTCACACTTATCAGTTATGATAGTGAGGATACCTAACTTGCACCAATACATGCTTTACTAAGCAGCCTGAGACACTATGAGTCCAAGAGAAGGCAATACATATCGTGCAGTTAGAGCACTGGTGGTGGTGTGCTTTTAGCACAGCCTCTGGAGAAAGACCTTACTGCATGGGAAGTGGGTCAGGCAGCCTGATGTACTGATGAGTACGGCTATTAATCAGTGCTATTCAAGAAGGCAAGAGAGTTTCTCTGTAGACCCACCAGGAACAGACCTCTTAATGGAACTGGGAAAGAAGAAACAGAATGTGAAATGGGTGAGCAGAAATGATTTTATTTCTGCTAGGCAGAGGCCACCAGATCTTCAGAGGGTAAGGGGCCAATACATGCACTTTCTAAGCAGTGAACATAAGCATAAACTGAATCTGCCTGCTGAAGGTTGTGACCCACGCAGACTGCCCTACAGATTATTTACTACTGTGAGAAGGGAAGTGCTCATTTTCAGGCAAGTCTTTGAGCTATCAGTAGTTAGTAAAATACAGATCTTTAATACAGAAACCCTGAATTGCATGAAAACCTGTTCATACTTCATTAATACTTACTGCAAACAGATTACTAGTTCTCTAGAGTCTTGCCTGCTGATAAGCACACATTTTAGTGATTTAATTTATGCTTATACCTCCTTTGCATGAAGTAAAAAGTACCTATGAATGTGTCCACAATCTGTTAGTTTAACAGAAGGAAGACATTTTTCCCTTACTCATAGTGTACCATACACAAGGCAGGTAAAGACCTCAAGATTACAGTTACTTTTTGGGTTGTGGATGAAGGTTAGGATTCAGGAAATTATGAGCCCACTACATTATATCATTCTGGGGGCCCAGAGTGCTAAGGTATGTGCTGGCACCAGTATGAGAGAAGGGCTTCTCTGTCAAGTTAGGCTTGGGGTTAAGATCCTGTTCAGCCACTTTTAGAAACAGCTGTATCGCCAGAACCACAAAATAGGAAGATAAGCTGACCTAGTGACCGCTAGATATCATAAGTGGGAATCACTGCCCACAACATCCATCAAGAGATCACCTCCTGCCGGCCAAGGACAATTGCTTAGTATAAGCACATGTCTACAAAATTTCTTGGGCTATGTTTAAGAGTAGAGCAAGGGATAAGGTCAAGTGTTGCTATTGCACCAACTCTGTAGATAGTTCCACAGTTTGATCTTATAATATGTGCACAGATCCTGTACGACACAGAGAAAGGTGTCACATCATCATCAAACTTGCCAGTACTAAGGAACTATGGGAACATTTGGGGGTATGAAGGACTACATGAGTGGCACCCGTCTCCCCTGCATGCAGCAGACTTCTTCCCAACCTGCCATTACCATAGCTGTTCCATATCTACCATCACAAACCTTACCCCGCTACTGCCCATTGCTCTATCAGCTGGCAACCTCCAAAATCAAAAGGAGGTATTTCCCCCAGCATTCCCAACCATTTTTTCAGCCTTGCTTTCAGGCTGTGGTGGTTACCAGATGCTGAATTGCTCTGTTCTCCTCCCAATCACCTGCTAAGTTGTGTGCTACTGGCCTTCACTGTCCTGCCACCCATGTGTCAGGACCCCTTGTACTACTCCGCTTCCTTGCAATACGGGGATTACAATTTTTTGTGTTTACTGGATGATGAAGCTGGATTTAAATGACTGCATTAAATGCCTGTTAATGAATTAACCATAATTCCAGTGTGTGCCTGTATGCACAAACCACATTAACCAGACTGCACGAACCCATCTTCTTTACTGTATACAATAATCACCGATTTCTTCTTGTGAAACCTTACTGGAAGAATTACAAAAGCAAAGCTAAAATAAGTAAATGCTTCAAAGCTACAAATTCATACTTACATTGTTGTCCTTGTAGTAGTAGGAAAGGGCTGGGAAACGCCTTCGGCTCCGAAATTTAGAGCTCCCTACTATGATGTGTGCAGTCGCAGACTTTGGTACATACACTTCTGTAGGATAGGAGTCACAGACCTGTGAAAGGAAATTCTGTTTATTTGGTGTACAAAATACAAGCAATATCAGCCATCTCCGCAGCAAAACTAAAATACTAAGGAACTCTGATCTCAGGGAATATTCCATCACCATTGTATACACATCACTGCAATTTGTCAATACAGTCTTTTGAAGTTTTAAAGCATGGAAAAACTGAAGAAGAAGGGTTGAAGGGCTGTTTCCAAATGTTAATTCATGCTTTGTTGAGAATAAACATGTATAGCATACATTTGTACCAGAAAAGATTCATCAGGTACAGCAAGATTTTATATACAGCTACAATTTCTTCTGTAGTAGAAATTGGAAGTAAGGATGGGAGTGGGTGAAGGTCTCAAACACTCCTCATTTATGATAGGAAGGGACTACAGAGTCAAATTTGTCTAGTAAATCTGATCATAAAAAAAAAAATTAAAAAAATGGGCACCTGGAGAAATAAATTAGTCTGTATGAAATGAGGATACCAAAAGCCAAGTAGCCCTAATGATGCCTACCACTTCTGAAAGGAACCCAATAAGCCTACAGAAAAAAGCCCAGAAGTTTCTCTGGAGACAAGTGAGACCACAAATGGGGTCCTGGTCTAGCTTCCTTCTCCTGATATTGCCTGTGACATTCTGGCTAGGATCAAAAGGATGTCCAGTATCTCCCTGGAACTTTCTGAGATGACTAAACAAACTGGGATACCCATGAAGAAATTATGTTTTGAGAGAATTAGACATATGTAATTAAGGAGAAAGGAAAAGAAAGAAAGGGCTTATGGTCACAGACACTGCTGTGGTGAACTGGGGTTTTATTCAGAAGGACATCATATTTCCTACACTATATCTCAAAAAAGCTCAAACATTTTTTCCACGTGTTTTAACAAAAAAGAAAACAAACCCTGACAGCACACTCAGTCTTCTCTGAGAACTTCCTTAACATGCGTATGCTTCAGCAACAGAGCCAACAAAGTGCACATGCAAACTTGCTTCAAAAATACTTTGGTTATGATTTCTCACAAATAATTAACATTCAAGGGACTTCAATAATAGAAGACTGAATTAGACAGGACAGTATGCAGCTACGAAGAGGTATAACCTGTCAAGTGAGTGTGAAAACCACTAACAGTGAAACAGAGGCTTCAAAAGGATTGCGAGGATAGCCGGTGAGGAAAAAATATTGCCAAATTCACTTTTTAAAGTATTTTTTTTCTTAAAATTACTGTGTAGTAATTTTATATAACTCTACATGTCAGGAAAATTATTATTCAGACATTTAACATTATGTATGATTTAAACTTCTCCCCAGGAAGATAAGCACTAATGTGTAAAAACGGCTGTGTACAAGTTTTCTGTGCTTACTTTCCACGTGTATTAAACAAAGGCATATCCTTTCCATGTGCCTTTTTATGTGAAAGAGTGGAACAACTGCACCCTACTACATGTGTGTACAGCACTGAGTGCAAAGGAATCCTGCACATAAGCACTTTAGCAGTCCACAGTCATACTGGTGATTCACTTCACAGCCTCTGTAACAAAAAAAAAAAATCACAACTCACTCCATAGTCTCTGTTTACATCACTAATCTGCCAATAATCGTTTGGAATACCCATCCGATTATATTCTTCATTGAGGTCAACAAACTTCCAGCCTTGTTCTCGTTCTTCTTTATCTAATTTTGGATTGAATGAGAAACAATACAGCTCTTCATATTTCACTGAAAAACACCAAGCAAACAAAACAAAACAGTAAACCACTTCAAACTTCTCATCCGGAAAACATACTTCAAACCCAAATTTTGCTATTGTTGTTTATGTAGTTTCTCTTTCAAAATAGTACAGTTTGCTATACAAAAGCCCACGTTCTCACTTTTAACTATCTTCAAGTATACTTCGAAAGTATTGCTGTTCTGTTACTTGCATTTGTTGCAGTGCTGGAGGTTTTTTTAGGAACATCTATATTCATTCTAATGAGCATCTTAACCCTGGTGACCAATGGAAGCCAGACAACATTGCCATTAAATGCCAGCTCTCACTGATACAAATAACTACTCCAGATATAGCTTGAAATTAACGTTCTTGTTGATATTGTTATGTCATGAGGGCATGTTTCATCCTGTTGCTCCAAGTTCTTTAAAACTTTTTGACCAACAGAAAGCTTTAACTTCACAACTGAAGTAAATTAAATCATAAATTGAGTCCTTTGATTTCATAGTTCCACACTGATACAGGTGCTTCAGGATATAATTTGAACATGATCAGTGAATTACAATGTTACACTTCCTTATCTAATAATCTGTACCTAATAAGCAGAATATTAAAACACTACAGTAAGGCACTTAAAGATACAAAAATAACAACAACAAAAACAACTACAATACTACTACTACTAAGGCTTCCACCATTTTCAACAGTCTTTACTTTTATTTTGAATATGTCTTCTAAAGATTTGTTATGTTTTGCTTTTTAAAATCTCATTAAATTGATTGTACACACACGCACACACACACAAAATGATGAGCATAAGGAAAGAAAACTTCATGTTAACTCTGTCAGGAAAGTACTGAAAGTCAACAAAGTCACAAGTAAGGAGAAAGGAAAGAATGATTTGCACATTGTCTGACAGTTTAAACTCTTCCTGCATTTTCTAATTTCAAATTTCTGTCCTGGCACAGATTAGGAAGTCAGTCTGGTTTAATTCTCATCTGCTAATATTAAATCTCAGCATAATCCATAAAACCAATCTGAGCTCTTTTTAATAAAATGCTTTGAGTAGCAATCCAAGCTCTTGTTTTCACTATTTGGTTGTCAGAAACATCTGGATTTTCTTTCTAACTGCACCTGTTGCTCACAGGTATATGAGAAGGCTTTAAAAAGCCACCTATTAAAATATACCCAGGTTACTTAGGACAGAAGTCTGACTCAATATTATGAGTATTATTACATGATGGTATGTATAGGTGGCAACAAAAATGTTCAAGTATTAATAGTCAGTGCCTTAAAGCGCTGTTAAAAAAAATAATAAAAAAAAATCACATCTCACTCCATAGTCTCTGTTTACATCATTAATCTGCCAATAGTTGTTTTCGACCTTCACCAATCTTTCATGGTTATTTTGCCATAAGCATTGTCAGTCTTGCTATTATACCTGTAATAACTGTATGGTCAGATTGTTTCACAAAATGGCTTAACTAAGCAAAAAAAGCCAAATTCAGCTGACAGCTTGACCTTATTAAAATGCTATTAATAACCAGCAAGAATAAAATCAAACACAAATTTGCTCCTTTATTGTAACTAAGACATCAGATGGCATGGAATATATTAAGCCAGTACACAACATTGGCTTCACTCAGGTTTGGCTGTGGTGGAATGAATGAAAACAACATGCAGAGAAAGGAAAACAGAGCCTGAACAAGTGAGTTTTTCTCCTCATGAAGTAAAGTGTACATTCTAATTCTGAATAACCGTATCAGCAAAAGAACATACAGCTTTGTGTCCAGACAAAACAGCACAGCAGACCACTTTCAGGGTATATTTGGTTTAACTTGCAATTGGAGCCTTCTGATTTTAAATGAGCAAGATTTTATCCTGTCTTACATGAAGACTGGATAGTTTACTGGAGCAGGAAATCTACTGTGCAGGTGAACTATGGAAAGAGCTAATCCTGTGGTGCTCTTGTTGCACCTTCTTTATTCAACCCTTCTTGTCCATTGCAGTCTGCCACTGAAGTTGTACTTGGGGTCCACAGCTATTCTTCCCTTTGTCATTCTATATGCGTGTATCAAAGTGTGATGTTTTGGTGCAAAGCACTATGCAGACATCCTCCTTTTCCAGAATCATGTTCCTTCCAGCATGCATAAACACATACTTGCATCTGAGGTCCACAGAATTCATCCAGATTTACATCAAGCAGAAACATTGGCTGAATTTTTCTCATTGCTTTTATACTTCTCAGATTACTTTCATCATGCATCGCCTTGCATCACAGTTACAGCTGTGACAGTCGCATGTTACTACTACTAGCCTCATATGGAAGATACTCTATAAGTTTCATTAACTGTGCTGGCTGATCATATGATTTTTTTACTGTTCTGAAGAGTAGATAAAATTGGTGTTCTCCTAGCAAGATAAAAATTAAAGCAAATGTTGTCGGCTTTGTAGAGACTGTGGTAAATATTTTCTTTGCATACTGTTAAAATAATAGCAAAGGAGGGAGGTTTGTGTTGTATTACTGCAGTTATCATTTAAGATAAACAATCTAAAAGCTTTGTCAGCTGCTTCTTAGGAGAGCAGCTATAATGCAGAGCATCAGATGTTGGATTTCAATGCAATACTTGGATTTTCATTTAGAAGAAGAAAGGTTTCAAAAAGATTTTGATCTGAATTTAGGAATATTAAAAAAAGGCATGTTCAAACCGTAGAAAAAAACAGGTGGAAACACAGGCAGTCTAGTGGAATAAATCTACTACTTGCTGTAAAACCTTTCACTGATTTCAAGAAATTTATGAACAGCACAGAAAGGGAAAATTCAAATCTTTACATGTCCACTAAATATATTATTTTTTTTTCACCGCAGGAAGTTGAAGATCCCTGGATTTAGAGACTTGTCAGTATTTTCCCAAATTCACACCTACACAAGGCATCCATTGTAATATATTTTGTGGCACATGATACCCCAGAGTATTATTTTAAACAGAAGTTAATGTCATACTTTATGGAATGAACTACTTGTTATAACGTGCTTTCTTCATTGCTCCATAAATGATTCTTTTATTATGCTTGTCTGCTCAGAGAACTTTTCTCTCGTAACGCCTCTAATGAAGTCTTTTTTCTTAACTCGCAGATGACAAAGACAGAGTTACATTTCTTCCATTGTATTCTCCCTCCTCAGGATGAGGACTAACTTTTGTGCCAGTTTTTTTCCCATACCTGGTCGTGCCAGACGTATCAGAGATATGTAAATGTCATGGCAATCTCGTTCCTGAGGGATTACCAACTGGATGACCTGGAAGTTCTTGCAGCGGATTAGCAATGGGCAACCAGTAGCAGTGGTGGCCTGCTTCTCAATAGAGGAAATCTGGCTGTGAAGAACCTGTGAGAGAATTGAAAACAGTTATATCAAGTGCTCTAAATCTTTTGGAAGAATTATTTAGAATGACATGGAAGGGTAGGCAAAGTAGTTTCCACTACTGTTAGAGAAAATCCACACACACATCCTCTTGTATTTTGGTCCTGTCTCCAGCTTCAGCCTCAAGCAGCGCCTGATACATCACCTACAGGCAACAAAGCACTGAAGTGTCTCAGCTGTTCAAACATTAGCCTGGTCATGCTGTCAAAGCTCTTTGTTTGTTTGCTTCTGCGTAAGTTAGCTTTTGACAGAAAAGGAGCTCTTTTCATTTATCTGTCTAGTGAAAAGATGAACCAGCGTCAGTCAGATAAGGCTAAAATGTTGGGCCTCCTCATTGGCAGAATGGTAATCCTAATATAATTTTAAATACTGCATCACATTACAATAAGAATCAGGAGGCAGTAGTGCGACCAAAAGATGATGGAATTAATAATTAGTACAGAAGTAGGCAAACAATTCATAATTAAGTGACATAAATGACTCTCACATGGTATGACATCACAGCTATATATGTACCTATCTATGTATGCAGCATATGTTATTGGCCCATAGAAACACATATCTCAAAATGCTACATTATGCAAATAAATAAGTAATTAAAACAAAGTCACCGATCCAGCACAAGCAATTAGGTTGAGACACAAGAGCTGACTGAGTCAAGGTAGTAATTCACACTGAAAACATTTTTCCTCAGTTCTGCCTGGAGTATAGCAGCAACTCTGTAGTTTACAGCAGCTGTTCCTTGGTCAATCACATCTGATATTTGAACCATGAAGGTCCTTCTACTCTTCTTGCTATGTTGCAATAACCAGAATCCATTGAAAACTTTCAAAAATTACCAGGCTGGAATTTCACATGCCCTGAAGTTATAAAAGCATTCATATGAACTAATTACTATGTTTAAACTGTTTTACAACTTATTTTCAAATCACCATCAATAAAGTACAATGCACTTACAGACAAGTGAAAAAAACCAACAATTCATACCCAGGTTTCTTTACGAGTTTCAGAACCATTCTCCACGAATATGACATGGGTAGCTGTTAAATACAAGGTTCCCAGTGCAGTTTTTCTTGATGATAAACGATCAAGTAGCCGAACGTTTTCCACCTGTGCAAAGAAATGACAGAGGGAAAAAAAAAGTAATAATTAGGCTATTACATAGCCTTCCATAGTGAGATCTCAACATCCACATTTGGTGCATTATGAAGTCAGTTCTTTTCAGTACTACATGAAATGACTATAAAAAGAGCATAAATATATGAGAAAATACAGTTATATTAAGTGATCTATTCCCAGAGCTACCTTAACGTTAATTTTTCTGCCTCTTATGGTACCTCTGTATCCAAAAATCAGTTAGCAAAAACTTCCAAAGACAATTTCTCACTTGAAGTCTTTCCTATTATCTCACCTTACCAAAACTCTGTGCTAGAAGGGCAGGAGCTGGCCTTCAGCTGTGCTGTAGCTCCATGTTGCCTACTCAAGCCATTCCAGAATTACTAGCGATACATAGGAAGCCAGTTAAAAAAATAATAATAAGCAGGAGGTGACAGAGTTAGAATGTCTTTCTTCAGTGGGCCTCACTCAGGCTCCTGGGCAAGTCTCTGTTGATATTTCAAAAAAATATTTCAGTGTTTGTCTTTACACTCCTATTTGGGCTAACAGCAGTGGTCACACCAGAAATTTTTGCCCTTCAGTGACTTTTGAATGGGAATTACAGACTTCATATCCACTGTTCTTCCTTATTGGACAAAAAATATACGTTCTCTCTTTGCTACACCCCTGACAATAGGCAAATCCATAACATATTATTGACTTTAAGAAAACCAACTTGTGACTTGCACACTATTAATATTTTGTATACAGCATGTGTCAGAGGCATTCGATTTGATATTAAATGGGATAAAAGCTGCCTAAAATAATTAACAGTATGTCACCACAGGTTTTGTAGGTTTCCTACTGCAACATTTTTAAAACTAGTTTTAGTAATTTTTCTTAGAAAAACATACCTAGCTCATGGATAAATCAAGGAATGCTGATATTCAGTATCATAGAGCTTGGAGTAAATTATCAAAATGGTCTCTTCTGATTTTATGACAATGGAATTGTCCCAGAGCACATGTTTTTCGTACAAGCAGCAACACAGATCTATGCAGCCAGCCCACTGCTGGAAAATTACTTCAACACACTGGCTAATCTTCTCTACATCCTCCCTTCAACTCTTCACTCAAGGCTTACAATTTCTTTTATATAGTTAGTTATTTTAAGGACTCGAGGCTAAAAACTGTTGAAGAGATACATCCTCATTAAAATCAAAAGGGGCCAATCTTGTGTTTGGAGTACAGAAGCTGACTTCAGTGTTGCTCTGAGAAAATAGAAGAGGGAAGCAAAAGCAAAGAAAAAAGTTAAAGAAGGCTTTATCACTTTTGCACTGAAATAAATGTAATTTGCACTAATTTCATGAAAACCAGAATTGAGTGCAACAAATACGAAGAAAAAAGAATAAAGGATCAAAATCAGTTTGACTTGTAGTAATGCAGTGATTCCATATTAGATTGACTGAAAATAACTAAAATGCTCTCAGAGATGCAGAAATTGTTCCACTGAAATTACACCAGACACGGAATGACACCAGCATCTAAGAATTACATGTTTACATTGTGTATTCCAAAGACGTTACACGGTTTTAAAAACAGAAATAAAGAAATCCTTGAAACCAAAGTAAGCCACTTCGGTGGCAAAATGCTTACAAACAAGTCTTCTTCTTCAAGGGCAGTTATAATCTTCTTTAAATAAAAATAAAACAACTAGAAAGCTTGGATGAAGTCTTTTCCCAGGACCATCTACTTCAGAGGTCACATATTGGGGTGAGGAGGAATAGAAGAAACACAGCATTGAGCCAGTAAGCAAAAGAAGAGATATAAAAGAGCTGTGATTACAAACAATGAACATGTAAGCAGTCCTCTACTCTAAAAAGAACCCACAAATAACAATTAAAATAATAAGGCTTGTCATAGAATTGTAGAATCATAGAATCACCAGGTTGGAAGAGACCCACCGGATCATCAAGTCCAACCATTCCTATCAATCACTAAACCATGCTCCTCAGCACCTCGTCCACCCGTGCCTTAAACACCTTCAGGGAAGGTTGAATCAACCACCTCCCTGGGCATCCTGTGCCAGTGCCCAATGTTTGGCCATAAAAAGTGCCTACACTCCAATCCAGCCAACAAAGACTCTGCTGTACAGTGCTTTGGAAGTGCCACCAATGGCAGATGCACCATGGGTGAACAAGACATGTCATTCCTCATTTACTTTCTCTGTGCCACACATACTGTCACAGATCCGTCCCCCACCCTCTCATTCTCAAACTGAAAAGCCCTACTTATGTAGTTGCCACCTTTATGGAAGCTACTCCAGCCAAGCTGTTCCACACTGCTGATTATCTCGCAAGAAATCTATTTCTTGAGAAGAGGCAAAAAGTGCAAACTGGATTCAAGATGTGGGTGCACGACAGGTTTTTGTAGGGTAACAGTCCTGTTTGTTCTTGATTCAATTTTTAAACCTTTTCAAACATTACTTGCTTTTTTGTCCTCTGCTGAATATAGTTGGGGATATTTTTTTTTAGAAATTGCAATTGTAACTCCAAGTCACATCTGCATACATAAGTTAAGACACCCCCATTTTCTGTCAGGATTTCACCTATTTAAGGAAAGCCTGAAAGTAGCTTTACTAGTCGTTTTTGCCAAGTTGTTCTTCACGATCCCTTTTGGCCTGCCTTATTTTGTTTATATATTTAACTTGTTTATGCTTTCTTTCTTTCATTCAGGCAAAATTTCAACTTGAATAAAGCCCTTTCACTTCTAATAAAAGAAGTATTTTTAATAAGAGACATCCTCATACTCCTTCACCCTGCTATTTAGCTATGCAAACGTTTTTTTAGTCTTTTAAAGCCTTTTTCTGGAAGTCAACTTGCAGCGAGCTTCTGTATTTAAACAATTCTCATGATTCCTATAAACATTTTAATATTTGGCTCTCTTTCTTTTTAAACAGTTTTCACATCTTTATGTAGTTTTTTTCTTTGAAGTTAAACATCACCATGGGAGATCCCCTCCCTCCCTTTTTATTTTTTATTTCAAGAATACTGCATCTAAGTATGCTAATTGCTGTCACAGACAGGTTTGAGCTGTATTTTGAACCAAATATTTGTGTCATTGCCTAAGACCAAGTCCTAGAGTTACTTAGAATTACTTTCTTTTTTTTTAAGATAAACAAATAGCCTTTGTATAAGCAATCATTTACAAAACTTAACATTTTACTCAGAATCAACCCCCTAGCCCATTTACCCAACCTGAATTTAGTAAATGATGCCTCCCCGCTCTTATTGTATTTCCTGCCTTCATTGCTTTGTTTGATCTTGTTTGGGTTGCCACAAGTAATGTCACAATTTAGGCAGGACACTCCCTAGTACAGTCCTAATATTGTACTACAGTGTTGTATCGCTACAGTTCTACTTTCCTTATTTAATCTTGTAATTTCAATCTGTAGGGACTCCTTGCTTTTACGACATAGTTAATCTACGAGATTTGACTTTTAAGTATTCTTCAAGGCAAAAAACTCTGCTCTTTGACAAGCATGAATTTACCTGTCTTTCTCATGTAATTTGTCACTGATACTAGTCTGTTGCATTGATTGTTTTTCCTTCCACTGAGTTTCTAATGTGCCTATTATATCAACATTCTCATTTATAAGCAGCAACCTTAGTGTTGACATTTTTTCCCCAGACTTTTAATGTTTGTACAGAAACATATATTTAGTCCAATTGTCTATGTTTCTTTGATCTGTTTAAATGGAACTGTTGACAACTTCTATTGATTTTAGGTTATAGAGTTTCTTCATACTGACAGAATTTTTTGTGACACAGCAAAACATCCAAAAAATCATACATCTTCCACATTCTAACAAGAGCTCAGTTTCTTTCAAATGCTTAAGTGTGGATAAGTACAACTCAGAATGATCTCTCCTACCAAGATCAACAAGGAAAAAGTACTGTTTGTGAGATGATGCTGGAGACTGAATTTTTAGCTAGCCCTTATTCCTGTTGACATCAATGACTACAGTAAGAGTGAGCTAAAATTAATGAGAACCTCATAATTTGGCTCAATAAAAATTAGCACGATTCCTTGATTAACCTTGCCTAAGTCTCATGTGACATATGTCAGTCTGTGATGGTAGCATGAGAAAAACAAAGCAGGTTTACTAATAATTTACCTCAAGAAACACTTCATCACATCTATTATAATGTAATTTCTAAATGGAAAGTTAATTGCTTAAGTCTAAACTCTACCTGTATTCAAATTCACAGTTCTTATTTCAGATACGAACAGCCTCATATTCGCAGCCCCTGGTCCTTATAGGGGACTTCAACCACCCCGATACCTGATGGGAGGACAACACAGCAGGGTATACGCAATCCAGGAGGTTCCTAGAGCGCTTTGATGATAACTTCTGTTTTCAAGTCAAAGGCACCAGCAAGGAGAGCTGCTATGCTAGACCTTGTGCTCACTGACAAGGAGGGACTGGTGGGGAATGTGAAACTCAAGGGCAGGCTTGGCTGCAGTGCTCATTAAATAGTGAAATTCAAGATCTTTAGGGCAGTGAGGAGGGTGCAGAGCAAGCTCACTACGCTGGACTTCAGGAGAATAGATACGTCCAAGCGAATCCAATGGAAGTCCATGAAGATGATAAGAGGGATGGAACACCTCTCCTCTGAAGATAGGCTGGGACAATTGGGGTTGTTCAGCCTGGAGAAGAGAAGGCTCCAGGGAGACTTTATAGCAGCCTACCAGTGCCTGGAGGGACCTACAAGAAACCTGGACATGGACTTTTTATGAGGGCATGTAGTGATAGGACAAGGGGTAATGACTTTAAACTGATAGAAGGTAGATTTAGATTAGATACAAGAACAAAAAAAAGTCTTTACTATGAGGGTGGTGAGGCACTGGAAGAGGTTGCCCAGAGAAGTCTTGGCTGCCCCATCCCTGGAAGTGTTCAAGGCCAGGTTGGATGAGGCTTTGAGAAACCTGATCTAGTGGGAGGTGCCCTTGCCCCTGGCAGGGGGCTTGGGATTGGATGATCTTTGAGGTGTCTTCCAATCCAGACCATTATATCATGCTATGATTTATAGTGAGTAAGTGGCATGAAGTGCCTTTGGGAGCAGCAAGGTGTGAGAATACAATGAAAGACTTGGTGAGGAGGAACTATAAACATGCTCAAGGGACCTTGCAGCTGGGATGTAGAAAAACTCATTGCCTAGTCTTGGGTGCTTAACAAGCAGAACCTTTTGTGTTCAGGTAACGCAGGCCTACAAAATTCAAGGCCATCCTAGAAAACATGCTTGAGATTCTAGTCCTACTGTGAGAAAGATTAAAGCACTGTGGAAAACTACTTTGCTTTCCCTTGATAAATACAGGCAAAGTGGCAGGCTGCACTCACACTTTTTCTAGCTAGGAATAAGCTCCGCAGTGCCTGCGTTCCTGCTTGCATTTCTTCTGCCTGGGGGCTGTTTCAGAGTTGCCCCGGATCATGAAGTAATGGAAATGAATGTATTCTTTTCATTTTATTGGTGTCTTCATGGTTGTTCCTGTGCTCTGCCTGAGTTCGGCGCCACACAAAAGGTGTCTAAGCTTTCAGGAGCTTCTTCTAAAAACTCTGCATAATCCTCTGCATGGGTTTACATGGTGTTTCTTCTCCCTGGTTTCCAGTTACTCAAACTTTCTGAAAAATAGGGTAAGTCTCAATCTTAGATTTTATTCTGCTGATCAAAAGATTCATTGAAGGAGCCTTCTTTGTTCTCCTACCAATCAGGAAAAGAAAGTAAGAGAGTGTCTTTAAATGGTCTAGTGGGAACGGGACTACATTAATTTCCACAAAAGAGGAACATACACTGTCATAGCGGTTTGGAAGAAGCTGAAATTTTCTATCTAAAAAGTAGCTGCATGCTGAGAAATCAGGATTAAAAGCAAAAAAAAAAAAATTTTAATACCAGAAAGAGGCATTGTAGTAATTCATCTCCTGCTTTTTCTCCAAAAAGTGCTCCATTCTTTCACCAAAACTACTGCAGACTTTATTGGAGAATGATGTATGTACTGACACATAAAAGGAAAATGCATACATACCATGCAGATGTGCTCCACCTAACATGAACAGCTGGTGGGAGAGACCAGATCAGAAAATACCAGGTAAAGAATAAAAGAGAAGAAAACTGGCCTGTAAAGCCAAGCGCTGGAAGGTGTAAAAAAGAAAGCATTAGCCAAGCCAGGCTAAAGTGGCATCTAAGTAAAAACTTCAATTTATTTGAAGTTGTTGCCTCCATCATTCGTTTTTGCCTGATGACTGTGGTTGTCTAGGCTTAAAGAAAAGAACTGTGAAGAGATTTATTGAAACAATTACAACGCTTACATGGGGATAAATAAAGTTGGCCAGAAACTCTATTTTCAATGCAACACAGATGACATAAAAAAGGAATCAAAAATAGAAGTTAAAGGGAACACAGATTAAGAACAGATGGAAGGTACTTTTTACTCAGAGAATAAACATGACTTATGAACAAGGTTGCCAGAAGGTCATTCAAGAAAAAGATGTCATATTAGAGAAAAGCGTGGGTCAAAGCTTTATTCAGGCAGAACTCCCACCAGTTTCAATGGAATTCACACATAAGGCAGAATAGCAAAGGTATAACCCTGAAAATGTTCAGAAAATTTGATGTGCCAGAACATTATTCCTAAAATATCTGTGTACCCTAATTTTTTTTCATTTTTAGTATAGATTACTTCTTGAATAAGTTCAGACTGCACGGCCTATTTGCAAATGCTTCTTAAATGTGGTAACTTATTTTTACTTTTTTAAGATGTATCAGTATCTCTAAATAAATGGCAGCATCATAAAGCAATGCGGAAGTTACTGCTACTTTTTCAAGCTGTTTATAACTACACATGGGAAAGCTCCTTCAGATGGAGTATTAATTTTGACTGTGAACTCAGACTTGAGCAGAGAAAGGAGAGAGAAGCAAATCTGTACAGCAAATTTGTCAGATCGGAGAAACCGTGCGTTTGAGTGAAACCTCTGCCCCAAGCCTCTCCACATCGCTTTTCTTCCTGATGCAACAACACTCATGTACAGTGGGAAGATGCAATCTGACACAAAACTGTCTCTACTGTAGTATTTTCAGATACAAGCAAGTCTTAAATCAGGAAAAAAAAACATCTCAAAGAGCTTTATTCTCACTACACAGGTTTGGGGGTCTCTGTTTCCTATTACCTAAACCTGAAGTAGAAGGCACTTTAACTTCTAGTTCTGCCATGGCCAAGCTGCCCATTACAATGACCACTGAGAATCATGAAGGAGAACACAAGTGGAAAAACCTATCTGGCAGCCAAGAACAAAATAGCTCTGCTCCCACCTGTGACCAAGAAGTCCCCACTCCTTTAGGGGGAACCATTACTAATTTTTTTAATTCATTATCACACAAAAAAAACCCAAACCAACAAACAAAGAAAGGTCAGAAAACCCTCCAAGAAAGGAGAAAGCTGCTAATTAAAGGTAAGCAAAGTATGTCCTAGCTCAGGCCACATCCTCAGGAGCTTCTCTGTTGTTCGTCCAATTAAAATTCATTGTTCTAAACAAAAGCCTGTCAAAACAAGTTCCAGATAAAAGCAGATCAAGTACCTTGAAATTTGACTGTAAAAAGGAGTTTCATTGATTCTTGAGGGTAAAAATTCACCACTTCCATAATGGTCTATGCTGCTGAAAAGGTTGACCCAAAGCAAACATGGCCCAGCCCCTATTAGGTTAGCAACACATACTTAGTTCTAGAAAGGCTTCTTGTCTGTTCAGGACTTTGTCTTCCCTTGGGCTCCTAGACCACCTGGGGATTTCAGCCACCCTCCCTACTCACCTTGTGATGTTATACATGTGAGTAAAAGCAAGAAGAAACTGAATCCTGGGAATCAGTGACAGCCCTCTGACTGGCTTCAGCACTGCAGGCACACAAAAGCTATGGGAAGAGCTTGTGCAAGCCAAAAGCCTGAGCCTAATGAGAAAAAAGAAGCACAGCTGGAATGGTTTGAGGCCAAGTGGAATATTTGAGCTTTCTTCACCCTGGTTGACCCCAGCTATCCATGTGTTTAGCATAACTCCTGAGAGTGAAAAATACAACATGCAAAAGACTAAGTGCTATTATAATTTTTTGACACAAAGATAGTACAGTGTTATATTCATTAAACAAAATATACAAGAAGCAATCTTTTTGCATAATCTTGGAACAAGAATAAAAGAAAACCAAATTGCCAATTGATGCTGCCATTTAATGTGGTTTCTATTCTCTTTCAGAAGAAACATGAAAACTGAAGCTGATCCATTTCATTTTTTTATATTTCCATCTCTGAAAAGATTGCCTAAGTGCAGTAAAATAATGCCCAAACAATCTGTAACATGGAGTTGGGTGTTTGCATATGTCAAAAGAATCAACCTAAACCACCAAAATGATTAAATTTAAGTAAAGATATCTGAAAGTCTCCCTTGTAAAAAGTTTCCTCAGAGCAAACTTGACTGGATGGGGGAATATATTCAAGAAAAACCTACGCAAGTCTAATTTACTGAAGGAGTAAATTGAAACTGGAATACTGGGAAAGAGCTGAAAAAATTATAAGGAATTACTTGTAATGTTAGGAAGACAGTGAACAAATTACCTAATAATTTTGGATTTTAAAAACCCTATTGTCTGCTAAGATCTATGAAAAGTGGGAAGTCGGTACCATATTATCAGACAGAGCTGAGCAGCAGTTGTATAATGGATGCAGTGAACAGTAGCTTATGACAAGTGTATGTAGCATTGCAATATGGTGTCAACATTGCAACACAAAGCTGTTCCACGTGTTCCCTCTTTTAGTCCACATTAGATCTCATCTATCTAAAAAAGGAGAAGAGAGCAACTGAGGAATTTTACAACCTTTTTGTGTGCTCCTTAAGACCCATATCCAACAGCTTTAATTTAGGGAAGAAAATGCTTCTTCAAATCAGTAAATCTTACTACATTTGCCAAAGCTACTCAGATTTAGTTCTGAAAAAGATATAGAGAAAATTATTGTATTGCTCACAGCAGTATACCATAGTAGGGAGAAAGAATTCTGCACGCAGCCAAGGGACAATGAAAAGAAATGAGGGTTAAAATCCTCCATTTGATACAGGCTGCTTCATTGCGTCTTCAAAATTATACCTGGTTCAGCAGTCTATTTTAGAGCAGCAGTACCTGGCCATTCGAGCTGTGCAGGCCACAAAAGATTTGCATTAAAGACGGTTTTGTAGGACTCCCTTTTCTCAAGGTATGGATCTAGCTTTCTCAGCAGAGTACACCTGCACACCAGGAAATGGCAGTGTGTATTTTCTGCTGCAAATAGATTGTTCCTTTAGCTTTCAGACACTGATAGATCAAATACCACCCACTGGAGTCCATTAACAGCAGGCTTAGAGATTCCAGCCCTGACGACTCCAAAGCTAAACTTTGCAAACCCTCTGCTCCAACCTCAGTCTCCTACTACGCACAAACAGAAATCAAAGAGTACCCTGCAGACATGCTGTCTTAATGATTTTCAGTACCATTTTAAAGTGCAATAATTTTGAGAGTTATTTGTTTAGACAAGGATACCAAGACAGCAAAATAAAGTATGTGGCTATCCATGTTTTTTAGAGCTTGTTTTATGACTTTATCCAGCTGCCTTTTTATTGAGGGTCACATTGAAAATAAGAAAGTCTGGCACAGAAAATCCAAAGGATGACTGCCAATTCTGAGTTTAGGAAAATATATTATTATGGGCTTAATAGAACAATCCAAATAAAAATAAATAAATACAAAACTAGAACTCTAAAAAGAATAGAAAACAAACCTATAAACCTAAAGAGAAAATATCTTTCCAATTAGTATAATGAATCAGTATATGGGTCTCACAAGGCAGAAAGTGCCTCCTTTCCACTCACGCAATGTGGGAAACCCAGGGTATTTAGAGAATGGTCTTCTTTACAAAAAAAACAACAACAAAACAAACCAAATACAAACAAACAAACAAACAAACCCAACAACCAACACTACAACCAAAACAGAAATAAAGTGTATATTCGAAACAGGCATATGTGTGAAAAGCAAGCTTCAAAGGAGAAAAAGCATCCAGAACAGAAGGGCCCTAATGCTAAGGGTAAGGTAAAATAAAGAAAAACAAGTGAAAATAGAACCAGAAACATAAAAGCTAAAATGCTAGATCTTGTCTTTTCAAGTCAGAGGAATCTTTTATTGCCTTAAATAACCTTCGGATTAGGACCACTGGCTCCATCGGTGTTTGTGCTTCAGGACATACATTTGGAATCATATCCCCAGATGAATCATGGTTTCTCCTTTACATTGTCTGTTAGTTAGCATTCTCAATCAGATGTTTTGGTAAATTTTGTAAAATTAGACTTGCACTGCTAGTCTGACCTACTAAACCAGCTCCCAGTCTCATTTGGCAAGTCATTTACGTCTCAAAGGTCAGTATGCTCCTGGGCTCACTGTAGATTAGATATAACCAATAAACATTGAATTAACTATTATTTAAATGGTCAGTTGTCCTACAGACTCTTACTATTACACAGGCACAGATTTTGAGATGATGAATATATGACATGCTTTAGCAGATTTACCTGTTACACATGACACTTCCAATGACCAAAGATTCAGAACAGAGAGATGAATGAAGAGGACCAAAAGTGATTTTCTGTTTCTTCACTATACATTCAAAAGAATGTATATTAATACATCAGTATGAGATTATGACTCACATTACAGAAGTGAGAAAACAGATCTAAGAGTAGTGAACAGATGGAGTTGATTATCATAGCAGAAAATTAAGAAGGTATTAATGCTATTTAAGTTTCAGTATCTTATTTAGGTAACCAAGTTAGAAGCTTATGCACATGAAAAATAAATGGTGAATGGAGACTGTGAATCTAGTCTAATGAGATTCTGGAAATTCTTTGACTATGTCTATGGAGCCTCTGTTCTTAAATTATATACCTAAAATTGCAGCAAAGGAAAAGATAGGTGCAACTACTAGGAAATGAAGTAACTATTGATGAAAATCTCTTCTGTTTCAGTATGAAAAATTATGACTTCCAAAGTTTTTCACTCTGGATAAAAAGTTTTTTGACTGTTTGAAAACTGCAGCATTTCACAACTTGAAATTTCACCTGATATCTAATTTGATAGATTCCCATCCCTTTGACAGTCCTCCTCCCAGACAGTTGGTACCCTAAAAATACCTTGAGCACCCCAAAGTTAAGAATTGAGACTTCAAACACCAAGAAAGGGGAGTTTTATGTGGGGAAAAAAAAAAAAAATTCAGCTTTACCACATGGAGACCAAATAGGTGTCCTAACAGTGAACTAGGCTGAATTACCTGAGTTTCCAGGTTCTTGGATAGACAAGATGAACTGAAGTTCTAAAATCCACAGCCAAACGCACATCTACCAGAACTCTGAGATGTGCTGGTTTGGCATGGCCTGTCAGAGCTGCAGGACATTGACTGTGGACCCAGGAACCAATAGCTAGCTATGGTTAAATCTTCAGATTGCAGAACTGAAGCAGAACTCAGCAGTCTCCTGGGTAGACAGCCAGGAAAACAGGTAAATTTTCATCAGAACCCAGCTGATGCTTTCACAGAACTTCAGCCTTCTATGACTCATTTTGGTCTGGAAAATAAGAACATCTCAATTTAGAATTATTTAAAAGTTCCTAATGAGAAAAAAAAAATTATAAGAGCTGAATAATGGAAAGAAAAGTTGGACTAGATGATCCTCATGGATCCCTTCCAACTCAGGACATTCTATGATTCTAGGAGTCCACCAGAAACACTCCAAAAGAAGGAAAACAGCAACACTACAAACTGACAAACCTGGGAGAAAGAAATAAAAACCCAAATAAGTGAACAAGAACAAGGAAATACACCTTAGGGAATAAAACAGTAGACAAAATCTTCCAGTACAACAAGACAAAGTCTGGTATTCATATATGTATACACAGTGGGAATGAGTCAAACTAAACCCATGATACGGGAGAGGAGGAAATCCAAGACTCAGAGAACAATTCTGGCTGTGTAAGTCATTGAAATTACACTGTAATATTTCTTTTTAGCAGGAGTTAGTTTAATTTTACTAATAATGAAATTATGTTGAAATCCACCAAAATCAAAGATACCTCTGGATTTCCTCTAGTTCCAAAAAGACATGTTAAGTGACTTAATTGATAGAGATTATGAGAAAATTTAGATGGATAATCCCTAGCTGGTTTGTAGGCCAGTCAGGTTAGCTAGGCAATATGATCTACGAGTGACATAAACTGTAAATATAATTTGTATCAAATTTGTAGTCCATACTGTAATCAGGCTGTCAAATATACCTAAAGTTTAAAAGTCAACAGTTGTCTAAGGTAAATTAGGAAACCTTGCCTCACCCTTGAGTTGGAATTTAATTAAACTGGCATCATGAATGCACAATAACCATGCTTTATGTGACCACTTGATCATTTTCTGACTAAATATTTTGAAAATAATGGCTGTTGCAAGATTTTGTTTAGTCTAAACTGACACAAATAAGCGTGTGCCTTTATTAGTCTACTTCAAAACAAAAATTTTAGGAGCAAATTCCAAACTGAGATTTTAAATCCACTCCCACATCACCTAGATATCTTATGCAGCTCCTATTTTAATTTTATCCATCTCCAATCTGGAATGCCAAACCACAGAATGCTTTTTCAGTGTACTATTACAAAGATCACTTGCATTAAATTTATCATTTGTGCTTAGTGTTCCCCAGCACAAAGGCAGAATAAATGGAACCCAAATAAAAACTTAATTGCATTCTAAATAGGGAAGATTTATTGACAAGAAAATATCTATAACGCACAAAATCAGAATCAAAAGTGTCTAGAATCAGAGTAGATGTTTTGATGCTTTGAGTATTAGCAATCCAGTAGAATTACATGTTTGTAGTCATTAAACCTGTCTAGCCCCAGAATAGGCTAAACATTTCCTAATCATCGTGTAAACTTAGAAAACAGTTATGGAATAAGAAAGTATCAGCTAAGCTGTAAGGTTCAGTGTTCTAAGCTGTGTACTTAGAATAAAGAATAGAAAAGTGGATACTGTGTACCTTTACACTTCAAAAGCAGAAAATCCACTTGGCACTCAGAAGAGGTTGCAGTAAAGTGTCTACTGTAGGCTAAAACACCAATAAATGGCAAAGGCTCTGCCAGCCTCACCTTCTCTGGTTTTTGTACATAGCAAACTAAATAAAAGTTTAGCCAAGAGCTTGGGCCGCTATAGTGAGGTATGTGCAAAACTCCATTCCCTGGCTTGTAGTAAAAACAACCAGCCCACATCCTCAGGTGATTCCTGATATTGCCTCAGGACAGCTGCCACCTTCCTACATCACTGAAATGAAATGAAACTTTTCCAAAAACAACAGTAGCCTGAGAGTATCAGGAGAGTATCCTCTCCTGTCTCAACTAAAGGCACACAGAGAGCAACGGTAGAAAAGCCAGCTTAGCAGGTGCAGATTGAGCAATCCAGCAGATGTAGTTGGAGAGTAAAGATGAGACCTGCTGGGTGCCATTTTGCCACTGACCTAGATAACCACCTGGACAATTTTTTTGCCATTTACATGTGTCATGTATATAAAGTGGGTGTAAGTGATGTGGGTTTCCGGATGGAGACATTAGGAAAATTGGCTTGTATTATAAAGCTTTTTGAATTAAAAGGAAGAACTACGGAAAGGAAAATAATCTGGGGGGGGGGAAAGGAAACAGAACTCACTTATACATGCTGGAAACTTGTTTTGGAAAGTAATACATCTGGTAGACACATTTATCATTATCATGAGAAATGGCTGTGTATCTTAAATTCTGCCTGAGAAAGGGATTATTGAAAGGAAATACATAACCATAACAAAACTAAAATGAAAGCACTCGAGCAACTCAAGTCATCCCAAGTATTGTGTTAACAAGAGATAATGAGCCAAATTAATTTCTGGGTTGACTGCACTGAAGACAGCTGTTACATCAGAGATAAATCTGATCTATTCTTCATTATAAGGCCACTCAGTAGGCTTGCTGTCAATATACAAGTACAATGATATAGAATGATGGTAAATAAAATAAACTGTAACTGATTAGCAATAGTGCATTAAGTTCCCCTAGGATGTAAACATATCTTCAGAGCTCTTTATCTTTCAGCCTGCGCATGGCCAGACATATCTCTACAAACATTAACAAAATGTGCTTCTAATCTGTGTGGAAGCACTGCTTATTCATTTTTTTCTGACTGCTATGAGCAGACCATCGCTTTTTGGGTTTTGGCAGTTATCCTAAACTATCTTGCTGCTCAATCCATACTCATGGCAGACAGTGGTTTTACTAATTTACAATTTTAAAAAGATTATTTGAGTTATACATAATTCTATTTAGCAAGAAGTGACTGTTAGCGACTCTTAAATATACTCAAATTGCAACCTTCATACGTAGGACGACATTTATCATTACTCCATATGTATGTATGTATGTATGAGCACACACCATGCATGCACTCTGTGTTCTACCAATAGTACAATGATAGAACAATAGTGTTCTTGGCTATCCAGAAGGTCGAGGGAAGACCCAGAAAGTCTAGGGAATACAATTTTCAAAAATAACAAAGAAAACCAATTTTGTCTATCAGACAACTGTCAAGAGACCTAGTTTCTATTTCTGCTATTGACTTGCTATGGAAAGACAGCAGTTAAATTCTTCATAACTAGACTTAAAGGTATTTTGGCTTTTGGTGAAGGACTAGAGAATGTATCAATAGAAAAATTACATAGTTATGTCAACTGCATGTGAAAAGAGTTGCGTAGGTGGCTACACACAGTCTGTTGGGAAAGAACCAGAATAGCTTCTGCAGTGGGAAATCCCGCCCAAATCCTGTGATGCTCCCACAAAGCATATCATTAAGGTGACCCAGAGGACATAATATATTTAGAGTTATGAAAAAGCCTTTGACAGTTAAAGGTTATTAGAGAAACTAAGCCACCACGATACTCAGAGAAAGGTCCATTCGCAGACAAAGCTGGTTAAAAGGCAAGAAGCCAGGTCAAGGGCTTAATGGTCTCTTTTCAGGATAAAGAAGAGTCAATGGTGAATTACTACAAAATCTGGTGCTGAGAATAGTTTTATTTAACTTTCTCAGTTACCTGAAGAAAAGAAAAAACAGTCTTTGGACGATCATTAGATAGCCAAATGCTTTATCTGTGGAACAGAAACTCCAGGAGAGCCTTGCAAAACCAAGTGAATGGGCAACAGAGCTACAGAAAAGCTTCACCACAGACAGAAATAATGAAATGTACCTACAGGAAAAACAACGTAAACCACAAACTCAGAACTGATAGTTAGCATACAGGAAAGATGTCTTGAGATCATTGTAGACATTTCTCTGAAATTATCAGAATCTGTCGAGTTATGATTAAGATTTACGGTGAAGGCATGGATAAGGTGAACATGGAACTGTTATTCACCAAATCCTCAAAGCCAGAAGCAGGGAGTATAGAATGGCACTGCAAGATGGTAAACAGTCCACGTTGTGTAGGGATGGGGTCAGGAAGATCAAGGCGCAGCTGAAGCTGAACTTGGCAAGGGAAGTGAAGACTAACAAGAAGATCTTCTACAGGTATGTCAATCAGAAAAAAAAGGTTAAAGAAAACATACCCCCACTAACAGATGAAAATGGTGACCTTGTATCAACAGACGAGGAGAAGGCTGAGGTACTCAACGACTTTTTTGCCTCATTCTTCACTGACATCTGCTCTCCTCACCCCTCCTGGGTGAATGGACAACAAGATGGGGACCAGGGGGGGTAAAGCTCCTCCCACTGTAGGGGTGGATCAGGTTCGTGACCAACTAAAGAACCTGAACACATTTAAGTCTATGGGACCTGAAGAGATGCTTCCCAGAGTCCTGAGGGAATTGGCTGCTGCGTTTGCCAAACCATACTCCATTATATTTGTAAAGTGATGGCAGTCAGGAGAAGTTCCTAGTGACTGGAAGAAAAGCAACATTGTCACCATTATTAAAAAGGGTAGAAAAGATGACCCTGGGAACTACTGACCTGTCAGCCTCACCTCTGTGCCTGGGAAGATCATAGCTCCTCCCAGAAACTACGCTAAAGCATATGCGGGGAGGTCAGGAAATGTGACACCAGAGACTTCCACATGCTGCATTAAGAATATCCTTATGTTCACAAAGCTGTACCTTAACTACTTTTACATTACCGGCATTGGAAGTAATTTAGCATTGAAATCCAAATTATCAAAACCAAATTCAATAAAAACAAATCTAAGTAAACCCAACATTGTTCTGGTGGTTCATATTTAGCTGAGGTTCTTTGAACAAACAAATCAAAGATATTAATTCTGCTAGGTAACTGTAGGTACACTGACTTGTCAGTGTATTTAGGAAGATGTGAAGTATTTCAATATTGACTCATGTTGAATGTCCTGGGTTTTCTATGTTTATATAAGAAATTCTAAAGGATTTTTGTCTTACTTTTACCTTTAAATCTTGCCTTCTATTACAGCTTTATTATATTAGAGACAGAACTTTTATCATGGCTGTAGAGTAAGGGAATGCCAAGAATCAAGACTGCAGAATCACCTAGCACTGAGTAAGATTTTCAATGTCTTGAGTCATCAGTACAGTGCCTTCCCACAACTGTCAGATGCAGAAATGGGTTTTACATATGCATAGTAACATTTTAAGGACTTACTTGTAGAAAAGCTAAAAGATAGGCTTCCATTGCCTGCAACAGAGATGTGCCTGGGCCTTCCATTCACAGGAAATATAACCATTTATTTTTAGGATTTTTCCTACCCTTATTAACATGTTTTCATTGTTTTCTTCATTCACACTTTCAGCATTATTCTGCTAATGGTCAGAGATCTCTGTTCAGACAAATTTCACTGATCCTTTCCTACATGCAGTAGGATATATTCTTACTATTCTGATGTTCTTCCTTCCCACAAAGACAGATAATACATTATGAAATGAGATGAGAGGAAAAGCAGTTATTAAAAAAGCCTATCTTCTTACTATATTTGCAGGTTAGCCCCTAAAGGCCCAAAATTCTAGATGAAGTAATTAGAGGCCCTCATCTCATATTCATGTCATCATATTGCTAATAAACAAATAGGTTCAAATCAAACACAAATAAACTCTTAATCTAAGAGATTGGGCACATAGATAGATAGATAGATAGATAGATAGATAGATAGATAGATAGAAGGATGGATGGATGGATGGATGGATGGATGGATGAAAATATATTCCATCCTCACTTAAAATTTACAGATAGCTCTGGTTACTTTTTTAATGATTATTTTTCTGTGTATCAAAACTGTATCCTCGTTTTTAGAACAAGATAGTAATTTTTTTTTTAACAAATACAGGCCTTGTGCTTAGAAAGCTATATACAAAGAATGATTACACTGGGAAAACGTCAGTATACAAGCCCTAAACAAATTCATCAGCGAGTCTGGAATACTGGGGTAAACTAAAGGCATCTGGATGCCTATAGTTCACGGGCAGCGTCTGCATTAACGGGAAGGGCTGAACGAAAGGAAATGAAAACGTCCGACAAATCCTCAGCCCACGTCGCAAAGATTTCAGAGCAAAATCGCTAAACCCCTCTAACACCCCCCCACCACCACCCCCCCACCCCCCCCGCCTCAGCAGCTCCAGGGCACGCAGAGGATGGCACCTGAAGCCTCCTTCCAGCACCAGGCTGGGGGAGATGCTCCGCGGGGTCCCCCTCTCCCCGCAGCCCGGGACCCACCTTGGGCATCCTGATGTGCTCCATGGCGGCTCCTCATGCACCTCCCGCAGCCCCTCGACTGAATTCTCCTGTCAGACCCGCTTTTTTCTTTCTGGTTTTTTTTTTTAAAAAATATTATATTTGTTTATTTTTTATTTTCCCTTGCGTTTTCCGGCGCAGGTGGGAAGAGGAAAGGGAGGATTTATCCGGAGCGGATAGCGTGTCCGTGTGTGGATGCTGGCTCCACCCCCCCGGCAGCTGCCATGCTGACCGCGGCGGGGATGCTCCGCCGGGATGCTCCGCCGGGATGCTCCGCCGGGATGCTCCACAGGGATAATTAGCGAGGATGCTCCGCGGGGATCATAGAATCATAGAATCACCAGGTTGGAAAAGATCTCTTAGATCATCGTGTCCAACCATTCCTACCTGCCACTCAGCCATGTCCCTGAGCACCTTGTCAATCCGTCCCTTAAACACCTCCAGGGATGGTGTCTCAATCACCTCCCTGGGCGGCCTGTCCCAGTGCCCGGTGACCCTTTCTGTGAATTTTTTTTTCCCTGATATCCAGTCTGCTCCGCGGGGATACTCCGCACCGACCCTGGACCTCACCTGCCGCGTCCTCCCCCGGGCCCCGAGGGGCACAGCCTAGAGGTGGCTCCTCGGCAGTGTTTTGTCTTTATCTAAAATTACATCGCTCTCTCCTCTCTTTCAGAAAAGGCAAGATCTGAAACGTGAAAGGGAGCTCTGTCTGAGATCGCCTACCCCTGTTTTTTTGTTGCCTGGTCCAGCGGCTGCTGCATCTTAAAGGAAAAAGCTGCACTTTCTAGAACTGAAGCACTGATTTTTTCTTTATCTCAAGCTCTGAGTGTCTGTCTTTCTATAATTCATGATTTTGCTGCATCTTCAGATTTGCACAAGGGGAGATTTTTTTGTTCTGACACACAATTTTCAGTCTTAGGCCTGAAATTTCTTGACCCATTTTTTTGCCTTGCCTGGTCCAAGAGATGTGTTACCTCTTGGATCAAAAGGGAATGCTGCAGAGCTGGTTTCCCCAGCTTACCTGTGCAAAGAACAACACCTGTCTCTGAACAGATTTGAATTGGTGTCATATTCCAAGCAAAAAGAGAAACTTTCCAGTGTTTATGCCAATATGCAAATTACTAGGGTCGATAACACATTATTTCTGATAAACCATAGGCTTTGAGGCTTGTGAAAAATGCCCAGGTATTCTGTATTGATCAATGCGTTCCAGCAATACCTAGAAATTGGAACTGGCCTCATCAAGGGATAGAAACAATTGTGGAGGCCTGTCAAACAGCACACAGACCATGGTAAGCGTGCTCTGCTCCACAGCACCAGAAGCTCCCTACATATCCTTCTCTTGCCTGCAGAGAACAGAGCAAGATTAATGTGTTTTATGAAAGCTAAAATATGGGCTGAAAATAATATGGGGCTCCCCAAAATAAGCATGCGTTTTACCCTAGAGGAAAGGGAATGACAGGAATTGCTGAACTGCCTCCAGTCCTGCCAGTGTTTCTTCAATCCTGTCACTTTCTTGCTAAGGCATAGCTAGGTCATTCACCATCATGAGTTTTCTTTGCCAACTCGTTGGTTAGATGAGACAGAAACAGTACTACATGACTGGAATATAAGTCATCCCCAGATCTGACCATTCTGCTTCCTTCCTCCTTGTTTTAGCCCATTTCTGCCCTCCTCTCTTTTACAGTTCAATAGCTGTTATTGAGCAGGAGTCACTGATATGACCATAATCTGAGACACCATCAACTGGTTAAAACCTCGTCTCTTCTTGGAGTTTTTTCATCACTCCATTTCACTCTGTTCACTTAGGTCTGAAATGAGTGTTGGAAATACTATTTGCTGTTTGAGAATTCAATAGACAGCATCCGTAAAAGTGCATGAATTGTGTAAAGTGTGGACTTTACTAGACTCTTGATCAGAGGCATATTCTGCTCTCTGTTTTAAGCCAGAGCAATCAGAATCAATTAAGAATTAACCAGCCATGAAATATGTTTCCTTTGTAGTTACAGCTGATGTGATTCACTGCATACATTATCATCTTTTGGCATTTGCTACATCCAGTGAGTAAGTAAAGTTGGAAGAAAGCAGAGTTATTCTTTCTGTCTCCAGAGATATTTACTTTTTCTCTGGTACATCTTGCAATTCATTACAGACGAGTTCAAATCCTACTGTTAATGGCAAAAACATGTACAGATTTAAGTGAGAATGTGCTTTATCTCTGCTTCTTATTCATCAATAGCTTGCAAAACTAAGACACTGCTCAGAGGAGACTTTGGGTAGCAATCAGTTGCTCAGCATCCTGCCAGAGTTTTTGACTTGGTGAAATAATTAATTAATGGTGAGTGCAGCTATAAATAGAACTCAGTTTTAGATAGAAGTTATGTCTACTGCAATTATTATGGAAACTTGCAGTAAGTACAACCTTCTAAAAATTCTGTGACTTTTTTCATTGCATTTCATGCTCATAGAAACTGCTGTCTTGACAATCCTGGAAATTAAATCCTTAATCCATAGTACAGGTACAGCGAGGGTAACAAGACAAAATAGCACTCCATAGTTTTATGTTATGTTCAATGGAGTCACCTGAACACTCAGACATTTTGCATCTCCTGCTACATACTGAGATAGGCCTGGATTTGAATCATGTCAGATCTGGAACGCCTTATAGATTTATTTGTGTTTTAAAATTATATTTTATTAGTTTAAAGGTGGTCTCCTGTAGGCTGCATTTTAGCATACTACAAACACAAGGAATAAATTTATGTACTTGTATTAACACTTACTTTCAAGTGTAGTCTACAGATGGCCATTCAGCTTTATAGATATATATTCGATACTATCACACAGGGATGAAATCAACTTGAAATTGATGGTTTTAGGAGCATTGTTGCAGGGACAACTATATCCAGGACAAGGGAATCCTCCACCTAAAAAGTCTGGTATGTGGGATGAAGACATGGAGGTTAGGGCAGCACATGTTACTGTGGGCAGACCGTACTGGTTTGATTGAAGCTCTGGGTTTATAGATAATGGATGAAGCAAAAATAACCCCCAGTGGTTATTCCAGTGGCATCTCACAAAGGAAATGCTTCTGGACACAGTGCTGGCAAGAAGTGGTTTGTGGGAAACACTTTCTCCTGTAATTCAGCATACAGGTCTTTGTACATTATTTGTTGAAGACAACAAACCAACCAACCAATCTGGATTACACCTAAATCACCTAATTTTTTATCCGCCTTCTCCTAATGGAAATATCCAGTAAGATCCGTGACAAAGGAGGCTTTTTATATTAGGAAAAAAGTGAAGCAATTATGTTTTTTCCCATAAAGTACAAATATTAATACATTTTTTAAAATAATGTATCTACATCAGTAATACGCTAAAGAATCATGTGACTTATACATTGGTAATTAGGGATTAACAATAGCAGTACATCATCATACTCTACATTTTAAACAGATCTGCTCTGTAGTTTGAAAATTCTTTTCTTCCACCACATTCACAGCACTGCTCTACTGTTTTAATGCCTGCTGAAGGTAATAAAATTATAATTTATTTCTTCCTTTTGTTAAAGATCTTCACACTACTTCTCAAATTGTAAATATTAGCCTTTGGGAGCATGTTAGTGGAGGATACTATCACAGCCTTTTGAAATACAAATGCCAAAATGCCTTAAATTCATGTTTAAGGACTTTGGACACTAATGTCAATGGGAGTGGCAGAAACTCCTTGCAGAATTCTGTTACAGGAACTGTATAATGTGATGCAGACCTCTTCTTACCTCTTTTAAGATCCCAGTACATGATAACTCTAGGAAGACCCACAATGCAAGGATGTTGTTGAAGAAACAAGACGTCTTTTGAAGATTTTTCGCATGTGTCTTTCCAACACAAAACCACACTTAAGAGTATGTTGCCTTAGCAGACACTGTAGCTTTGCAGTACTACAGCTTTTTTCCAGATGAGCTTTCTTTGGTGCCAAGATGCTAGAGAAGAAATGCCCTGGCCCAACACTACTGTGTTTATCTGTAACAGGCTCACAGTATGGCTGAGCTGAACTACCTGTTGCCAATGCAGCAAGGCAGAGCACTAGCTTGTTTTCCTTCTTCTTGCCTCAGCTTTCAGCTCTGCACTTTCCTGTGCCTATGCTGTGGTTGGTGTTTATCTGGCTTTGGTTTTGCAAGCCAAGTGAGCTTGCTGCACTATTTGCTTTGTTTTGGCTGTCTAGTTTTCAGTTATTTTTGTGTTATACAGAGGCAAGAAGGCCAACTGAAAATAAGTGGTGACAGTGAACCAAGTGAGTTAAAGAGTAGACAGGAGGAATGAAAATCACAAGAAAACAAACCCGTAAGAGTTGGCTGGGGGCTGATGAAGCAGGGTAATTTCACTCATTGAGGAGATGTGGCAGGTATTCATACACTGTAGCATCGAAACTCCTATTTACCCCTTGCCTATTGCCTATTGCTAGCACTGATAGCAGCCGAACGCTCAAAGGTGCAAATACACTTGCAGTTTTTAGGTGTCTTGATATTGTTTACACCTGGGATAATCAGTACCATGGATTCAGAAACAGCGTGTTTGTTTTTATTTGTTACATAACTTTTGAACTTTTTCAGAGAACAGGAAAGTTCCTCATAGCGAATGCACTTGGACACCCAAACCTCTGGTTAATCTAGCAGGAGCTGCATGTGACAAGGTAAAAGATGCAGAGAGCAGATTTCACTTTATTGTTTAACTCAACTAATGGTTACTAGAGTTGACCTTTTAGCATTTCCTTTGAGAATTACTCAAAGCAGTCTTTGATTTTACTGTGTTATAAAACATTGTTGCGTTGTTATAAAAGCAAATTCATGCAGGAAAGAATAGCAGCAGACCACTGGACATGGAAATACTTTTGATCCAGTTCTGCACACAGATGAACTGATACGTTATATGATAAGTGATTATAGTTGATTTTCTTAATTTGTTAAATAAAAAGAGTTACAGGTACAGTCTCATTTTTTTTGTGTCAGACATCGTATGATACATTATATATGATAAATCATATATGTTATCTGGCCAGACATATGATAACTGGTCTGAACTACATAGTAGAGAAATGAAAGAGAAAATTCTGGAATTTGGCAGGTTATATGCACAGTTGCTCACATGAAGATTCTCCCAGTTGAGGAAACTAGTAAGATTTTGGCAAAGTGATAACTGTCTGTTAAGTGAGAACAATCCAAAGAGATTAGAATAATCCAGCTACTCTGAATATGTTGTGTTTTTCATAACAACATATGGTAGGACAACCACCTGGAGAGTACAGTGTTGGGAGGTCAGCTGTGATATAATTGGGCTGATGTGTATCATTACACATATATTAAAGGAAAGTACAGCGGTTAAAGGAAGGGCTAAGTTATTACAACAAGGACTGTAGGGGGGAATGGAGAAAAGTGCTTCTCAATTTAGCTGGTAGAGAAACAGATTCTTTTACAAGAGGATTCAAAATTCTAAACCTCTTGAAGTAGTGTAAATACTGTTTAGAGATTTACCTCATTCTGGAAATCCATACACATATTAATAGATATTTCTATATACACTCTTCTGGCTAGATAGTTCAGTAAAAAACAATTGCTTCATCTTGCCCTTCATTGCTTCTCAGCCAGACACTGCTGTGATGGGAGACTATACTGAGAACTAGGAACCTGTAAGAGGCCTCCACCTCCCCCACACATTAGCTGTGCTCAAACATATCTGAGCAGATCTACTTCTAAGTTAGATCTCCAGCTGTGTAAAGAAACTTAGAAGAAAATTGTTTCATTAATTTTTCAATAACTTATTTTTCATTAAAATCTAGCAGAAAAATGTGTTTCTTCCACTTAAAAATGGGAATTCGATATTTTGCAAGTGGCTTACTTACAGAGTCAGGTACCAACCACGAAGGACAATGAGTAATTGAATTCTCTCTGAGTAGAAGCTGTCCCAGCTCCTAGACAGTCATGCAGGGATTCTCCAGATTATAGCATCTGTAAAACTCTGACTACTTTTAGCATATCTCATCCAGAATCCTAGGCAGGGAATAGTCCCTAACTGATATAAAAAAAAAATCAAAAAAGAAAGCATTTTTGTCTTTTTTTTCATTAAAATACTCAGTCACAGGCTCAGCAACAACTTATGAGAAGAAAATAAGCAGACCACAACTGTGTGTAGTCTGAAGTAGTATTGTTCAATGAAAAATTAAATCATGATAGCAAGGCAGCTTCCAACGTTTTCCCAAAGAAAATTCTCTTAACTTATGGGACTGTATTAATAATCTGTATTTTCCCCAACATGAAGAAAAAGAAATGGACATGGTATATTTCAATTTAGAAAGAAAGAACAGAGATGAAAGAAAAAGTGAATAAAAGAGGAAATGCATCCCATGATCTTTGTATAAGAATTAGCTTAAGCTGCATTTAAAATACTGAAGAGTTAAATTATCTTGAAACTTCCCACTGACTTATGATGATCATAATTCAGTGAAGCAAATGCGACCTTTTCAGCTACGACGTTTATGCATGAGTTTGTGACGGCAGCAAATTATTTTTGATCGCTGTCCAAATTTTACAGAAGCTCCAATGCTGTATGTAGAGGGGGGAAAAAAAGGCATTTGTTCCCCAATAATACATAATAAAAACTTCACTGTAAAACTGCTTCATATCCCAAATTCACACCATATGGAAGCATATTTTTCAGATAATCATTTGGTTTTCTCTGCACTTTAAAAGTTGGGATTTTTTCTTTTTAAATAAAGCACTGATGCAAAACACAATATGCAGAACAACTGAAACTGACATTATTCCTATCATCTTACTGACAAGCAGCCATCACAGTAAGTGGCCAGAATCAGTTTTGGCTGAATTATGCCTCTTGATATCCTGCTGAATTTCAAGTGATTGCCTCAGCCCCTTATCTACTTTAATACTAAGGAGATAAGCTGACACTGGAAAGTTGTCAGTGAAGTCTCTTTTACTAACCTGTGAAAAGGAGGATCATATTACACAATAATCTTAAGCTGCTGACAAGCAATTTAGGTTTTGAAAAATGGCTTATTAAATAAGGGTCATAGAAACCTCAGTATTCAGACTGAAAGAGTGTTATAATTGAGTTCACATGTGCTTTTCCAAAATTTGTCCAGTGTTATACTTGAATTCACTTTGTTTCACTTCCACCTGGGCAGTATTTTCCAGGTTCCATTACTGCTTTTTGGCTTATGGGAAAAAATTAAATTTTGGGGTGAGTTCTGAAGAAAGTTTGAACTGCTTCTGACATTCCTGGGCTGAAAGCTCTGAGGCTCAGGAAATGTCTTTTCTCTAACTCCTTAAAGTTTCTCACCCTGTGTAGTATTTTATTTGTGTTCTTGATCTCTGTCAATTATTTTCATGGGTTATGCATGACAAGACAGTGTTTGGCATAATCTGTTCCCAGAGTGGAATGTCCACGATATTGTTCCAACATACTTTTGCTCACTGTTCACAGTTGGGATGGGTGAACTATCATGGATGAAGGGTCCTCATCTGAGTGGAAAGGATGCAATCTCTAGAAAAAAACACATGTGAGACAAGATGTATCATTAACTCTAAATAGCTACAGATGTGGTTGTACATAACTATCCGCTCTCAGGTTAACAGTTAACTAACTTAATGATTATAGTCAACACACAAAGCATATGTCTACACTGTATTTCTGCTGCATGCCACAACCTCTGAACCAAGTGAGTTATTACTTGCCAACTTCACCTCTATCGCTGATCTATGTCTATACAAATCTCAAGAGAATGATTCACACCCTACTGGCTCAACAGCTGTTTCCATGGTCTTGGTGCCCACACAGGGCAGACCTATCTGTGGCTATGCTTGCCAGTAATCTGCCTCATGTGTGTTGCACATCACTAGGTTGTATAAGAGCAACACCCAAGAGTCTCATCCTTTCCAATCCTTCCCTCTGCCTTAGAGATGCTACTGCTTACTGCTGCTGTTTTGTAAGCCAGGCTAGCGCAACTGGCCTGATGCTGTTGAACCATGCCAAACGGAACCCCAACGCATATTCAGATTTGATCATCATGCAGAAATAGCTACTAGTGCAGCTAGAAGAATTTGCTGAGGAAATGCTCCTTAAAGAGCAGAATGTTGGGTCCTTGTCTGGGCTTTGACTGGAGTCCACTGTGGTCTCCTCAGAGTGAGAAAAGATTTTGCCTCTATAAAGCTAGAAATAGGACTATATAATTGTAGCCCAAGCTGAATGTAAGGGGGCAGAGCTTGCAGATATGAAGGTTCACATCTGAAAGATTCTATTTACTGCCTGCCCTTCAACACCCATATACTGCTTTCTCATCACTTATCTCTGTGAAAAAGAGGATGCTCACCAGTTTGTAGACCTTTGCTACTGCCCAGTCATGCTTGTTGGCCAGCTAGTTTCCACAGCAGTGGTCATTGTTGGTATGATCATTATGGACAGCTCCTGCTATCATTTGGGCAGCATTGGCAGCATTCCCAAGAACATGGTGACTTTCAGTCATTGTCAAAATTCACAGTGGGAAAATCAGCAATATTTACATTCTCACCCATGTTATTCCTACCCAGCTGATGCATTTATAGGCTTGTGATGGCAAGTCTTCTGCAACTTTTAATTTTTTTAAGAGACAAAGAAGCTGGCACCCTCTTCCATCTGGGGTACATCAGCATCCAGTTATCTAGCCTCTTCTTGCAGCTTAGGTCTCCCTGATATAGAACGGGTATTCAGAGAGCATACAAGCTTATGCCGACTGCCTCCAGAGCCAAAAGGGAGCATTTATTCCAGCACTTTACTTTATGCTGGAGGACTCTGAAGGAGAAACTGGGTGCTAGTCTATTGCCAGCAAAATTATACTGCCTGCTGCACTTCATCTATTGCTGCTTATTGGCCTCAGGCATCCTTTCACAAGGGGCTCTCCACAGCTGAAACTTAGGGCAGGAGCAGGCCTAAACAGAGTAAATGTCCTTATACCCTCTGTAGTACAAGGTGGTACTGCAGAACTTAATCACGAAATAAAACTTCACAGTGTTTGATACTTGCGTAGCAATACCTTGGCCAATGTGGTTAGCAAGCAGTGCCAGGAATGTAATACCACATTAAATATTAGTGTAGTCAGCAGAATTAAAGAAAGATGGAACCAAATCAGCCAGATAAAATAAACAAAGAGCTATGTGTCCAATGAACAGAAAAAGGAAAACAGAAACTTTCTTCTCAAAAGGATTTACTGAAGTGTTATATCCTATGTGGCTTCCAAACAGCTGTTCTTCACTCAGTTTGGGCTGTGGAGGGATGCTCTGGCATTGTCCCCTCCCCAGCAGGTGTGGAGTTAGGAGCTTGTAGCAAAGCTGTCTCTAGACACGAGGGTGTGAATAATCTGGTAGCTTCCCCAAGAGGAAAGCTAGCATGAGACCATATTAGGAAACTGAACCTGATATGTCTTAACCTGCAAAGTCATGAAGGTCATGTCTCCTCCACAATGGCATTGATCTCTTGTCTGCTCTTTGGCTACTTTGTAAATCCTCGCCATCGGTCACCATACTTGATTTTTTCATCCCATAAGTAGAGCTGGACTATTTCCCTAACGAAGATGGTCTGCTTCCCTAGAGCCTACTCTTTCTTTCATTCAGGGTCTTTTCTTTTGTAAATCAATGCTGGGTGTTGCCTGGATGATGCCATACCTGCCATACCAAACAGCAACTAAACAGCAGTCTTGAAGCCACTAGAAGCTACAGAAAGTGCTCAGCCTTTTTTTCTGCTGAACTGTCAACGATACAAGGACTCTTAACAATGTTTGAGTGACTCATCTTTGGATTGCGGAGCTTCTCAGTGTGACTGAACTACAGGCAGATGTTTACCTTGCTTTTAGGACCATGGGGAAAGATATCCCTGACTTAAGCCCCCAGTGTGATCAGGAAACGTTATTGAAAACAGAAATGAAAAGAAGAAGAGGTGTTGCAAATGCTACTTCACTGTATTTTTACTCATAAGCAGAGCATATGGCATTCCTTCTAGTTGGGTTCTTGTCCTTATATGCAAAGCTGTTTTCCATAACCCCAAAGTGCAGCATCATTTTGGCAAACAGAAGCACATGACTAGGGCAGGGGGGGGCACATACATACCTACATGGACTTTTTTCAGTAGGAAATTACCTGTGTGCGTATAAACTTCATCCACAGTTGCCACAAAGCCAAACCCTCAGTACTCTATAAAGCACAGGAAACCAGCATTAAAGACTCCTATGTTCTCCTATGTCAACATGGTGTATATAGAATCATAGAAAGACCAGGTCGGAAAAGACCCACCGGATCATCTAGTCCTGGAAGCTTCTTAAAGTATTCATGCCCTGCCCAGCAAAGGGTGTGTGTCTGTTCCCTTTTCTGTCCTTCCTGATGCAGCAGGGACAGTGGTTAGGGAGGAGGTTAATAATACAGGTGCTCTGATAGCCTCTTAAAGTTGAAGGCATTCCAAATGGGCCAGAGTTGTTAGCCTGGACCCCTCTGGGTTTTCACCCCTCTGGGTGAAAACCCCTCTGGTATAGCGTCCTCCTTATTGCAGATATTGTATGACAGCTTCTTCTGCTGTGAACATGTTTGACAAGCTCCCCTCAGGGACCTACTGTGGTTTTTGACCTGCCTTTGTCTTCTTCAGCGTGAATCATAACCCCTTGGTGAGCTTGATGTACCCCAAAAGCAGAAAGCTCCTTGCCTCCTGTCAATGGCACGTCCAGCCCTTTCCTAACACAACTGAGTGACCATGTGAGTTTTTTTCTAGTCCTCATGTCACTCTCCTGTGTCTCATAGTCATCTTCTTTATGGCTGAGAATCAACACCAGAGTAAAGATAAGGGCCAAATCCTGAACTGGCTGCTCTCCTGCATGCAGAACTTAAGGTTTTTAACATACTGTTTGGTGATTCTCATGAGGAATGACAGCATCTCAGGGGTTTCCTGAAAGCAAAATGCTCTGGGAAAATGTTGGGATTGTTTCAGAGGGGAGGAGAATGGCACGTGGTAACACATATTTCTCCACTGTCAAGGAGTGCTCTACTACAGAAATTTCCTCCCAGCAGTACCACAGTAAGTCTCAGTTGGATCTAGCTGTGCTGTCTCTCACTACATCTGATGGGCAGGGGAAGAGGGAGGAAGAAAGAGCAAAACAAATTGCCAAATTGACAAGGTAGAAGTGCTTTTGTGGACCATTGTTCAGGGAACAGATTCCCTGCCTTGTTGTTTCACGTATGTTGAACTTCAGAAATGTCTGTCTGTAGTGTTCATTACGTATTGTACACAGAAAATAAATTTCAGGGAACAATTTCTCTAAATCTCCAAGTATACAAGCATAGCTTCTATATTACAATCTCTATGATTTTAGAAAACATTTATACATAATTGAATTATTGTAAGTCTTAACCTTACTGTTGTGTTTTCCAAGAGGGTAAGTTCAGCAAGGATTTGCAGAACCATGCAAGAAAATACTGGGATTCAAGATAACTTTGTTTCTTTTAGATATTTGGGCTTTTGTTGTTCTGTTTTCTTGGCAAGATACCTACTTTTTGCTGGACAAACCCTTTAGCTGTATATTTCCCAAAGCAAAGGAGCCAATTCATTTCCTTCCTACTCCAGCGACTTGAAATTTTCACCCTTAATTGTTAATTTGTGAAATAGTATAGTTATCTTGTTTGTTTGACTTGTTTCTCTTCTCACTGTAATGCAGAAATGGACAAAAGAAAGGTGAACTAGATGAGAGAAACACAGTGATTAAAAGAAGTCTTCATGGTACAAGGAATTTATAAGAGCCACAAACCTCAGAAAATACATTTTTAGGAAAAAGTTCCAGATACCCTATGGTTAAACATTTATTTGAAGTGAAACTAGAAAGATCCCAAAGGTCCCTCTTCACAAACATTTTTAGCATGACAGTAAGAATTGTTACATTTAGAAAGATAAGAATTTCATTGATTTGCCTAGGACTTAATTGAGATGATTTAACAGTTCAGAAATATACTTTTTGGGGAGAAAAGATGTTTTTCCTAGGCTGTCACTTAATAGCACTCAAGTATATTTTCACTGTGAGGGATAATATGTCATTGTGATTTTTTTGTGACCATTTTAATGTGACCATCAAAACATAACTTTTGGTAACCGATAGGAAATATTAAGTGGAAGATACCATCAGCAGATGCCTAAATGAAAGTACATAGAGTCTTCATTCCTATTGTCTGTATCTATTTCCTTATTTGATATTGGCAAATACAATACAACAGTATGTTCCCCAGTTAAAAAACAATCAGTCAAATAAAGCCCTTGAGGGCTTATTTAAATAGAAATATGTGATGTGGATTTAGTAGAGTAGAAATCCAAGGTCTGTGTGATTTAGAACGTTGTGTAATTTTCCAGTTGTTAAATCACATGTGGTTCTCCCTTGCAACAGTGACCTTGGTTAGATTTTGATATGGCAATAACTGTAGGCATGAAACTTAATGAACTCTATGTCCCATCATTTCTATAAAATAAAATATTGACAATCTATGCTGACTTCCATTATAAACTCATTTTTCCAGCATTCACTACATTAATGATTCATCAATTGATTCTATTTGCTATATCATCCAATATATTACTTTTATCAGCAGAAAGTGAATTACAAAGTCAATTACAGAGTAGAAGGTTGGATTTTTCCAGACCTTTGAGAAGTCCATTTCTGGCTGCCAAATTCTTCACTGTTTGATGCTCTTTGTTGATATTTATTGAAGGGATTAGGAATTATGTCTGTCATCTGGGCAGCTTAATGAGTACTCCGAAGTCAGATTATTCTTTTCCTAAAAGGTTTTTGTATTAATAACTAGAAACAAATTACAGGATTAACTGATTCCTGAGCCAGTAACCTTCTGCATTTGAAAAGTGTGCTGTATGACACTCTCCAAATGAACAGAGGAGTCAAGTTGTAAAAACTAGTAGGATGCACAGCTATCAAGGCAGCAAAGGCACAAGCGCTAAAGATCTTCAGAAAAAGGTATGCTGAAGTAGCATTGTCTGGCAATAAAATGTCCACAGAGATATATGTAAATCACACTGTCCAATACCAAGCCTTGCCCCAAAAATTATTGCAGAAAGTCAACCTACCAGACTCTGGCTTTCCTCAGGATTGAGCAAAAGCAAGCAAGGAGACATACAGCTTTTCTGCTCCAGAAACAAGGTTATAGCAGAGAGTGCTTCTCATAATTTCATCCACAGTTCTCTTCTTACAAGCATACTAAGGTTTCACATCACTTTGGCATCTGCAGATCTTGGAGCAGGTATTTTAAATACTGTAAAGACAATGGAAGTATGCCCTTTTGCTATGGAACTCCCACAAGATTCCACCCGAGAAGCTGATTTCACTGCACTGAATTAAATCCAGATTCCTACTTACAGGTTTTTCAACAGATTTCAGCGCTATATATTTGTTGGAGCCTGGTACATATTATGATTTTTTTTCCTCTGAGTATTTGCAGCTGCCATGTCACTCAAGGGATGAAGAACACTGTAGTCAGAAATAACATGTTAGTATATCAGAAGAATAACAAAATAATATTTTGTTTCCTGATTTTGTAAAATATATTATCTAGTACTCTGAATGCAATGAGGGGTTATATTAAATTTATATTTAACAAGGCAGTTTAAGGCACAGAAGTTTTATTACTGACAATGATGTGTGAAGTAAATGATTTTTCTCCATGTGACTTTTCTGATCTGTACAACCTGAGATATTCCTAGTTTTTTAAAAGAGAAAACTGTTAAAAAATAGCTGTTTTCAGATGGTATTTGCTACCCTTTCTCCTCTTGAATATAACCTGTGGCATAGAACTAAATAGCATCAAGTCTGAGATCTCATTTTAAAAACATCTTACTAAAATTAACGTTATTTGTAAGGTGCAAATGAGAACAGGACAAAGGCTCCTATTCAACAGAAGTACTAGTAACAAATGCATCAGAGTATCATTGGGAGGGAGTACATCAAAGTCTGTTCCAAGCTGTATTAAAAAAAAAATTCGAATAATAGATAATATAAGTTTCTGTTATTGTTGTTGGTTGATACATTGCATAAGGCAGTTGCAAGTCTTTCCTTCTCTCCTGCCCTCCTTTACCCTAAACTACTCTTTCCCTTTTAATGGAAGGTTATTTCTTGATTAAGAATCTTATTCTGCAATACTCTGAACATACACAGACACAAGAGGCTTTAAATGGGAGTTTTAAAGTGGGTCAGCAGTTTCCAGGGTGTATGCAGCACCATAAAAGGTTGAATCGTGAATAAGAGGCACTTTCTCTTCTCTTGAATAAGTTTGCAATTAGCATGCCTATTCCATGAATGAAAATTTCTGTGTTAGAATCATAAAATCATGGAATGATTTGAGTTGAATGACCCCAAATATCACCCAGTTCCAACCCCCCTGCCATGGGCAGGGACACCTCCCACTAGATCAGGCTGCTCAAGGACCCATCCAACCCGGCCTTGAACACTCCCAGGGAGGGAGCATCCACAGCTTCTCCTGGGCAGCTTCAGGGGCTGAGTTGGAAAGCTGCACAAGTACTTCAATGCAGGCTGGAGGATCCATTCAGCACATCTAACCTTAGAATCATAGAATCACTAAGTTGGAAAAGACCTTTGAGATCAAGTCCAACCATACCTGTCCACTACTAAATAATATTCCTAAGCACTTTTGCCTGTCTTTTAAATATCTCTAGGGATGGTGACTTAACCACATCCCTGGGCAGCCTGTTCTAGTGCTTGATAACTCTTTTGGTGAAGAAATTTTTCCTAATGTCTAATCTGAACCTCCCCTTGCACAGCTTGAGGCCATTCCCTCTTGTCCTTTTGCCTGTCACTTGAGTGAACAGCCCAACACTGACCTCGCTACAACCTCCTTCCAGGTAGTTATAGACAGTGATAAGGTCTCCCCTCAGCCTCCTCTCCTCCAGGCTAAACAACCCCAGTTTCCTCAGCTGGTCCTTGTAAGATTTATTCTCCAGCCCCTTCACCAGTTTTGTCACTCTTCTCTGGACTTGTTCTGTCTCGAGTGCAGGAATCGGCACTTGGCTCTGTTGAACCTCATACCATTGGTCTCAGCCCATCAATCTAACCTGTTCAGATCCCTCTGCAGAGCCTCCCTACCCTAAGCAGATAGACACTTCCTCCCAGCTTAGGGTCATCTGTGGGCTTACTAAGGGTATATTCAATCTCATCACTAAATTACACTGCTGCTGTGATTGAAGCTCTGGGGGAGGCGAGAAAGAAACTGAGTTAGAAGCCTGTAGTTCTGCAGTGTGAACATTCCGTGTCCCCTGTAGCTTAAAAGAGGAATAACATCTCATGATGTCACCTCTTGTGACACTGCTAAATCACACTCCCATGGAAGTATTCCGATAACAAATTAGGCAAGACAGCAGCAAATTCAGTGGAAATCTACACTTGCAAGCTGGAGTGACGGTGATAGCCCAAGCCACTTTTGGATGACCTTCACCACTTCCAGATTTCTCTGAGAGGATCTGGCTCCCACACTGCACTGCCAGATCCACCCCCACTCCCATATGTGAACATCAGTCCCTGTGGACAAGAAGACTGACACAGCTTGTAGAGGCTAACTATTAATGTGCAGTAACACTTGTGGCTTCTATACCGGGCATGGGAAAGTCCACACTGAATAGACTGATGTGCTGGAAGTGTGCCTAGCCATACAGAAAGTCTTAAATTTTCGTTAGCTTTCTTATTCTATTCTATTTTTTTAGCATTCTTGGGTTTTTTGGCAAATTTCTATGTACTCAGACGGTAAATTTTTCCCACAAAACTGGAGAGTTATAAAAAGTGTATAGGGCAAGAACTGTACCTGGTCTGGTTTTCAAAGGTGGTCAGTTTTCCTCAGTGACATCTGAAGGCAGTGAATGTGGTAATGGGTTTTATGGGAGAGGAAGCAGGGTGTGAGAGAGAGAGAAGAAAGGATAGAACTCTGAAAGGTAATTTGTTTCTCAAAAGTTTTGGCTGCGGGATAGAGGAAGTGGGAGACTCATCCGAACAACAAGCTGCAAAATGAGCACAATGTCTACCTACTAGAAACCAGAGAATCTGCACACAAGAGATTCTATAAATGTTTTCAAAGCAGAAAAATCTACACTCCATATTCACAGAGCAGGAACATCTTACAGAAATACAATTATAGATCAGCTACTGTGAACTTAAAGGCTTACTGCAAACTACACCCAGACAGCTGGCTGCTATCCAGGGTTCACAAGAGAAGTAGGCTCTGATTTAGTCCTCCTGCTTGAATAAAAGACAGAGATTTAACCACCTTCCATTTTTCATACTTCCATAAGCCAGCTGTTTATAATATGTGAGACAATTTCTGCAAATCTGAAATTGCATGTAAATTATTAAATTAACTTATTGAAACTAGTTCAAACATGACAAAGGCAATGCAATCCTAGTCTGAATTCCATGTAAAAATACATGATGTATTAGCATCTTGTACAATGACCTAGTAGCCTTCTGTATGAAACAGTCCACTATTTTGTTCATCCGTATTCAAGAAATAGGAACTAACTTTTAATGGGTGTAAGAAAAAGCTACTAGTTTGATCAGGGATGCAAAGAACTTATCACTTAAGAGAAGATTAAAAGCTCTGTGCTTACTGAGCTAGGCAAAATGAAAGTGGAGACAGGATACGTTTATTTCACTTAAAATATTCAAACTAGAGAATGGTATTCACACTAAATATATATATATATATAAAATAGATACTATATATATAATATATATTATATTATAATATAATAAAATATTATAATAATATAACAAAAGAGTAAATTGTCTGTGGATTCATCTGAGGTTGAAACAGGAATATCTCTTAACACAAGAGCAGCAAGGTCCTGAAATACTATTCCGGAGGGACAACTCAGAGCACATGTGACCAAAAGCTGCTTATATGAATCTGGTTGTGGGGAGTTGTGCTGTTTCATGCAGGCTGAAGCCATGCATCTTCAATGCAGTTTCTCAGTTTTATGAAAATTGCATAAATTCAGGATTTCTTGGGAAAAGAAGAGGCTTGTACCTTTTTTGCAGGTATTTATTAGTGGTACTGCAATAGCTGGCTGACTAGAAATTGTACCTTAGCTATTGACATTAGCTTCTGCTCTAGAAATCTGCTATTTTTAAGCAAACTGAGTACAACAAAGCTTGGCACTAGAAGGCTTTCAACACCAAGATTAATAGGTCATGCTCTATATTAGTTCTGACAGTAAGCAGTGACGAATAAAATTACACTGCAAAGAACTGGTTTTATATCAGTACAGTCAGTGTTTAACAGTCACTTGCAAGGGTGCTAAGTTCTATGTCTTAAATAGCTTTTAGAGCCAAATAGTTACAGCGTTGTTACAACTAGTTCAGTTCTGTTCTATGTTGGATGTCTTGCTGCTTTGGATAATAATAAAACAAACTCTTTTTTCTTGCAGTCTTTCTGTTGGAAAATAAATTCAATCCAAATACAAATTGTCTCTAAGTCCCTGTGCTTAGGCCTAACGTTTCCCAGGCACTGTTACAAAGACAGACAGTGCTATGCAAAACTACTTTACTAATGAAAATATATATCCACCCTTTCAAAAAGACAAAGGACTGATGGGGACCCTCTGGATCATCATGTTTAGGCTGTGAACTACTCTGTTATATGATCTTCTTCATAAAATCAGCTAGCTTCATTTTAAAATGGGTTACTTTTATTGCCCCCTCCACACCACTCCTACAAAGAATTAGATACTGACTCATATGCCCCCACCAAAAAGTATTCATGGGCTTCTTGTGCCAGCGTCTTCTTTTGCCAATCTAAACAGCTTCTCTCTCTCCCCGAAACTTACCCTTTCAAATACACACTATGATCGTGTCTTCCATCAGCCTTCAATTTGCCAGGATACAGCTCTCTTTTGGGAGTATTTACACTACAGATTGCAGTATGATACACATACATCACAAGGCAACTTTTCATTAAGGCAATCTTCCTGTGACAGCTGGCAATCTCTTTGACTACATTTATTTTAGCATTTTCCATATATTTAGTATGCTTACTGGAGTGTGTCTTGTGCATCAGAATAGGGTGTGAATCATACTTATTATTGAAGAAATTTCACAGGAGAAGCAATGGATGTGATCTATCTGGACTTCTGTAAAGCCTTTGACATCATCCCCCACAATATCCTTCTCTCTACATTGGAGATATGGCTTTTGGGTGGACTGTTTGGTGGATAAGAAATTGGTTGGATGGTTGTATTCAGAGAGTAGTGGACAATGGCTTGATTTCCAGATGAAGATCCGTGACAAGTGGTGTCCCTCAGGGGTCTGTACTGAGTCCTGTGCTGTTTAATATCTTCATCAATACACACAGTGAGATCAAGTGCACCCTAAGTAAGTTTGCAATGACACCAAGCTGAGTGGGGCAGTTGCCACACCAGAAGGATGGGACGTCATCCAGAGGGACCTGGACAGGCTGGAGAAGTGGGCCTGTGAGAATATCATGAAGTTCAACAAGGCCAAGTGCAAGGTCCTACACCTGGGTTGGGGCAACCCCCGATTTCAATATAGAATGGGGGATGATGTGATTGAGAGCAGCCCTGTGAATAAGGACTCAGTGGTGCTGATTGGCGAGAAGCTCAATGTGAGCCAGCAATGTGCACTCGCAGCCCAGAATGCCAACCATATCCTTCACTCCATCAAAAGGAGCGTGGCCAGCAGGTTGAGGGAGGTGATTCTGCGCTTCTATTCCACTCTTGTGAGACCTCATCTGGAGTATTGTGTCTAATTCTGGAATTCCCAACATAAGAAGGATATGGAACTCTTGGATTAGGTCCAGAGGAGGGATACAAGGAAGATCAGAGGGCTGGAGCACCTCCCATATGAGGACAGGCTGAGAGAGTTGGGCTTGTTCAGCCTGGAGAAGAGAAGGCTCTGAGGAGACCTTATAGCAGCCTTCTACTACCCAAATGGGGCCTACAGGAAAGCTAGAGAGGGACTTTTTACAAGGCCATGTAGTGATAGGACGAGGGGATTAGCTTTGAGTGGGAGAGGGTGAAGATTTACACTAGGCATAAGGAGGAAATTCTTCACAATGAGGCTGGTGAGCCACTGGAGCAGGTTGCCCCATCCCTGGAGGTGTTTAAGGCCAGGTTGGATGGGGCTTTGGGCAGCCTGGTCTGGTGGAGGTGTCCCTACCCATGGCAAGGGGATTGGAACTAGATGATTTTCAAGGTCCCTTCCAATCCAAAATGTTCTGTTTCTATGATTCATTCGATGATTCTATGAAAATGAAGAGCAGAATGAAGACAGGTGGTGCACAAATCCATCATATGAATAACATCCTAGATTTACTGCCAACTTTCCTTTAACGGGTTCAAAGAATTTTGCAGGATATATTTTGATGGTCATATCATCTCTTATTCATGAAAAGTAACTGCAGGAGTGGAACAATTCAACCATTTTGTTCATACCTGCTATTACATTGTTGAGAAGAGGAAGTGAAAAAAAAATTCAAATGCAATATCCAGTGGCAGTTGTAGGAGTTATCTAGGTGATATTTTTCTTTGAAGAAACAACTTCTAAAGACCAAATGTTACAAAATATTAAAAGAAATTATACGCAATATCCCAAACCTGTTGCTTTCTTCCTTACCACCTAAAAATTTTCGTTCATCTCATCATAAAGTTGCTGCAAACAAGTTGTTCTTTTAAGCAGGTTCAGAGTACATATATGTATGATGTCTACTTATATATAAAGTATACATATGCAAACACAGATGAGCAAAGACATATACAATGTAGCTAGTTACAGAATCTGTGCTATCTCTCTGGTCAATTACAAGCTCTGGTTTTGTAAACATTATTTTCCTCCGGGAATGTTTCAGTAACTAATGAATGTTGTGCAGAGACAGAGCGGTGTGTGCTGACACAATGGTTTCCCTAGTGGTGTAACTGGGACTGGATGATTCAGACAACTTCCGTCCCTCCACGCTAGACAGAACTGAACTTAAAAATGTGTCAGTATATATTTATACTCCTTCTTTTCCAAGGGCAGAAGGGCTGTTTAAGTCTTCCACATCTGGCTGCTCTCTCCCACCCTTTTCCTGTGGGAAGTTCTTCTCTCACATCTTTGGCCACAGAGAAGGGGAAGAATAGCTGTGTGGAGGACTACACAGAAACCCAAAGGTCAGTGGAATCTTCCTGGGAAAGCTGATTATAAGTATTGCTTTACTCTGAAAAGTGATTTAGTAAAATTTTCAGTCAGTCCTCTGAGTGACAGAGACATGCTGAATCACAGGAACTGATTTAGGAAAGTTGGAGGTTCTGGTAGGTAGGAGTACTAGGATATGGTGTAAAACTGCAGAAATAAAACTAACAGGTCTGGTCAGAGTCAAAGTAATAGACAATTAATTAATACCAAAGCCATTGATGTAAAATTGCCCATGTCATTAAAACTTACTATCTGACTGAAACGTGTGGAGTAGCTCATGCTTCTCACAATGTGTCTACAGTGCACAATCAGCATGTAATACAGAAAAGCCTGACCAAACTTTAAGAGATGCAAGTTTGCATGTCAGGAAAAATCTAGCAGCAGTGACACAAGACTCCATATGGATATTTACCAGAATCCAGAATCAAAGACCTGTTTGTTAAGAGATAACCAGAGTATCTTTACATAGAGGTTTGTTATCAAGTATGAACTCTTTTTTTCAGGAATCCCAGGAGTTCAGCAAGACAGCATCTGTATCTGGTTTTCTGAGCTTTCTCTATAAATCACAGGCAAGATATTTTCTCCCCCTCTAAATGGAAACTTAGGACTCTACAAAACAGCTAAATGTCTGAGGACATTAAGTCATACAGTCCATGAGTTCTGTTGATGCCGGGAAAGAAGAAAAGTTTATGGTTCTTAAGCTATTCTGAGCTTGCAGAGCTGATAATGATGATGGCACCCCACAGCATGACTTTTGCAGAGCCATATTTAGAAAGGAGTTTTTGTTTAAGACTTTGCATTTCACTTCTGCTGGAATACGTTATTGTTCTCTTTTTGCTGCTTCCCATACCAGACATCTCCATCAGCAGACAGTACTTTTGTGCAGAAGTCTTTTGAGTAATGCATTACATGCATATATGCATAAACAACGCATACAATTCCTGTACTCCGCAGGCCAATCTACACAGATCAGACCTCAAAATTTCCACCTATTTCTTGTCTTAGACTCGAAAAACAAAATCACAAACCCTATCCTAATTTAAGAGATTACCTACTCCGCTTCTTTCAGACAAACTAAGGTGTCACTTTGATGCACAGCTCATGTGGAAAAGTAGAAGAGATGAAAAGAAGTCAACCCTTGCAATCCCATAAAACACACTTCATTCTTTAAATGTGCCAAAACTCATGATGTCTGGTCAGTTTCAGCAAGTCACCTAATATAACTTACTGAGGCAATTCATGTGATTCATTATGGCTAATCAAAACTTAAGTACTTAGGCAAACTCTGACTCCAGAAGAGAATATGTCAAGCTTGTGAATGGAGTCTATGTATGGAGACTATAAAGCAGTGGTTAATATAAAAGTAACCTGCTGATGACTGTAACAAAAAGCATGTTTTCTTTGCTGATGAGGCTGAGCAAGTTTCTTGGTACACGTGCCTTCTGCTCTTAGGTTTCATTGACATGGCCTCAGTCAGTTGCTCAACAGCTAAGACTTGTCATAAATTGCTAGAGGTGCTTGTCGGTTACCTCAGCCTTGTTCACTGGAAAACAGAAAATGATTGCAGCTCTCCTGCCACTCCCCCTTACACTCCCCTTGGCACACCCCTTTGACATTTCAAATGACAGGCCTGCTTTATGCAGCTGAAGATAGAACAATTTTGATACTGTTGTGGAAAAGCAATAATTCATTTCTGACTCTACACAGCCAAGATCTCTAAAGAAAATAAACCCCCAAACTGTTGGAAAGAATAAAAATTGTCATCCATTGTTCATGTAAATATACTTTTAAAGATTCATAGCTTTTTTTTCCCTGCAAGTGGGTAATGAATTATTTACAGAGATACACTACTTTTCTGTCATTTATTTAAATGTTCTTCTTTTGTTGTTGTTAAATCTAATAAAATACAGGGTGTTTTATTTATTAACACAGATTAAAAATACCTCTCAGTTTTTTGGTTTTTTTGTTTGTTTGGAAACTTTTTTTACTCTGTGTTTGTATTTGAAAAGTTTAAAGGACAATCTGTCCTGCATAATATAAGCTCTTATTTATCTACTGGCTAAATGTATGCCAGGCAGCCAAAACATGAACCTTCTGTTCTGCTAAGTAATTCTGTCAAGGCTGGATGAGTATTAACCTGTTTGCAAAGAAGAATGCCGTTATTTTTATGACATTTGTGTTCCTCACAGAATTGATGATTATGAATAACATAGCCATGAACTGTGTGGAGAAGGTGAGGGGGGAAAGACCGTAGCCTCTTCCCCCCAAATCACCAGCCAGCACAGCACACAAGCACCTTAGAAGTAACAATAAGTACCATCCTTCAGATAAAATTTCCCTGAAAACATTATTCATAGATCTAATCTATGTGCACCCATAGCTAAGTACATAAAAGCAAACATTAATTTTATAAGGTGTGATACCTTCATTAAGAATATTGGGTTGGTTAGGGACATTTATTCTTTCCCTCCCTCTTTACTCTTTGTCACCCTGCCTCTCTGCTTTTTTGAGCTTTTTTGTATATCATATCAATGACCTATAAGTCTGGGCTAATATTTTATATTCTGCAATACACATTACTAATAGCACATTGAGTGCAGCAATAATAAGCAAGGTGACTGGAAATTTCACATAACTAATTCTGTACCACAGATTTGGTGAGACTAACTGTTGCACTTAATTATTTTAACATCTGACTTCTGACATGTAATGCAGTGTAATCTTATAGAGGACTTAGGATAATTTCCATATTTACAAATCCAGTTACTCTAAAAGTACCCTTCAATAGTATTCAGAAGCTTTAATATGTCATAGACATCATTTATTGGTGTGGATTATAACATGTAGTCAAAACTACTGTCCTGCACACGTGTCAAGGGCAAGAACAAATAACTTTCTGATTACCAACATTTTGGTTGAATAGGCTTCCCATTTGTAACATAGTTTCTCTGAATGACTGGTGTGCATAATGAAAAAATCTTCACTATAGTGCTTATGTTAATGATATAATTACTTCTTAGTAGGCTGATGACACTCCCTATTATACCTGGAATGTCCAGAAAAGGGAGGATGATAAATTATCCTGAGAATTTAGAAGTAAAAGAAGTCCAACCAAACAGGAATACAACTTGAGTGTTTGCAAGAGTGGTCCACGATTTATACTTCTGCAGATAAACAGAAAATTGTTCGTTCCTCTGAGCCATAAGCTCACTTATGCAATGTTAAGTCACTGACCTGTCACTCCTCAAGTATGTTTCTGCCCTTTTTATTTCAGCAGATTGACCCTAGGGTTAAAGATGGGAAAGGTGCTACACAATGCCTAGTGTCAATAAGGCCAACAAAGTTACTTTATGGTTATTTCCATACTGCAGTCCAGGCAGTGTCTAACACTGTAGTGATGACAGCTGGGATCTCATTCACATGGACTAATTTTTGTCTGTTTACCTGTAGTCATGGAGATACAGAGTTCAATGCTGACTCCAAACATGCCCAGGAAGCTTTGGTAAATAAACAAAAACGTTTTGGGCATGTTTGTAGTCACCACTGAACTACATGACTCTACTGGTTTCTCAGCTAGCTGATTTAAAGCTGGATTGTGAGTATGTTTGTGAGCTGCAGTTGCACACTTGACTGTAGGATACACGCATTCCCTGTGAGGCTGAAAAAAACAGCAAATTGCAATAACTGCTACTTACTTTAATTAGGTGATCCATTAGTACATACTAAACATTTGAATCAGACCTGACACATTATACAAACAGTCAGCGATAAATTGAAGGCTGACAATCGGAGTTTGAGACACCAAAGTGGGAATCATTCCCAAAGCAGGCACTTTACCTTGGCTGCATAGTCAGCAGGAAAGGACTTTCCGCTGAAGAAAAGAAAAGCTTAGGCTGTGCAGGGCTACTGGACCTCCCAGAAACACATGAGCTGAGGCTTGTGACATTCTGCTGCTTTTTATAAAAGCAGTTATAGATCTGTCCACATTTGAAAGCCACCACAGTGACTGAGAGAGCTGGGTAAAGCCATTTCGGTTGTTAACAGAGCAATGTAGTATAATTAGGGCTGAGATAATATCTGGCCGTTTCTCCTGGTTTAGGTGGTGACATTTCAAAACCCCATTTAAACTGGTTGTAAATAATTAAAGTCACTCTTACAGTCAGTATTGATAAAGACACACACATACACATGGCCACTTCAGGTGGCATCTTCACAGAAGAAAAAAAAGTCCTTTGTTCTAACAGCTGAAATTTACACTATTAAATACTAATTACTTAACTGTAAGGAATATTGTTGTTCATTGTGGAAAGAACTCTATTTAAGACAGACAACTTGTCTGAACAGCAAATAGCACTTAGAACCAAAAAATCCCAGAAGGGAATATGTTCAATCTGAAAGACCTCTAAAAGAAAAAAACAACAAACAGATAGAGATCTAAGGGTGCTGAAACAGAACCAGATCTTCATGGGCTTTTCTTGTATTCTTGACAGATGATGACATCAGTCTTTTCAGGAAATCACATGGATGTGGAACAGGTAGAATGCACTGTAGGCCTGATATAAAATCTTTACAAAAATAGGTTAGCTTTCTTTTTGATTAAATGCAAACTAGGCAACTAGCTCGAACTGAGGATAGGTAGCAATGATGTGTGATCACTAGTCTTTTTCAAATATTATCTGAAGCAATTTTAAGGCCTGTTCATAGCAATTTATGTAACAGTTTACCCCAGAAGTGAAATGCTAGTTTTATGTGACCAACAGATAGCACAGGATTTGGCTATCAGAATACAAAAATCTGGTGGAAAGTTATGAACTGAGGAAAAGAATTAAATTTAAAGATGTCACGTAAATACACAAAGACAAAGAAGACTTTTTTTCTCAAGTTAGTTGTATTGTTACTTCTGGTAGCCATAAAACAACTTCTGTTTTCTCAAACACTACTGTAGGGATACATGTATGTGTGTATAAACAAGTATGCATGTATATAAGCACACACACCCCACCCCATATGGTGACTGAATATCACAGAAAGGAGATGAGCAGATCCAAGGCCAAAAATTTTAAAATTATGCCCAACTATTTGACTTATTCAAATTATAGCGCTGAAAGGAAAGGACTTATGTAAGTAGAATATATGCAGGAAAAAGAGATTATGCTAGTAAGATTTATTCTGGCTATCCTTAATATTAGTTATTCTTAGCATTATCTATTCTTAGCCTAACATTATTCTTAGCCTGAAAATGAGTTTTTGAGATATGTGGCCCAAGGGAACTATTTGAATTATTTAGGCTGAAGGAGAAGGAGGCACAAAAACTCTCCAACCTGTGGACAGACAGAGCTGCCAAGTCCCAGGCATCTCAAACAAGTATTCCAAGGCTTACAGTAAAAGGCAATTTATTAAGTGGACTGACAACACTGGAATGGAAAGAAGCAGCCATCGTACATATGATGGTTTGATACCACATCCCATTCTGTGACATTGTTTGCTGCTCTCAGCCAAATTCTGCCTACGATGTATCCCTGAAGCAACTTCTGAAGCGTTATCTGTTAGGAGAGCAACAGCAGATCTTTGTCTTTTGTTCCCACTGCTCCCTGGAGCTTGGCCATGAAATCATAGAATCATAGAATAGTTTGGGTTGGAAGGGACCTTAAAGATCATCCAGTTCCAACCCCCTTGCCATGGGCAGGAACACCTCCCACTAGATCAGGCTGCCCAAGGCCCCATCCAACCTGGCCTTGAACAGCTCCAGGGATGGGGCAGCCACAGCTTCCCTGAGCAACCTGTGTGAGTGTCTCACCACCCTCATAGTGAAGATTTTCCTCCTTATGTCTAGTCTAAATCTACCTCTCTCCAGTTTATAGCCATTGCCCCTAGTTCTATCTCTACATGCCCTCGTAAACAGTCTCTCTCCAGCTTTCCTGTAGCCCCTTCAGGTTCTGGAAGGTCACTAGAAGATCTCCTTGAAGCCTTCTCTTCTCCAGGCTGAAGAACCCCAACTCCCTCAGCCTGTGTTCGTATGGAAGGTGCTCCAGCCTTTTGATCATCCTTGTTGCCCTCCTCTGGACCCGTTCCAACAGCTCCATCTCCTTCTTCTGTTGAGGATTCCAGAACTGGACACGATACTCCAGGTGGGGTCTCACGAGAGAGGAGAATCCCCTCCCTCCACCTGCAGGCCACGCTTCTCTCGACGCCATCCAGGACACGACCGGCCTCCTGCGCAGCCCGGGATCGGATTATGGGGTGGGCAGGGCGGGCGTGGGGGCTCCCCGAGGGGAGGAGCCGCTGAGGGAGCCTTTCCCCTTCCTCGGCGCCGCGGACGGCGGGGCTTTGATCCCTCTCGCTGAAGGAGGGCTCCGAGGGGTCGTTTCAAGCCCTTAACGCGGGGAGAGGGAGGTAGAAGCCTTTTTGAACTCTGCCTTCGCCCGCCGCCCGGGAAGGCTCCGGCGGAGACGCGAGCGAGCGCCTCTCACCTGGAGGCGCGGGACCTTCTCCTGGCGCTCCTGCAAAGGTTTGGAGGCGTGGATGGGTGGAAGGGCCCTCCCCTGGGTGTCCCACGAGCCGGCTCAAGCGCCGGCTTGGGCTGGACGGGGCGCTCGGTGCGGGTTTTTTAGTGAATCGCGACGCGGCCTCGGCTCTTCGGGGCGCTTGGAGCAGCTCGGTCCGTGCCGCTTGGTCCCAGCTGCTGTAAAGCACGTTTAGGAAACGTGAGATTCTCCGCGTTTAAATATAGTAAACGCGTCTGTCGCCCAGCGGGTAACGCTCCCGGCAGCTGGCGAAAGCCAGTCCGCTAAGGTAACATTTAAGATCTAACATATCTGAAGCGGCGGGAGAGAATCCTTCATTGTAAACGATTGTTTATCCCTTGAGGTTTATCGCACCGTTTGGGTTGACGGAATGTTGTGAAGCTCTCGGGAGTCTTTAGTCTGAGTGAAATCCATTAAATCAGCTGCACTAAATTAGCTTTGGGGAGGGCTTTGAGTCGTTTGAGTGTAGTTTCTCATCATTATGTGCTTAACACATCATTGCAGCAAAAGGAATTTACCTGTGAAAGGGATAGAAGTTTACTGAAGTTTGGCTTAAGCTGTGAAAAGTCCTTCAAGCCCTCGGTCTTCAAGCATATTAACACTAAGCACGTATTTATTTTAAAAAAACCCTTAAAAACATTTCTATTTGTATTATTACTGATTAAAACCAAACCAAACCGATTGGGAGGCATTCAGATGTTCCAAAGATGTGGAATACAAGACAAGAGATCATGGCACATAGAGCTTGTATATATTGAAACAAGGTGATGGTAGTTTGCTTATGCTAGAAAGACAAAATAAAACAAATTCTATGCGAAGTTCATGTAGACACTGTGCAGAGTCAGAACGCAGTGGGTCTTGGATTAGAATTTGGATTACGCAGTGTGGAAGGTGTTTTGAGTTCTGTTTTGTGTTACCTAATGGCATAAAAACATTGACAGTAAAAATAGGCATAAGGCCTATAAAAAACCTAAACTTGTTTTTGTTGGCGTCTATAATGTACTATATTAAAAAAAAAGTACTATAAAAATGTACTATTAAAAAGGTACTGTTAAAAAAAAAGACAGGTGGATGAGGTGCTCAGGAACATGGTTTAGTGGTTGATAGGAATGGTTGGACTTGATGATCCTGGAGGTCTTTTCCAACCTAGTGATTCTGTGATATTTTCTTCTTATATATATATAAATACATACAAACATGCTATATACACGTACAGAAAACCACATGGTGCCTGCCCAGCTCCTGTAGGCAGGTGACTACCGTTGCATTAATTCCATTTGATACTACACACAATTCTTATAAACCCCACTGGGCTCTGATACAAATTGGGACAGGAATAATACAACTCCACAAATACATAAGTAGCCGTAATGATATCTTGAAAGGTGCGATGACTTTTTGTATTAATAACATACATTTTTAGTCTTTTGCCACATGTGATGAAGATTATCCATGCGTGGAGTAGTGTTCTGTTTAACTGATGTTACTAAAATTCCACTTTTGATTATTCAGACTGGGATGAAGCCTGGCACTTTGAAGTTTTAATGCAAAGAAATTGTGATCTTGAAGCCCAGTTTGTTGGCTAGTGTATGCATGCATAAATATGTCTTTATGCATAAATAAGACCAAGGTTCTTGACCTCAGTAAAAATGTCCTTGATAGAGGTGTGTGAATATATAGCTGCTTCTAGCTTTGTAGTAAATCAAAACCAGTTTCAACCTCCTTAATAAATTCATGTGTTTAGTGTGTTTTCAACCTGTTTGTGTATAATTCTAACTTTTTTTGAGCTTATGGTTCTAGTTAACAAGGATTCCACTGTAAGGGTTCAAAGGCAAGGGTAAATGTAAGAGTGGTACTGAAGAAGTATGTATGATGAAGCATCAGAAGCTTTGTATGGAAACTGACAGCTATCGTGTTTTTGCAGCAATGGGTACATGGGAATTTATAGGTTCTGTTGCTGTTTTTCTCAGCAATATGTTTTCATATTCATGGTTACACCTATGCATTGCTTACCAAGATGCATCCATAATCTTTCTTTACATAGACTCAAGGAGGGGCCCTGGGAAGTTAGCCATGAGGAGTGTCCATTCTGCAGGTGTAATGAGGTCTCCTCCTGTATGAAGAGTCAAGTCCCAAGCTGTTTGTAAAAGTGCTTCTTCCATCAATGAATTTTTATTTCAAAAAAAATATGATTTGAATATGTGCATGAGTATGCACTAGGTGAATTGCTGTGCTAACAGACTAATAAGAGAAAAATGACAGTTATCTAGAACCAGATCAATAAAAAGGTCCAATATAAAATTCAGTGATATGAATTAAGAAGTACACAATGTTTGGTTAGAAATACTATAAAATTTGCAATTATAATATTCACTGTCATTTGGAAAAGTCCAGAGAAATTTCAAATTGTGCTTCCTAAAGTATAATCAGTGAGAAGAGTTTACTGTTGTATCTAAAAACCCTACTTTGGGTTTTCACTGTTTTAAGGTGGCCGATGCACCTGTCCTTTTCATCCCTTGCAGTGTATTTTATCCTTTCTGTTAGTTTAATTCTGTGCCCTATTCTGAATTGTCTGACATAGTTACTATGAATAAAGATTAGAAAATCTTTTCAAGTTACTTCATAAAGTACATTGACTCCTAAGGAATCCTCAGGGTGAGTTGCTGTTCCTCATATTCGCACAGTGCTGTTTTTCCCATTTCCCAACTTATTTTTCTGTGCAGTAGAGACTGCTACATTTCTTGTTTACATCAGTTTGTGAGGAATAACTTGATGGTCTGTAGAGATTTGTAGTGACCATGCTGGAACTAAAAACATCTTTGGAAATAGACATATAGAGGTGAAGTATTTTCTGTAAGGTCCATAGCTGCCTTCTCCCACTATTTCTATGTCCAAAGCCAAATGGATACTTGTCATTTGTCCATTAAAGTGGAAGATCTAAATACCTGACAGAAAGTAAAATTGATGCCCTTATTGTTTGCCAGTATCCAAATGCTTGAAACCAAACCTAGTAGATCTAGTCAGACTATTCTTGTGGTCTAAACAACTGTGTGGGATTTCAGCACATTAATCTTATTTAATTGCCGCTTGTATGGCAAAAAAGAGTATTATGAAGTTCTCTATGGTGTTGGGTTTTCTGTAGCAGTGGTGGCTAAAGATGAGATGATGCATTGGGAAGCAATGGTGACCCACATGGTGTTAGCTCCTTAGAGTTGAAACTGGAGCACATGAATGTCAGTACCTTGTTTAAGGCATGTTGTAGAACTCAGATCACCTGAGAACTTCAGTTTTTCAGTCACACACATTTTGCATAAATTCATGTGCTTCATAGAACTTAAGTTACGAGCCAAATCAGGTCTGCATCATTCTCTGGCTTGTATGAAAACTGAACATGTGATGTAAGTAAAACAGTCAGTGCTGGCTTGTTTACATATTCTCAGAACATAAGGAAGAAGAGCATACTTTGTGGTCTTTGGTTTTACTCTTGCAGACTTGCTAGCAGAAATTTCCTTGACAATAAAATAAATAGGTTAGAACAATCCCACAGTGGACACCGAATTATTTAAACACATTCTTCTTCAGAAATGAGTTGTTCATAAATGTATTTTCCCATATGGAAAGTGTTGTGACTTCACAATTAATGTGTTCTCTGCTTCTATCTCTTTTAAGAATATCTTACTATCCTTTTAAAGTAAAAGCAATATAGCATTAGAGTAAGATATTGCTTGCTGTTTGGCAACAGTAGTAATGACTTTGTTTTGCTGAAGTGCATGACTGACATGTCAGAGCTTGAGTTCATGGATGCTTTAGGCCAAGATCATCATGAAGGCTAACCTATGATCTTCCCCTGCCCTCCCCATATAGACATACTCCCAAAAATCATATGTTTAGATTTTAGAGCTTAGTTTTATTGTAGCTCTGCTGATTACAATATGATTCTTCTATAGGACCTTCCTACCAGTCTTGATTTTTAATTCCTCCACCTCTGTTTAGTTTTCCCTGCTGTCTTTTCAATGTCCAACTGCTGAAATTGTATTTTTTGTGGCAGTTATATTGACCAACTATTGCCAAGACTCCTTTAGACTTTCAAGACAAAGAGAAGTTTTCAGGATTTGAAAAGTAGATGTTCATATGTCATTTGGAAAACCCTTCTCCTTATTTATCCTGTGAAAATGCAGCTTTCATCATGGTGGCAGAAACGGTTACTTGAAAATATGGTGCAGTAGCAAGATACAATTTATTGTGAGGTGCTCTGGTAGAATGACTGTCTTACAGCAGCAAGGTATTACTGTCTGATTTTTGCATGGTGGGGAGAGAAAAAATTGTCTGAGAGGGAAAAATCAGGCTTGTAACATACTTTTCCTAAATGAAGGAAATCTGTTCTAATTGTTTCAACATTTATTCCTTGTTGGGACACTGCTTCTGGGTATCCAGTTCAGAATTGTTTGCAGTGTTCCATGCAGTGACTGAGTATTAGAAATATTTTATTAGACCAATTTAACTTATTACATGCATGTGACTTATTCTGAGGAGCTAGTTTCAACATCATACTTAATAACCCCATTTTGTATTTCTAATTGTCCTGGATATAAACTTTTATAAACCTTTCTGCAATTTTGTAGTACTCTGTAAAGCCTTGTATGGATTTTTAATTGCCTATATACTCCACTTCATTAGTTGTCTAAGTAAATAATTTTGGATTTGTATTAAATATACGATTTTTTTTTTCTATTTGACTGTTCTTGTGTCTTGTGTGGTAACAGATGGGTTGCACTTAGTTCAATGAACCAGATGCAAAAAGAGCAGAATTTGCAGTAAAATACTGATGATGTTGCATTTTTATCCACACATAATAAATTAAGTCTACTTTCTGGTTATGTAAAGTGAATGTTTATGCTATTTCTTTGTTACTGATTAAAATGTATCCGCTCTGCTTTGGGAAACAGGTAGCTTTTGCAGTCTGGATGGACTCATAGTTACATTTAGTGTGTTTTTTACTGAAGCTGTGTCAGCTCTTGTGTTGTGCTCCAGGCTGCTATCTCTTGTTCCTGCTTCAGGAACCATCTCTCTGTGCCTGCGCAGCAATTTGTGGTACTGTGCAGTGAACTGGATTAGGAAACCTTGTGATACTTTTGATTAAGGATCAGTTCCCTCTTTCAGTTTATCACATGGCTGTGCACCCACTACTAGGGGATGGACACAGAGGATAGAATAAAATAAGCAGTATGAGCTGCTTAAATGGTACCATTGGGAGAAACCACTGAATATGATCCACATAGCTGTAAAACATGCAGTGATTTCTCTTATCCTCTTTTTTATGGGGCAAAGCAGTTGCAAAAACTTTGGTCGTAGAAAGGTCATAGGTGTGCCATAGGTGAGCTTTATCCCTTAAACTTTTGAAGTAAATTTGGGCGTTTAGAATTCTATTTTTCCTGCAACATAGGAGCTCCTGTAGAGTTCAGTTCCATAGTTTGATTCCTTTTAACAAGAGCATACCTTGTTGCTCAAGATGATGTCACTCACAGTTACATTTTTGCTGCTGCTGTCCTGTAGACATTTTTTGGTAAATAGGTTGCATGAAAAACTACTTTTTTAATGAAGTATTTTGGATAGTCCCTATTTGAATCTCTTACATCTTTACTATAACTGTAGTTCCATTACTGTGTATTTGACATGATTCTGATTGTGGTTTGACATTGTAAATAGGGAATATTTCCATAGGAACCGGTGAAGTTACCTTAGTTGCCAAACATCCCTCTTCTTCCCCTCAGCTCTCATTTGCATCTATCATTAGACTATTATAAGTTGTCAGAGTTCTTCAAAATTATTTTCTGCCTGTTTATGAAAACATGCAATATTACAATATATTGTCCAAGTAACTGCTTGATAATTGGTACAAATCATTCTTCCTGAAGAAGATGGTGAGTGGGATAGGCATCTTCCTATAATCTAAGTCAGGGAACAGTGGAACCTAGTATTTTAGTGTGGTTGAAACCTATTGTCCAAAATATGGATCCATTACCTGATGTGCAGTAAGCCAATGACTAAATCACCGAGACGAACATTGTTCTATTCAGTTTCGCAAAAACCCTGGATGCTTGGAGGTTTCCCTCAAACCAAAGCACATACCAAGAGGTTTGTCACCTTCATTTATACACAAAATTACACAAACCCAAACCCATAGATATTTATCAAGCATGTAACCACATATTTATGTGTAATTATGCTAAATGCCAAACCATTACTTGCACCTTCTGTGCATGCTTTGAGAGGGTCTTCGGGGGTGCCAGGTGGTCGTCACCCCAAAAATTCCCTGCTAAGTTCACCCATCGGTCAACTCTTCCCAATCTCCTCCTGTTCTCCTCCCAGTTATTGGTTCAGTATGTCCAAACTGCTGGCTTGGAACTTTTTAATTTACTTAAGTTCTCAGTTTCCCATTGAAAAGTCATGTTAATAGATTGTGCTATTATTTCCAAAAGCCTAGTCTCTCTTATCTATAGAAAACCATACAGCTGAACAAACTTTAATCCTGCACCGCAAAAAATTACAAAAGATAATCATTAACTGGGACACATCTTGTGTAAGTCTCCTGTCTGTCTGATGATCCAAAGGTATTTGAAAGATACTTAAAAATATCATGGGCTTTTACGAGCAAACCTAGCTAGCAGAAGTGTGGATTTCAATGTTCCATATGGTTTCTAAGGATCTGATAACAAACATTGCTGATAAGGCACAGTCAAACAATGAATTGATTTAATTGCAACTGTTCGCAGGTGGCAGAAAGGCAGCAGAAACACAGAATGATGTGAATGGTGCTTATAGTGTTCCCTGGAGGGACAGCTTGGAGTTGGAAGTTGTGGCTGGAAAGAAGCCTGGAACTGCAAGCAGAGAAACTCCCTCCTTGTGCTTTGATTTCTGCTATGTTCAGAGAAACAGGACTTTGGAAATGCACAGCAGGGCATGTGAGATAGACAACACTGAATTTCTCCACCTCGCAGGAGGAGATCGCAAACCCTTGAAAACAGATCATCGGAGTCAAAAGAGAAAATCAGTAGTTCGTCGAGCATCTGCTTTCTAGGGAAACAAGCTTGCAAGTGCAGTACATAGAATCTTCTCTGATGCTGAACAAATGCCTTGAAAAATTCACCCAAAGGCTGGAGGAGGACCTGAAACAGTGGTATATAGAAATTTTATTCTCATAAGCAACTAGTGTGGCTGCTGGTTTGAAAACCGAGAACTTCTGTGTTTCTTCTAGAAAATTTAGCAAGCAGGATTTCAGGAACAACAACAAAAAATCCCCCACAAAACTCAACTTGGGAAATAAATCTGTGAATTGGATAGGCTATAGAAATTGTCTGCCTGGATGTGGAACTGGGTCAGCCAGGGAACTTGCGTAAGGCTGAATGTTTTACCACAGGTTTCTACTCAGGAGGCCCGGGAGGGGAAAGGTTGGATTGCCCATCAGAAATATTGCAGTCCTTCATGTTAGCATTTTTTGTGACTGATGCAGTTCTGCTTAAATTTATTTGCTTTGGTTCAATATTGTTGGTGAATTGAGGAAGTTACTGGGCAGAACAGAAAGATAACTTTCTGAGCGTGTACTCTGAGGTGGGAGCCATTGCAAGAAATGTGTTTTCTTGCTCAAAGAGTTGGTATTGCTGGGTCCTGCACTTGGGGCACAACAACCCTATGCAGTGCTACAGACTAGGAGAAGTCTGTCTAGAAAGCTGCCTGGAGGAGAGGGACCTGGGAGTGTTGGTTGACAGCCGACTGAACATGAGCCAGCAGTGTGCCTGGCTGGCCAAGAAGGCCAATGGCATCTTGGCTTGTATCAGAAAGGGTGTGGCCAGCAGGTCCAGGGAGGTTATTCTCCCTCTGTACTCGGCACTGGTGAGACCGCTCCTCGAATCCTGTGTTCAGTTCTGGGCCCCTCACCACAAGAAGGATGTTGAGGCTCTGGAGCGAGTCCAGAGAAAAGCAACGAAGCTGGTGAGGGGGCTGGAGAGCAGGTCTTATGAGGAGTGGCTGAGAGAGCTGGGGTTGTTTAGCCTGGAGAAGAGGAGGCTGAGGGGAGACCTCATTGCTCTCTATAACTACCTGAAAGGAGGTTGTGGAGAGGAGGGTGCTGGCCTCTTCTCCCAAGTGACAGGGGACAGTACAAGAGAGAATGGCCTCAAGCTCCGCCAGGGGAGATTTAGGCTGGACATTAGGAAAAAATTCTTCACAGAAAGGGCCACTGGAACAGGCTGCCCAGGGAGGTGGTTGAGTCACCTTCCCTGGAGGTGTTTAAGGCACGGGTGGATGAGGTGCTAAGGGGCATGGTTTAGTGTTTGATAGGAATGGTTGGACTCGATGATCCGGTGGGTCTCTTCCAACCTGGTTATTCTATGATTCTATGACTCTATTGTATCAGCCTTTGAGAAATGGAGAAGTGGGATATGCTTCAGACCAAGAAGAGAGAAACTGCAGTGTTAAAATCCCACTGAAGGTTGCAAAATGTGAAGTAGTATATACCAGACATTCAAATAGATGTTTCAGAACATGATCCCACAGCAGGCTGCATAGTGAGGAGCTGCTGACCATGGTAAGTAGTGAAGAATGTAAATCACAAAAATGTTGCTCCCATTCAAGTCTTACGAAGAGCGGCTGAGGGAACTGGGATTGTTCAGCCTGGAGAAGAGGAGGCTCAGAGGTGACCTTTTTGCTCTCTACAACTTCCTAAAAGGAGGCTGTAGCGAGGTGGGTACTGGTCTTTTCTCAAAAATAAGAAGTGATAGGACAAGAGGAAATGGCCTGAACTTGTGCCAGGGAAGATTTAGACTGGGTATTACGAAAAATTTGTTTACTGAAAGAGTGATGAGGCATTGGAACAGGCAGCCTAGGGAAGTGGTGGAGTCTCCATCCCTGGAGGTGTTCAAAAACATGTAGATGTGGCACTTCTGGACATTTTTTAGTAGGGATGGTGGTATTATATTGATGGTTGGACTTGATGATCTTGGAGGTCTTTTTCAACCTTAACGATTGTATGATTCTATTCTATGATCCTGGGTGGGTTATTTTGCTGGTCTTTGGTGTTGATTTGGTTGTAGGAAGAAGATACTGCCTGGATGCCAGCTGTAGCCCATTCAGTCTACTGAGACATATACTATGTACTAGAAGGCATATACTAAACCCTTTGAACTAGGTGAGTAGCTATCAGTATGAAATTTGTATCAATAGGGAAGTGAGAAAGGTCTGCTTAGTATTTATTTGGATCAATGAGTCCTAGAATTCAGCTGTACCTCCTACCTGAATTCCAAGGTCATATATTAAGAACATCTCAGCACACAGTGCGTGTGAGCTTTTGTAACAGTGTCCTCCAGAAACTGAGAAAACAGCTATAGAAACTGAAGACCGAAATGAATAAGTAAAGAAACCCCTTCTGTACACGTGGAGCCTCTGTAGGCTGCTGTCCTTGTCTTTCTCAGCTGCTTTTTCCTACAGTTTGCACCAAAATAAGAGTATTCACACTGAAATAAAGGCACACTGAAATAGAACTTGGAAAGTATTTTCTTATAAGTAAAGCAGAACTAATACTGTCTATATAATTTCTGTAGAAGCCTCATTATACTTTTTGAATTTCAGATCAAGTAACTTGGAATCCGAGGTTTATTTGGCATTCCCATCAGACAGTGAATGCCACATCAGTGTGCAGGGTGTGGTGTCAGTATTCAGTTCATTATGCAGAACTTGGAATGGAATAAACTTTGGAATGGAATAAACTTTTAAAACTGGTATTCTCTAAATATTTGTTTCCCTAATGCTCCAAACTTAACAACTGACCTGTCTGAGTTTACTCAAAACAGATTAATAAGTATTTCTGCCAATGAAGGTATCAGATTTGACGCATTATTATGAGTCATCCATCATCAACACTGCTGCAGTGTTGCATCCTAGACTTTAGTCTTGCCATTCAGGCTGTTGTGGCATTTGCAGGTTCTGAGCTTGCTTGACAGCTCTGCATTGCTTGAGAATAAACTTGTCCTTACTCAGAGTCATGGCTGCACCAAAAGGAGTTTATTTTTAGTCTGTCATTTCATAAATGTTGCAGCTGGCACGGCCACCAAAATGGGCAATGACACTTGCTGCACCGATGTAGCCTCCTTGCGTCACCCTGTAGTAATGCTGGTACAAGAGTTTGTACAGCTCTGCAGTAAATTTTATCAAGAAACTAATCTGGCTCAAAAATTGACTGTTTCTTTGTACCTACTTAGTATTACTGTGTCTCCCTTCCCCAGTTTAATTCACTCTGGAGCCACAGAAATATTTATATTGGCTCAAGGAAAGAAAACAGGAGCAAGCATCCATTCAGAATATACCACTTACTTTGGTGGAAATACCAGCTTGAGGTGTTAGTTCAAATTATGTCGTAATTGCTGATGAAGCAGTGGCAGCACAGAGCTCAACTGTCCGGTAAGCACTTTTGCATTCAGGTGGGTTGGCAGACCAGCCTGCAGCCTTTGCAGCTCAGGATTCACTGTTACCTGTGTGCAACAGCAGTGTCTACTTCAGCAACTGGTACGGCTCTGCAGGGAAACTTTTGATGCTGTGGAGTCACTGGCTGCACCATTTCTGTGTTGGGGTGTGTGTGATTCTGTGTGGTTTCACCTTAGCTTTTGTCTGGTCCCATGGATTGAACTTGATACTAGTTAGAGTGCATTAGGTGCTGTTCTGAAGCACATATTCCAATTAACTTTCATTCAAAAGGATGGTTCAGGATTGCACCATGGAGTGAACCAAAGCACAATGAAGCATCAGGATGACTGGGAGAATAGTTTGAAAATAATGCATCTGATCTGAACAAAAATGCCAGTGTAAACATACCAAGGGTGACTCAGCTCTGCCTATAGATGCTGCAGTCAGATCATTGCACTGACTGTAGTATCAATGGGGTTTCACTTGTATGTAACTCTCTTGTTCTTTCAGATTGCAATTCAAAACTTGTTCTGGTGACAGTCCTGCAGCTAGTCCTGAACCAAGCATGTCCCACTGTTGCTCTCCATGCTCTGAGACTGATGTGCTTACTCTGTGTTGGTAGTAATAGTCAGCAAGAGAGATAAGATTCTACCACGATTTCATTATCTATCTCTACCTTGGCAGTAGTCCATGAAAATTGAGCTAAATATGGCACCATGTAATCTAATTTAAATAAAAAATTCTTTTACCAGGCTGCTCTTAGTATGCACATGACACTCTGGTGAAATCTAGTACTCAGAGGGGAATTTCTTGTTCCAGATTGACTCTATATCTTCTGCTGATAGAGCTTTGCCAAAAAAAAAGGGAAGTGTAATGACAGTTATTGAAAGGGTTACGTTTACTGTGTAATGGAAAATATTGGATCTGCATAACCTAAGAAGCACCAAGGGAAGAAATTAGGATGTTAGAATTTAGGCAGGAAACAATCCTATTGATTCCACTTGGGAAAACCATTGACTTGAAAAAGTAATTCTGCAGGAAGCAGCCAGCCAAACTTGAATTGTGAGGTGAAAAAAACCAAATTTCTGGCCTGAATCAACTGAAGTGTCTTTGAAGGATGAACTTTACAAAATGGTTTCCCTTCTTGATTGAAGGTAGCATCACTGTAGCATCAATGGCTACACTAGAGCTTCTTGTTTTAGCAGTAAGGAAAATTGATGGCACATCAGTAGGAAGACACCACCCCATGCACTTCACTTGAATTTGGTTGTTCTACATTTGCTTTTCTCATACTACTGATTTTTCTTAGATTAAACTCTTGGTCAGGCCTTGGTTCCGAGGGGAGTGTTACTGCAGTAGGAATAATTGCAGAGTTATTTTCTGTCTTAGCATGGCTGAAAAGTTCTTTTTGTTTCACTAAGTAGGACTCAAAAGTGTATTTATGGAAATTATTTTGCCATGTGGCTACAATCAGTAGTAAATTCAAATGCTTTTATAACAAAGCTCTGAATTTTGAAGGGATTTCAGTCTTTTTGATTATACATAACTATTTGAATTTCTGGGTCAAGCATAAAGAATTAAGTATTCTCTTTTTCTTTTTTAAAGAAATAAATGCTGGCTCTTCCTTCCCCTCCTGTTCTGGAAGCAAAACCAACTTGGCAGCAGTTTTTGAACACAGTTCCAGTTAAACCAATTTTGAAACATAGTTTGGCAGGCCAGAATGGAGTAAGGCTGAAGGACATTAGAGTTTTAAAACCAATTCCAAGCTACAATTGTAGCTGTAGTGAGAGAAAGTGAAGTAAAACTCAAACACAATGTTTGTATCTTCCCTCTCTTCCATTTTATTTCTTTCTCAGGTTAGGTAGACTATGCTAGCCTGTAAGAAACTGTGCTCAGACTTCTTAGGGAATAAGAGATCTGCCTGAGCCTTGGTCAGTTGTGGGTAGGAAATTAGTTAACTAGTTAACTAGTTCCTTGAGAAGTAGCTTACTTTTTAATCACATTATCATTAGGTAGAATTTCACTTGCCTTAAAAATTGTGTGGAGCTTATAGTGGTGCAAATAACCAATCTTCTTTGCTGTGTCATTTCTTGCAAAATAGTTGAATCAAAGGCTGCTTCCATCTCCCTTGATACCTTAGAGTGTTGTACAAACACAGCTACTTTCAGCTGCTTTAGTTTATCTGCTGTTGACTTTAGAAGCACAATTTGCAATATGAAAGGATGGCTGCAGGATATTATTTTTAAAGTTTGTATTAAAGTGATTGTGCATCTTTTTTTTCCCACACTGAAAATGTCTAGACTTTTCTGAACCTTTGTAAAGCTGTTATCCAGACAAATTAGTTCCATGAATTTGAGCCACATCAGTCTCAAGAATTATCCAAATAAATGGGGTCACCAAGTCATTTTACTTTAGCTATAATGCAAAACACTGCTCATAATCTGAAAAGCTGACAGATATGAAA